>NC_067399.1:142190443-142490443 GCF_016432865.1 Antechinus flavipes
ATCAGTATTGAAGGTCTGATAGATCGTGGTAAACTAAACCTGTTTCTCTGATTGTGAAAAATTTGATTGGGGTTTAACTTTAAAGTGGATAACTCCAATCCTAGGAATAGCTTAAGGTCCATAAGGTATATTTACCATAATGGCCTACTTTCTTCTGGACTCCAGTTCTTTTAATGTAATTCTGGGAGCAAAAAATCATCATCATTATCATATTAAAGGATTTTCTTAGGATTATTTATATAACTTGTCAATTGAAGAACTAGAGTGATTGGTTTAAGTCTTCCCTTTAAGATTTTGGGAGGGAGAAGTTTCTAGAAAATCTCATGTAGAGATCAGCTATCATTGAATAGACATCTGCTTCCATTTTCATGCTCCAAATGAGCTGCTATATTCCTTCAACAAAGAAATAGTATTTCTAAATGTTTTCTAAATGCCCTCTTCAAAACATTTTTACAACTAAAATCCTTTTCTCTATTCCATGAGTGTTCTTTTCTTCTCAGTCCTCCTTCCAGAGATTCTCCTTTGTTTGTTTTTAATATTTTCTACATTTCTGATTAAAACTGGGACAATGGAAATTGAATCTAGGGTTACAGGAAGCCCCTGTGAAATGTAAACTTGGATGAACAACTTTGGTTTGATGAATTTGAAAGAAAGAGGTTTTACCACACTCTGAATTGACCATTTGAATTATCTTTCATAACCCTTGATGAGTCAAACACTGTGTGATCATCATTAGACAGACAGCTTTTCCTGTCTGTCTTCTACTTGCAATAACTTTTGAGTTCACCATCACCTGGTAAATACATTTTAAAGGTCCTTTAAGTGTCTAATTTTGGTTGAGAATGGACTCTGGTATCTTGCTTTAATAGCTATTACCTGTCAGCCTTTGCTGGTTGATACATTCTCATCAATGCTTAAAAAATGAAAATTTCAGAAATTCCATTGATTCACATGTTGAGGCAGGGTCACCTCAACATTGATGCAAATATCTTATACAATAATTACATATGTTGGCAGTTTTGAGGATTTCAAGGGTAAGTGGGAGATTACAAAGAAACCCCTTACTTTCACTAGGAAATATCCTGTTTTCCCCTAATATTTGTACTGATTATATCCCATTTTCTCCTTTATAACAATCAAAAGATCATCAGGGTGTATTTGATGATTTAATACCATGGCATGGATTTCTCTGATGGTGTAAAGATGATAGAAGTAGTCTAAAAAGGGAGATAAAAGGTCTCTTTGTTGTCTCTGGATTAGAATTTTGTAAAGGAATTGGGGAAGGACATTTGAAAGCAATATCTTTTTTATATCCTTTGAGGAAGTTGATCAACTGGACAATCCTCATACCTTTTTTCACAATATTGGAAAGGATCACTGTCTTTGGGAGAGCTCAACTAATAAAGTTGCAAAGTACAATGAGAGATTATATGTATTTGAAAATGAAAATCATTCACCCTTCCTCTCTTATTCATTAGGAGCATAACCATGGGAAACTCACCCCACAGAGGGCCTTAAGTCTTTGGGTAATAATTACTACAAATACTGCACTTGTCTCTTTTGAAGAGGCTACCATGAATTGGGAGTCATTCTTTTGCCAACTGTCATGGATAGGACATAGTACTGATCTCAGTTATCTGATTTATTTACTGGTTAACAACAATGTAAACAAGAAAAAGATCTGAGTGAGTTCTTTAGCTCTTTTAGAGGTTATAGTGGCTCTTGAATGAAGAGAGCTGGGAATTTGATAGAATATTGAAGTTAATTTCTTTTGGTGTCTACTTTGAAGACTCTAGAGCAGAGCCATGATGAAATTGGGGGTTGAGTTTCTTTTTTCTGTAAAGTAAGGATCTTAGATAATTCATGTGCTGATACATGCAATTTTCACTTTTAACCATAACAGATTGGTAGACCTACTAACTTGAAGAAATTTTCAGTGAATAGGATTTTCTCTTCACTTCATATTTCACTCAGGATAATCCATTTTAAACATTTAAAGTTTCCATCTAACAAATTCCCAAACAGACCAAATGATTTTCTGCTTTAATTTTCACATTCTGTCAGCTTAATTTTTGAGTTAGTATTTAAATAATCCAGAAAACAATCCATCACTCTCCTCAAGGTGGTGGCATTGCTCTTCTGTGACTATAACAAGAAAGCTTTTTTAACAGGTTCTAGAAGAGGTGAACAGATTTCCCTGTGACTTCTCTAGAAGAAATGCTATTAACTCTACTTCTCTAGGTAGGCAAGATCTCCTTTCTTTGTGTGCTTTTAGAAGTGAAATATCATAGGAATCAAATTCACCTTTTGGTTCTATTCACAGTCTATGAAAGATCAAGTTTGAAATAAATAGATAATTTTTTCCCAATATTTTATTTTATTTATATGTAAAGATAGTTTTCAACATTAATTTTTGTAAGATTTTGAGTTTCAAATTTTTTCTCCCTCTTTCCCTTACCTCACCCTTCCCCAAGACAGCAAGCAATCTGATACAGGTTGTATTTTAAACATATTTCTATATTAGTCACATTGTGAAACAGAAAAAAACACGAGGAAAAAAAAAAAGTGAAAATAGAATGCTTTGATCCACATTCAGTCTCCATAGTTCTCCCTTGGATAGGGATGGCATTTTCCATCCCAAGTCCAAATGGACAATTTTTAACAGAAAAATAACCTATCTTTTTAAAAAAACATTCGATTTTTGATCTTTGGTGATAAGGCAGAGGGTGCAATTACTTTTTTTAAAAAACAATTTTATACTAGGATAAGAACAGCCTAATTTTTTCTAAAAATGTGAAAAAGATGACAGGTATTCTTCCAGGTGGACACATAAGACAACTCCTGAGACAGTGGTAATTGTATTGACCAAAAGGGGGAAAGGTGTCAGATGTTTATGGCTGTTAGGCTTCAGAAGCCTGGCATCAATGATTATCAGTGTTTTCCATAACTCCCATATAGACATTACACATATTTGGTTTGTTTTCATCATGAGCCATACTGTCACAGTGTGTCTCTCTAGCTTGAATAGTCTTAATTCTCAAAGTTAACATCCCAGTATTTTTCAAGATGGAGAAAGAAAGGCACTTGTTTTGGCTAATGTCTCTATATCTCTAAGAAGGAGACTTTTTAAATAGCAGTATAATTTTGAGATCTATCCACTTTGGAAGTGCCCTTCCCATCTCCCTCTTATTTAATTGAGTTAAAAAAAAAATCCACTAAGACTACAGCTACTGTAGCTCAGAAGATTAGTGAACCTCAAAAGATTGTAACAAAAAATATAAACTTCAGTTTAGTTTAGAGGTGAGTATATATCCATCTAATGATTATTACCTATCAGTCTCTCTCTCTCTCTGAGAGTATAGTATATTTGGAATCTGTCTCTCTGACCATCTTTATTGTAAGCAAAATTATAGCTTATATCCAAGATTTCTGACTATATATTATTTAGACTTTTTAAGTATTAATCATCCACGTGGACAGGAGAAAGAACCATATCATTATGTAGGATTTAAGTGGGTACTAGATAGCAAACTTGTTTTGGAAGAAAAGGCGTTCACTAAGAAGACATCATTTGAATGCTGGTACTGATTGTGCTGCCCAGAGCAAGCGCAAGGCTTTATGTCTCTCAACAGCCTGGACAAAGAAGATTATTTGTTAGATTCGGTTGCGAATGGTTCTGAGGTTCCCTCCTTCAAATCCTCAGGATGTCTTCTTAACATTAGCGATTCATTTATACCGACACACAGCCTTACTATTGTCAACAAATGGCACTCTGAAGTCTGTTCCTGTCCCTCTCAGAATTCCCTAAACCTGTCTTTCTGCATGTTACAGCAAAGTGCATGTAATAAGAAGGGAGCTTGCAATGGGCTTGGGGAACAAAGGTAAATTTTTATCTTCTACTAGAGAACTTTTACACTGATGCCATCCCGAACACCCTTCTCATTCTTTCTCCAAGCACTATGATCAGCAGGGATTTTTCAGCCAGCTCTATCCCAAGAGGATCCAGAATTTACCTGCTTAAAAGTAGTTTTTTAAGGTTCTCCTGAATGATGAATTACATGCCTGTTCCTTGGAGATTGCCTCCTTTTTCCTGTTTTTGTTATATTAATGACAGTGATGGAAAATGTTATTTATTGGCAGAAATATTTAATGACTTTTTGTGAATGAGGAATGGATTTGTTAGAACTGTCTTGCTGTAAATTGGAAGACTTAAAGAGAAAAAAAGAGACAAAAAAATTCCCATCTTTAAGATTAAACAACTTCACCGGCTTCTGGCGTCTTTTTTTTTTTTTTTTTTTTTTTTTTTTAAATCCCATGGTGCAGGCACTGAAATTTGGTTTCTTACTCAATTTATCATTCAGGAAGTTGGGGGGAAAAAAAAAAAAAAAGCCCAAGCTTTGAAGTCTGAAAAGCTGATCTAGTGACCTTGCCAAGAAATTCCCATGCCCAGAGGGTTCGGCAGTGGTCATGCATCAGAAATGCCTGAGGCTTTGCAAGGTTTCCCAGCTGTTCCACAGTGACTTCTCAGGTCCGTTTTTCTTCACCTGGCTCAGTATTTATAAACTGCTCTGACTCTAACAGGACCCTTTTCTCTTCCTTTGGCCTGAAATAATTCCACCCCCTCCCTCCACCTCGGGGTGACATTACCTACATGTGCATTTTGATGGGCTTTCACCAGCAGAGGTCACTATTATAAAAGCATCCTGGGCCTCAGGCTCTTCTGACAATGCTGAAAAGGATTCTGAGATTTAACAATTAATGAAAAACTGAATGTGTAGGTTCTTGGGAATGGATGTTTAAAGTAACCATATTTCAGATATGCCAATGCTCATCTCCTCCTCCTGGAAAGGAACCAGGAAAGAGATGCACCTTAACTGCTCTGAAGAGGTGAATTTCCTCTGAAAAATAAAAAGAGGGTTGTCATTGTGGCAAGCATAGTGTCCCCTGAGTAAAACAGAAGGAGATACAGGGACTGGGTTATTGATCAGGGGCTTTCGTGGTGGCTGCCATATTAAGGATGGCATTACCTGGAATGGGATATTGCCTGACAGTGCCAAGTTCCAGCACATAGAATGTGCTTTAAATTTTGATCCAATTTCATCTCATCACTTGCTATATAGTTTGAGGCATCCTGACTGATGTTATTGTACCTCAGTCCTGTAAAATAGAAATAGTAATAGTAGCATTTTTATAGCATTTAATATTTGTCTGCCAGACACTGTGCTAAGCTCCATATATTTAATCCGCACAATTATCTGGGCAGTCGGGTGCTATTATCCCCATTTTACTAGTAGAGAAACTGAGGCATTTTAGTCCATTTTACCTGTTAGGGGACTGCCTCTGTAGAGCCCTGTGCTGTCCCTTGCATAGGAGGCCAGTGTAATTCTGATTGTGGAGCTTCGGTAATTATAAATCAGGGCAGTCTGATTGAGAAGCAAGATTCAGTAACCAACACAGACACTTTCCATCTTCATCCCTGCCCACCTTACTGGGAGAGCAGACCTAGGTGATCAACCAGTGGTAAACCTACTGTGGTCAGAGCTAAGGGCTGTAGAGGGGACTCAAGTCAGAAGACCCAGGTGTTAATCCTGACAAGAATCACTCTTCCTGTGTCCTTGGCAATTACTTCAACATTTGGAGCCAGTTTTCTCATCTGTAAAATGGTGTTAAGACTATATGACCTCAAAGGTCCCTCCCAATCCTGGATCTGCTTTCTTAGGAATAATTCACATTCCCTGCCCTCAACGTAGCTTACTTGGGGAGAAAAGTGCATTCAAGTACCATAATAAATAAATAGAATAAAGAGAACTGCAAAGTAAAGTGAAAGATTGACTGCAGCATTTATTAAACACCTGTGGTGGGCTCTGACTCCAGGAGGGAAAAATACTAGATACAGCAAGTATGGTCTTCTCATTGAAGCTAATAGATAATAAAAGAATCGAACAAATATATGGAGTCAAAATTAAATGATTACTGAAAACAATGAATCTGAACTTGGCAGGAATGTAGAGTTGTGAAGGAGGAGGAATAGTATGAGAAAAGACTGAAAGGGAAGATTGGTACGAGATTTAACATTTTAATTTGCCAAACCACCTGTCTTCTCTGTGGCAGGGATGCTTTGGCTGTTTTTGTGGGTTTTTTGGTATGTGTGTGTGGTTTATCAGTGATGTCCTCATTTGTCTTAATATTCCAATGTGAAAATCATTTATTTTTATTGATGTAGGTAAGTAATTTTTCTAGCAAAATGCAGATAGAAATTCATCATTGCCAGCTCATGAATGAGGAGGGATGATGATAATGTGACCTCCCAGCATGAAAATGGAGTCAATTGCAGCTGTTCTTCCAGAGTATTACTGAAAATTTGCTTTCTCCTGGTTATTTTTTTTCTTTTATTACTATCTTTCTGTCCCCAAGTGGGAGTAGTCTTCAAAATTTTGTCCTTGATCTCTTGCTGATTTCATTTGCTTTCTTGGGTTCATTTATCATCTCCATGGAAATGTTCTCAATTTTATATACCCAGCCCTAGTCTCTCCATTGCAATTCAGTCTCACATATCTTAACTGCTTGTTGGTCATATCACTGGAATTTTTTGTCTTCTTGATCTAAAGATGTCCCCTCCACCCAATTTCCCTGTTTCTATCCATCCACTCTATCATGGTACTATCATCCAATTACCCAGGTCCAAAATCTGTCATTTTTCTTATTTAAGAATGAAGAATTTGACTTAATCAGTTGCCAAGTCTTTGCTCATATCACCATCATTCTAGCACTGGCCTTTCTCATGTTCTGCCTAAACTATTGGCATGGCTTCCTAACTAGTCTTCCTGCCTCCAATCTTTCCTCATCTTCAGTGCACCCTACAAAGGCTGCCAAATAATTTCCCTGAGACAAGTCTTACCATGGCATTCCTCAAGAATCTCTGGGAGTTCTCTGTAACCTATTGGATAAAATGAAGTTGCCACTTGAAGCCAGCCAGATTTGGCCCTGACCTGCCTTTTCAGATTGATTTCACATTATTCCCTTAGTGGCAGATCAGCCAAGGGATTGCCATGGAAATGCATTTGTGGTTACCACTCTGTGTTCCAGGCTGAACTACTTATGGTTATTTTCTGATCTCATCCTGTTGTTGTTCACTTTTGGGGAGGCAATCCTCCTTTGTTGCCTCCCCTTAAAGATTAGCCTAATTAGCCACTTTTCCCACAAAGCCTTCCCTAACTCTCCCTCCCCCTCCCCCCATTGAAAGTGTTCTCTTTTCAGATTTTCCTGGCACACTTTGTATCTCCTGCTTCTATCACTTTCTGTTTTCTGTTATATATGCGTTTTGTATGTCTCTTTCTCCCAGGCAGATTTTAAGGCAGCAGGGAGATTGTCCTTTTTTCATCTTTACTCCCTACTTCCCAAAACAGGATCTTACACATATAAGTACTTAATGTTCAGTTGAATCAGTGCCTAGTGGTAGAAAAGTACATCATGTTCAGGTAATTTGGACCTCCTAGATCTGTAGGAACTAATAAAATTTTTAATTTTCCAATTAATATATACCTAGGAGGGCCTTTCAAAGACTTTGAAATGGGTCAGTCCCCTGAATTTGTTGTTTCTGTTTGCACAGGCAGCTGGCACAAGGGTAGGCCATTGGGGATCTGGCAAGTAACATAAACTTAGAGTACGACGAGAAGAGACCCAAGGGAAAGGGATGAGAGCCCAGAAAACTCAGAAAAAAAGCAATGATTGGTACTAGTGTGTCCGGTGTGGTCTCATTTTTCTTGCTGACCATTGTGTCATTGTGGTCTTGCTCTCCCAAGAAATCCAAACCACCAAAAAAGAATGTTTCATCATAGGAAGATGGATGTATAGAAGGAGCAAAATATCCTTTTTTCCAAATATAAAAATAAGGCATGCAGGAAGTTGAGTGGACTCTAGCAGAATGACTTTTTCTCAGCTTGTAATCAGGGAGAAAGATGATGCTGTTAAGAAATAAAGATCTGAGCTCCTGGCCCTTGAGGTTCTCTCAGATTTTACATTCCAAGAAGAAAAGTTACATAAGTTCTATCCCCCTCACACTTAAACCACCCTTCACATTGTAATGAAAGTCTACTTAATCTGTCCTCTTATTTCCCTTGGTGACCAAGATTGATTTTCAGAATGACCTGTTATTCCTGTATGTGCAGCCACATACCTCTACGCCCTCCATGTCAGTGTGAACAAACTCCCCTGCTGGTGGCCACAAATTCATTGCCATGGCAATCTCTTGGCTAAGCCATCTCTTGCCACTAAAGAGGCAATGTGAGTTAGTGGAAAGCTTTCTGAACTTGGAGTGAGCAATGCTTGGGTTTATATTCTCTCTCTGAAGCTTACTAGCTGTGAAAGTGGCTTCTGAGCCTCCAGAGTCCTCATCTGAAAGGATGTCTGTAGCCCCTATCACTAAATAGCCCTCGAGGCTGCTGCATATGTCACAGTGGCCTCCTCAGGCAATTCTGACAAGTTACAGCACAGTCGTGGATTTTATCATGGAGGAGAGCACCCCACAACACCCCATGCAATTCCCCTTCCCATCCTTCCAAGTTCCTGAGACTTCAGTGAAATGACACGGGTGTAAAGCAACTTGCTAACCTTCAAGTGTTATGTAAAAGTCAGCTATTATAATAGATGTGGAGGGTGGATAGATTTCTGTTTACGCATGTTGTATAACATGCAAAATACCAGAAGAGATCACAATGGGTGGCAAGATGGGATAGATTGAGGGCTAGAAGCAAAAAAAAAAACACCTGTGACTACAGAATCAGGTAGCTGGGGGAAAAAACAAACTGTTCTAGTATCTCTTAAAGAGATCTGGGAAGAAGGAGTAGTGGGAGCAAGCTCCCTGAAAAATTGTCTTCTTTACCTACACCCCTCCCCCCCCAGCATCCATACCCTGGAGAGGAGGGGAGGGGAAGGAGAGAGAACGCCTGAAGAACTGAGCCCAGATTGGAGAAACTTGAGGCCTAGGGCTTCCAGATGGAAGGATTTCTCTCCAAAAAAAATGTAGATTTCTCCTGTTCCATGCTTTGGAAAGCTTTGAGTATCTCCCTCATGTCTTTGACTTCTCTCTGAGTAGGATGGCTGGTAAAAGGCATTACTGTCACAGCTCCTTTCTAGAGGCAGTATCTAGACAGCCAACTTAACTCATGATTAGATGAGAAAAAAGGGAGGGAGGGTAGGAACAGGAAGAGAAAGTTATAATACCTAGCAAATGTCTCATGACCTGCTTTGTTTTTGCCTGCTCCATGGCATTTAAACCCAGCTGAGCTCTGGGCCTTGGATAGGCCGGATTTTGTTCACCTAGAAATCAAAGGCAGAAGTCAGGTCTGAGCCCCATTTAGCCCCTCTTCCCGGATCTATGCCCCACCAACCTCCCCCTTTCATCCTTAAGTTGTTTACTCCAGTGCATGTTCCCCTAGTGTTGAATGAGACTGGTAGGCCATCCTCAAGCCCCTTGACCTTCACTCCCTCAGGACAAACAGGAAATCAGGACATTAGCTCAACCACAACCTCTGTGTTAAATATTTATCTTGGAGTCAAGACTAGAGGCCTGGAGAATAAGAGGACTTTGCTGCTGTCAAGAAGCAGCCTGGCCAGGCTCACTAGGCAATCAAGGATCTCCAGCTCCAGCTCTGAAAACAATGCAAAAGAAAGCAACAAGTCACTGGCTTTATAAGCCTAGGAGCCTTTGTGGCAGGTGGCAGGTGGGAACGTTTTAGAGTTGGTGTAGGCTGTATCTTTAAAGAGAGATCAGGTTTAAGGGTTAAGGGTTAAGTTCTAGGCCTTTTTAGAAGAGGATCATTCCTTTGTAACTCTTCTTAGTTCCTTCCCCCCCCTCCTCCAACAAACCCACTTACAATGTCCACCTGTTCCATCCTGCAACTTGTCATTGCCAAGAAAGAGTTCTGCAAATCTCAAACTAAGTTGTACCTGGGAAAGCAAGTTAGAGATATCAGTCCCAGGGTTCAAGTTCTTTGGTGTCTCTCCCTCCCCCTTTCTGCTTAACTCCTTCATAAAATATCTGAGTCAGAGCAACAAGGGGTTTCAGAAAAGTTTTATCGATGTGCTGTGACTTAAAAAGGAGAGGGGACCTACTCTACATCGGGTTCTAGGCGAGCCCTGTTGCTGCTAACCTCAGGGCTGAGTGAGTTGCCCAGAGTTCTTTATACTGGGACGGTCGGTGCTGTATTCAGTACGAGTGAGTCAGGTGTTACTCTTATTCTATGGACCAAGAAACGGCCTTAGCAAAGACTGGAACCCAGGTTTACTAATTCCCAGCTCAGAGCTCTGCACTTACTGCAGATGTCATCCCACGAAACTTGGCAACACCCTTTCTTTCAGAAGCTGGACTGCTGCCTGTGTCCTTTGGAACAGAGAACATGGAGGAGGGCATGGGCTTTAGGAGTGGCCTCTTTTCTGGGGCCCCCTTGGGATTAGAGCCGTTTCTGAGGTACAGGGGACAGGGGGAGGTGTTCCAACTGGGACTTAGTGTCTCTGGAACATGTTCCCCTGGGATGGTCAAGTCAACCTGGGTGCCTGAGCTCAGCTTACAAACAAGTTCTCTGTGCTCACTTTCCCGGGGCCAAAAGCTCTTCAAATACTCCTTGCCAAGATCCAGGGGATATCACCATGTTTTGTCCTGCGGCATCTCCAGCATCCCCGTATTCTCCCAACAACCGTGGTCAGGGAAACCCTCCCCCATTCCTCTGTCCCTAAGCTTCATCTGGGACTGTTTAGAGGACTAAATGAAGACAGCAGGGAAGCCCATGAGAAATGGCAGGAGCAGCACAGGTTAGGAGGGAGTGGGACGAGGCTAGGGAGCGAATGGGCGGAGGTTCTTGGGATCGAAGCCAGGAGCAACGGGAACATCGGAAAGACAACAAGATCTAAATGTGTTGTCCACTGCCTGGGAACATGGGGACCACCCCACTACCGTCAGGGGTGGGCCTCCACCCTCATCCGCTCTCCCAGGCTGGCTCACCCCAGCTCTCCCCAGGACTGTTTCCTTAGGATCCTTTCAGGGCTGCCTTGGTCCGGGCATCCCCCGCCCCCTTCAGCTGGCCCATTGTGTGTGTCTGTGTGTGTGTCTGTGGAGTCATTGTTTCCCCACATCTGTGTATATGTGTATAAATTTCACCCTTCACGCCTCTCTTTTATTCCTCCAACTCTGAAGTAATCGTGCCCCCATCACTCTTCTGTGTCACTCTCTGCTTCGTTGTCTCTTATTTCTATCCCCAGTCTCTCGGTCTCCATCCCTGCGTCCCTCTCACTGTGTCTGTCTGTCTGTCTTGTTCATCATCCCTGTGCTCAAGGCGGGCTCCAGGACCAGAGAAGCTCCCCCTCCCACATGCTGGAAATGTTGCTGGAAACTCTGAGTGGCCCCTCTCTGGTGCCAAAGGCTCCACAGGGCACGGAGGGAAAGCTGCTGGGAAAGTCTCTTGTGATCCCCTGGGACCCCCTGGACTCCTCCTCCCATACACATGCTCCACCCTGAGCACAGAGACCATGGTCTCTGCCTGGCCTCTGCCTCCAACCCATCCTTGAAATGAGAACAGCAAGTCCCCATCCTGGGGAGATGGTCACTTGCTTGTTTATAAACTCCTGACCAAATGACGTCCCCCCCCCAATCTTTCCCCACCCCCAATCCCCACAATACACATACACACACAATACAACACCCAACGCGAGGAGGGAGGGGAAAGAGAAAAAAGTATGACTTTTCCCTACACCCCACCCTGCTGCAAACAGGCCAGAGATTGGAAACTCTGCTTGGTTCCCTCCCTTCTTCCTCTCTTCCCTCCCCGCCTCCCTCTCTCCAGCTTGCAGACTCCCTTCCTGCTGATTTGAGTTTTTTCTTTTTTATCTCTCTGTCCTCTCTATCTCACACCCACTCTCCAGTTCCCCATTTTCTCTGCAACTCTTGATTCTGTCTCACTGCATCTCCTTCGTCCCCTCCCACCCACCCACCCTGTAAGAGTCTTATTCTGCCTCAGTCACGAGGGAGAGAGAACACACCCCAGACTTCTCCCTTGCTGGCAGCCTCCCCAGAGGCCCACAGCTGTGGGCTCAAGGTGGAGGCTAGAGGGAATGCTTTCTCCCTCACGGACACACTCCATCCTCTCCAGCAGCTCTCCTACAGGTAGGTGCCAAGGAAGAAGGGGAGGGGGCAAGGGAGGAGAGGCTGAGGTCAGGGAAGGGAGGGATCAAGGAGGGAGAACCAGCCAATCCCTCAAACTAGATGAAGGGAAGGCAGACTGGCTCCTCCCCCTGTAGTCCTCAGAAAATCAACTGGGCCCCCTTCCTATGCTCAGGGAAACTGAGGTACCAAGATGAAAAAATTGGGAAGAGCTGCTCCCAAAGCCTTGCGGTTCAAAGAAAATATAAGCTTTCCAAGGAAGCCTTTTCTTATCCCTTGGGGAGGAGGGGGATGTGGAATGGGGAAGAAGGAAAGAGCTGAGATTAACTATCACCATCCCATTTATTTTCCCATGTATAAGTCCTGGAAAAGGTCAAAAACAAGAAAAACTTCCAAGTGGCACCAGGCTGGTTGCTATGTCCCCCAGAGTCAAAGCTTTAATTTGGTAAGGAACTTGCCAAAAGAGAGAGCGCATTCTCTCAAGCTCCTGGAAAGTGGACAGAGCACTAATTTGGTAATCAGACCTGGTCTATTACCCTTACATCATCTGGTGGGATGGATGGACATTAGACCTTTTGCTTTCATTTCCCCCGAAATGGAGTATCTCTCCCCTCTCTGTCCCCACTCTTCCCTACCTCTAACTCCTAGGAATACTGGTGCCAAGACTGTATAAGCCTGGATAGGCAGGGTGCATGCAAAGTCTTATTACCCTAAGAGGCTAAAGTACCTGGATACATTCATATACCCCTTCCCAGGAGGAGAGAGGTGGGATGGGGGAGGAAGTGTTGGGGGGAAGGAGATGGTTAGAAAACAGACCCTCCCCCATGAAAACAGCTTAATGACCAGGACAGGCATAGGGACTGGACCTGAAGCTCTCAGATAAGAAAATTCCTTCTTCCAATGCATATTCCCACCTTTTCTATAACTAAGAGAGAGGTGCCGAAGAAAGAACTGTGGGGTTAAGTGACTGGCCCTGGCTTAAAAGGTAGGAAATATCAGAGTCCTGACTCCCAGACTAGCTCTGCCACACTTAAAAATAAGGGAATTGCCCAGCCTGCTCATGGGGAAATTATCCACTCTGAATCCTTCCTAGGAATCAAGAAAGTCAGGGGAGGTCAAGAGAGGAGGATCCAGGGCCAATTGATGATGATGATGATGATGATATGTAACAAACCGTTGAGAAGTTAGGGCCTGGTACTTCTGGGCTGTCAACTCTAAGTCAGGCTTTCCTAAATCATTCCTCAGTTTCCCCCTGCTCATTGCTTAGGAGAGAGAATTGCACAGGACTATGGTGTAAGTCTGTACTGCTAATGTGGCATTGCTCTCAGTCCTAATTGAATCCAGCTTGTGAATGCCTTCCCTTCCCTCTCCTCCCACCCCCAAGTAGTCAGACAGGCACTCTCAGTTCAGAACCCCTGAGTCCAAGCAGCTCCCAACAAGGGTCTGCTTCCCGGACCTCCCTGACTCCTGGTACTTCCTTCCAAGTGAACAAGAGTGACAAACTACCCACGTGAAAGTCCTGCCCACATGAAATCTCCACTCTGACCATGGGCATGCACCTTTCCTGCACACAAAGCAGCTTTTTCCCAACACTGCCCTTTGTGAGTGTGGAAGCCACCCACCAATGACTTGGACTCAATTCAGGAGGTACCAGTGTGACCCAAGCAAGTCGTGTGACTCCAGTTGGGGGTGGGGTAGGTTGGAAGGAAGTTCTATGTCAGCCCAAGATCTCAGCCTATACTTTATATTTAAGTTTTCAAGAAGAGCACTGGTTTTGACACCACCCTTACCCCAGCACAAGGACCACCTGCTCTTCCATCTTCTGCCTGCTTCTTCCCCTTCTCTCAGCCTCATGCCTCTGCCTAGTCTTCCTCCTCGGCACTGACATCCCCATCTCCAAGTCTTTCATCCTGTCCCAACATCCACTTTCTCTGGGGGCTTTGGGCTTTCTCCTCAGAGCTGGTCACCTTTCCTACACCCACTGCTGATTTCCAGGGACAAGCTTTTCTCTACTATGATCTTGTTTCCAGGAGCAACAAGTTCAGGTCGGGGAGAGAGAGACACAAATCTAGACACAGAGACAGAGGAAATGGAGAGAGAAAGAGACAAACAGGGAAGAAAGCAAAGGGAACGATTTGTAGAAATGTCAGGAGAAAAACAGAAAAGGGAAAACAGAGGGAGGAAAGCAGAGAAGATAAAACAGAGAAAGACATATATAGAGACAAGAGAAATACATACAGAGAGATAGAAACACACATACAGACATAGAGAAACATACATACAGTGTACAGAGACATACAGAAAATAAAGACAGACAGAAATAGAAAACAGAAACACATACAGAGAGATATACAGAAAACAGAGACTTAAACACATACAGACACACAAAGAAACATAAACACAGAGACAGAAATACATGTATAGAGACATACAGAAAACAGAGACAGAAACACACATACATAGACAGAAATACACGTACAGAGACACACAGAAAACAGAAACACACATACATAGAAATACACATACAGAAAACAGAAACACACATACAAAGACAGAAATACACATACAGAGACACACAGAAAACAGAAACACACATACATAGAAATACACATACAGAGACACAGAAAACAGAAACACACGTACATAAACAGAAATACACATACAGAAAACAGAAACACACATACATAGACAGAAATACACATACAGAAAACAGAAACACACATACATAGAAATACACGTACAGAGACACAGAAAACACACATACCTAGAAATACACATACAGAAAACAGACAGAAACACACATACATAGACAGAAATACACATACAGAGACACAGAAAACAGACAGAAACACACATACATAGAAATACACATACAGAAAACAGAAATATACGTACAGAGACACACAGAAAACAGACAGAAACACACATACATAGACAGAAATACACATACAGAAAACAGAAAGAGACAGAAGCATATACAGACACACAGAAAACAGACATATAGAAAAGCAGACAGACACATTCACAGGGACAGAGAGAGACAGAGACACAAAGAGATGCGGGACAAGAGCATCCCAGATTGAGAGCAGGCCAGTCTGCATTGGCGTTCTGAACTCCCCAGAGTCCCTGGGAAGGAAAGCAGAACTAAAAAGGCTATGACCATTTCATGTTTAACTCCTGACTCAGGAAAGATGATTTCTCCCTTTCACCCAAGAGGCGCTGGCTGGTCTTGGTACGAAGGGGAGGGAGCCTGGCTGTCCTCCCTTGGGGCACATAGCCAGGCTAGGCTAGTTCCCTCCCTCCTTCCTGTGTGTTGCTGTGCCCAACAGCTGTTTCCATTTCTCTTTTTGGGGAGGAAGTCATAAAGTGCTTTGAGATCCCTGTGGGATATGCCTGGATGACCGAGGCATTTCCCATGATCCCCTGCTCCTTGCCATCCCTCTCCTCTCTTATCCTCTCCCCCAACCCTGGTCCTCCACACCCCCTCCCCCCCACCCCTGCAGTTCCTGGGTCACTCAAACAAGCAGTTCATTGTGCCTGATCCCGGCGGCTGAGGCGGCGCCAAGAGCAGGAGCAGGGACAGAGCTGATGGCCGGTGCCCAGGGGAGGAGTCTGCCTCTTGGGGCATCGGGAGTCCAGGTGACACTCCAGACACCCATGCACAGCCAGGAGGGACTGGGGCTTCTGGAGCCAATTCTAGTTTCCCCTCGTCCTTTCCCCAAGGGAGGATTGGTCCCCTCCGGGTCCGTGCGTCCCGGACACGCCATGCAGTCCCCGTACTACAGCCTCCCCCCGGGGCTCAGCCTCATTGATTTCATCCCAGTTCACCTCCAGGCGCAGACATTACCGCACCGCCAAGGGACCCGGGTGAGTAGGGCCATCTGAGGGCAAGGGTTGAGAGAGGGAGCCTGGCCCTGACCCGGGGAGGTGAACTATTTTAAGGGCAGGGGGTTGAGGAGGAAGAAATCATTGGACTCTTCTTTCTCGATTCCGACGCCTTCACCTGTTGGATTCTTGCTAGGCCCCCGGCATCCCCCAGGTGCGCAGTGAGCTGACCCCTCCTCCCTGCTTCCCTCCTTGCTCCTTCCCTAACCGCAACAGGTGCCTGTGCTCCGGAACGGCGGCTCCAACACGCTCAACTTCCAGTTCCACGACCCGGCCCCCAGGACTGTGTGCAATGGGCACTCGGCTCCCAGAAGAGTCCTCCCAGGTTTGCTCGGCTCAGGTTATCCGTCCTTCTCGTCAGAGACCTCGCCTGCTTCCATCTCTCTAATCCCAAACGCTTTGCTAGATAGATCCCTTGCTCCTTCCGAAGTCAGACTCTTCCTGAAAGACTGGTTAGACAGTATGATAGAAAGTAGAAGATAAGCACCGGCCCTTTTCCCTCCCCAGCAGTGAGAGCGCCTGTATCTTTCTCCGAACATACGTTGGAGGGAGGGTGGTCCTGTCTCTGGTACCTCCCCGGGTTCCCATTTCCTCCGAGCCAGCTAATGCAATTGCCTAGGTTGGTGCTGGCTTCTTTCTGCCTTTGCTAGACCCCCCCCCCACATGCACATCCAAAATGTGATATATGTACATACGTGTCTGCATACATGTGCACGTAAGGAATGCCCGAGGCGGTTCCCATTATTCCCCATGTGTGTTTATGTATCTGTAGATATGTGTGTAAATATAGGTAGCCCCATCCCCCTGAGGCCATTCTGAGGGCAGAGTTTGAGAGAGACCCATGTTGCTCTGACCCAGAGAGGCAGGTATTAGGAGATCAGGGAAGTGGAAGGGACAAGGAAGGCAGAAATTATTCGACTTTGTGCTGCAGGAGAGTTCCTTGGATTCCTGATGCCCTCATCCACTGGATATTTTCCCGAGCTATAGTCCCCCTATGAACTAACCATCTCCGCGATGTTTCATCTTGGGAACTTCTCTCTTATCTATACGACAAATCTGCACTCATGCTGGGAGCAAAACAGATAGGTTCTTTCCCCATGAGCCCACGCCACCCAAGAGAGTGAAGATTGCAATGGACAAAAAACTTCCAAGTCGACAACAACTCTATGGAAGAGCACAGCTGTTAACCTTCCCCCTCAACTCTAACCAAACCTCCAAGGATGGAGCTCTAATCTTAAATGTCCCCTCTTCTCACAACTGTTGCTCTTCCCCAAAACTGGCCCAGCCCCTAGGGATGCCCCCTCCCCACATCCCCTCATTGTACTAGGAACAGCCCAAGGCATGCTGGCCAATGCCGGAGCTTGGTGCTAGAGAGAACAGAAATAAAAAGGGTGTGAAGGTAGGAGATCCTGAGGTGATTAGTACTTCCTACCCTGGGATAGGGCTCTCAGGGCTAGTCTGGTTACTATCCTTGGAGACTCACTGGATTCCATGGAAGTCCATGGGCTAAGGAAAAAGGGTTCCGCCCAGGAGATCCAAGGAGTCAGTGGGAAGGTGAATCAAACTGCTTGCCTTCATCCTTTGAGTGAAGGAGGATAAAGAAGGATCCTCACTGCGGGGGAGGGGTGGACAGGCAAAATCTGATTAGAAAATTCCATTTTTTGTAAATGATATTGTTGTGAGGGACCCTCCTTTATTCTAAAATGACTCTCTCCTGGGAGAGGAAGGCTGTACTAACAACCAATCGGGAAATTCCAATCAATCCAACGTTAAGTCCTAACATTCTCAAAATGTAATCAGTTTGTATTTACTTTTTTAAAAAACCCCACAAATAAACATGTACTATATGCTCTTTTTATCTGGAGGACACAAGGTGCACTTGTATGTGCTTGTCACCAAATCAAACAAACAGAATGTCATAACTCAGAAAAGGTCAGGAGTTACTTGCCCTGGCAAACCTAAGGGGTGAGTGGAGTACGTGAATGGGGTAGAGGTTGGGTAAACTCACTGGTTCCTGTTCACTATTCTTTTTTCTCTCTTCTCTCAAATGCTACCTTCAGATCCTTCTTGGTATCAGACCTGGCCTGTTTCTGAGAGCCAGGTCCCTGCAAGCACCAAGCAACCCGTAGCCCAGGCTGGCCCAAACTGGTCGGCCACATGGACCAAAGGCAGCAAGCCGCGGGACAAGTGCTGGGTCAAGTATGAGGGCATCGGACCAGTGGATGAGACTGGCATGCCCATCGCTCCCCGTTCTGTGAGTGCTGGGGAACCACTCAGGGAGAGAGGAGGAGGGGAGAAGGGGGCAGAGAGAGACGCTGAGCTCGTGATGTTCAGCAGTTTCAGTCATGTCCGACTCTTCATGATGCAATTGGGGAGTTTTCCTGGCGGAGATACAGGAGCAGTTTGCTGTTTCTTTCTCCTGCTCATTTTACAGATGGGGAAACTGAGGCAAACAGGAAGACTCTGGGCCCAGGGCTCTATCCACTGTTTCACCTAGCTACCTCTGAGTTCAGGAATACCCCATGTATTAAGGGGACTCCAGCCTTCTTTCTATTACTTCACACTGATATGTGCCACTCATAGTGGAAAGAGTACTGGATTCGAAGTCAGGAAAGGCCTGGATTCTGATCTTACTGTAATCCTAGTGCTTCATCTCTAAGAGCCTCAGTTTCTTCATCTGTAAATTGGGGATAATAATACTTGTACATATTCTCTGAGATATTATAAGGAAGGAGCATTGTAAATTGTATATAAAGAATTCGTATAGTGCTCTAAATTTTCCCAATATTATCTCATTGTGGACCCTCAAAGCAACCCTGTGAAGTAGATGCTATTATTATCTCCATTTTCCAGATTAGGAAACTAAAACAGGGTTGTGGGAGGGAGAGACAATAAGACAAAAGGGGAGGGAGAGGGAGGAGAAAAGAGGGGTAAAAGAGAAAAGGAAAGGAAAGAAGGAGGAAGAGAGAGAGAGAAAAGGAGAGAGAAGGAGAAAGAGAGACAGACACAAATGAAGGGAAGGAAGTAGAGAGAGGGAGGGGGAGAGAGGGAAGGAGGAGAAACAGTGAGAGAGACACACATCCAGAAGAAGAGAGAGAGAAGGAGGGAGAAAGAGATAGAGAGAAACAAAGAGAGGGAAATAGAGAGACAGGGACAGAGACAGAAACAGAGAGATGGCAGGGAGAAATGGGGAGAGAGGAAAGGAGGGAGGGGGGGAGAGAGAGAGAGAGAGAGAGAGAGTAAGGAGGGAAAGAGGGAAAGAGGGAGATGGAGGGAGAGAGAGACAGAGAAACAAAGAGAGGGAGATAGAGAGACAGGGACAGAGACAGAAATAGAGAGATGGCGGGGAGAGAAGGGGAGAGAGAGGAAAGGAGGGGGGGAGGGAAAGAGAGAGAGAGAGAGAAAGAGAGAGAAACAGAGAGAGAGACAGAGAGAGAGAGAGAGAGGCGGGGGGGAGTAAGGAGGGAAAGAGGGAGATGGAGGGAGGGAGGGAGAGAGAGGGAAGGAGGGAGAAACAGTGAGAGAGATACACACCCAGAAGAAGAAAGAGAGAGAAGGAGGAGAAAGAGACAGAGAGAAACAAAGAGAGGGAGATAGAGAGACAGGGACAGAGACAGAAACAGAGAGATGGTGGGGAGAGAAGGGGAGAGAGAGGAAAGGAGGGAGGGGGAGAGAGAGAGAGAAAGGGAGGGAAGGAGGGAGATGGAGGGAGAGAAAAAGGGAAGGAGAGAGACATAGAAAGAGATTAAATAACTTGAAGAGGGCCGGGCATAGCTGGCAAGTGTCTGAGGCAATATAGAAACTCAGTTTCTTGAATTCAAGGCTCCAATTATGGCACTAAACCACATAACTACCTTGGTTAGACAATTGACTTCAGAATCAGAAAAGATCTGCATTCACATCTTGCTTCTGACACTTAATGAACCTATGACCTTGAAGGAGTCACTCAATCTTAGTGCCTCAGGTAACTCTAAAACTATACTTTGAAAACCAGGGGTTGAACTGCTTCCAAAGTGAGATACTATTTTTTTCCTATAGTATCAGCAGAGCCCTTCTGGAACTGTATTTTCTTTTCTTTCTTTTTTTGTGCTTTATTTTTTGGGGGGTAATTGGAGTTAAGTGATTTGCCCAGGGTCACATAGCTAGCAAGGTCTAAGGCTGAAATTGAACTCAGATCCTCCTGACTCTAGGGTGGGTGCTGCCCATGGGGCTGGATTTCAACCAAGAAGACCTGGAAGTAGGGAAAGGAGGGTAGTTTGACTTTGCCTTCTGTATTCTCAGAGTGTAGGAAGCCCACGGGATTGGTACCGAAAAATGTTCCAGCAGATCCACCGCAAACTTCCAGGTGAGCAACAGTCTTGTCATGGCTGGTACATTGGGGGTGGCTGGGGAATGAGAAGGGGAGAAGGATTCTAAGGGATTTGAGGAGGAGGGGGAAGGAAAGTCTTCCTCCAAGAGAAAGCAGTGGATCTGAGGCTTGAAGGAAGCTTCTTAGAGGTAGAAGAAAGAAAGGAAGAACAGCCTATGCAAAGAGAGGGCGATAGGAAATGGAATACCAAGTACAAGGAACAAGAAGTTAGCTGGAATATGTGTATCAGGAGTAAGGTGCAGGAAGGGCTAGAGAAAGCCTGAAAAGGTAAACTGATGCTTTGTTACAAAAGGATTTAAATATCAAGCCCAGGAGAGTCACGGGGAGCTATTGAAGGTTCTTGATTAGGGGAGAGAATGGTCGGATGTGTACTTTAGGAAGGTTACTTTGGTAGCTGCATGGAGGATGACTTGGAATGGAAAGAGATTTGAAACCAATTAGGAAACTGTGGCTGTAGTTCAGCTAAATTATTGCAGTGGTGTATGAGTGGAGAGAAGCCAGGTTGGGATAGGTAGGTAAAATCAACCAGATTTGGCAAGTGAAAGGATATGGGAAGTGAAGGAGAGGAAGGATTCATTTTGATAAAATCACTCAATTTCTCCTGGGGAATGCTCTAGAGAGGTTCTCTCAATTTTAACAAAGCCCTTGATGGAATCTCTCATGAGGAAAAGATGAAGAGATGTTGGTGAGACCAGAGGTATCTAAATGCTACATAAGGATCTTTTATTGATTTATAAAGCCACATATTAACATTATTTGTTATTTTGTTAAATATTTTTAAATCACATTTTAATCTCATCTAAGACTCCAGATTTGCACTAAAGAGCTGCATTGTTGGAGAGACAGTATAGTTAACTGAATATATAATTAATCTGGGAGAGTAGAAATGAAGAGTTTGACGTAGTGCTGGTAGATATCTGGATTAAGTTAGATAATCTGGGTCAAATTCTGCCTCAAATCCTAGCCATGTGATCCTGGGCAAGTCACTTAACCACTTCCTATTTTAGTTTCCCTTTCTGTAAAAAGGAAATAACAGTACCCACTTCTCTAGATCAATGTGAGGATAAAATGACATGGTATATGAAATGCATTGCATTTGTTGTTGAGTCATTTTATTCATGTTCAACTCTTTTGACCCTATTTCAGGTTTTCTCAGCAGGGATGCTGGAGTGGTTTGTCATTTCCTTCTCCAGCTCATTTTACAGATGAGGAAACTGAGGCAAATTTGAAATTAATATGCCCAGGGTAACATAGCTAGTAAGTTTCTGAAGTCACATTTGAACTCAGATCTTCTACTATCAATCTACTGCACCACCTAGCTGCCATAACCTATATTGCAGATCTCAAAGTGTTATGTAAATACTATTAGAAGGAGCTCGCCCCTGATGTTCCCCATCCATCCCAAACTGGCCCTGTGCTAATTTTTTTATTTAGCATTTTTTCTTCCCGATTTGGATAAAATGGTAGGTAATTCAAAAATATTAGGATGTAGCAAAATAAAACTTACTAGAAGTCGATGTAAAAGTCAGCCTTTGCTTCTAAAAAGTCCTGTTCCTAAATACAAGATGGCAAGCTTCATATGAATCAATAGAGTGATATTGCAACTAAGAAAGTTAATGTAATCAATCCTCTTCAGCATTAAGAGAAACACCGCGTCAGGACTGCAGGGAAGGCAGCCCTCTCTACTTTGCCCTGATAAGATCATACCTGCTGCAGTGTCCTCACTTCCAGGTGCCAGATTTTAGGAAGAAAGTTGATAAAACAAAGAGCATAGGAAAGAAGGCATTCGGTGATTCGTGCTATATAAAGATTGGTGTAAGGCAGCTGGGCTATGTATACCTTGGAGAAGAAAAGACATAAGAGAACATGATAGCTTCCGTCAAGTTTTCAAAGGATAAAAAACATTTATTAAGTGCCTGCTGTGTGTCAGGCACGTGCTAAGCCCTCGGGTTACAAAGGAAGGTGAAAACAAAAAACAGTCTCTGTTCTTCAGGAACTTACAATCTAATGGGTTATGTCACGTTGAAAAAAGAATATATTCTTTTAGAATTTAGGATCTAAGGCAATTCCAATAGATTTGGGAGGGAAAGAGCCATTCTCATTCAAATCTATGGAGACTGGATGTGGATCAAAGCATGGTATTTTTTATTGTTGCTTGTTTGCTTGCTTATATATTTTTTTCTTTCTCATGGATTTTTCCTTTTTGATTTGATTTTTCTTGTGAATCATGATGAATATGGAAATATATTACAAGAATTGCCCATGTTTAACCTGTATTGTATTGTTGCTGTCTTGGGAGGGAGGAGGAAAGAGAAAGAGAGAAAAAATTGGAACACAAGTATTTGCGAATATCGAAAACTATCTTTGCGTACATTTGGAAAAATAAAATACTATTTTTAAAAAAACTAACAAAAAAAAGAGAATATACATTTAGTCTGCTGGGCCTGGAAGAATAAAACAGTGAAACTTGCAAAATGACAATTGGGTCATTGAAGCAATCAAATATCTAGGTAGTTCAGTGTAAAGTCTGTTAGACATGGAGTCAGGAAGACCTGAGTTCAAATTCAATCTTAGATACTTTTTGTAGCTATGTTACTTAGCAAGTCATTTAGCTTCTGTCTGCCTCAGTTTCTTCAACTGTAAAATGGAGAGAATAATAGCATCTACTTCCCTAGGTGGTTGTGAGAATCTAATGAGATGTTTGTAAAGCATTCAGCAAAGTGCCTCGCACAGAGTAGGCACTGTAGAAAAAAGTAGCTTTTATTAAATAACACATAGATCTTGGATAACTACGAGGTCCAGTGTATTGTAGAGACTAGATGGTCTCTGATGTCCCTTACAACTCTCAGATTCTGTGATTCTTCAAGGTTTGAGTGGAGATCCAAGCACTAGCTTGTATTACATCTGACGAGGAAATAATTACTCCTCCTCTTTAGAGAACTTACAAGAAGAGAGAGAGAACTTTAGAGAAAAAGCGATTTTGATATGTGTTTGAAAAAATAAAACTATTAAGGAAAAACAATTTTAAAAAAAAAGAAAGAAAATACATAGCAAGGACAAGAACAGATGTATCAGGTCCCCTGGTCACCCTTACTCTACCTGTCCTTAATTTGTGGCCGTTTCAAGGACTTAGAGGCATGTGAAACGGGGGAATGTCTGTTCCCGGAATGTCATCATTAGTTATTTATTTCTTTATGGCAAAACTAGCTCCGTCTCTACAGTGCTCATTTAAAATTAAAATACCGGCTGTGGCCACGAAGGTCCCTGACATGAGAGTAGAGCCTGAATTTCCTCCGATGCTTTTCTCCCCGGCACAAGGGGACCCTAACAAGAAAGAGGAATTTCCCTGACTTGGCCATTTTGCTCAGGACCAGCCCAGCCGGCTTTTTAAGTGGCTAGGTGGGTGGGTCTAAGCAGAGAGGTGGGAACTCTCGGCTCGCCTGGAAGGAGTCCAGAGTCATTGAATACCCAAAGCTTTTCCAGACCTCCTTGGAGCTGCCCTCCTGATTCCTGCCCTCCCTCTAGACATTCTTCTGGGCCTGACTCACTCTCCTACCTCCCAAAGGGGAAGGGAGGAGGGTTGAGGCAGAGGTTAGAGACCATGACCTGCTTCCTCTCTCTTCCAGAGCTGCAGCTGGACTGGGCTTTTGAGGAGCAAGGCAAAGGTGAGAGCAATTGTTCCGGACACTGGCCCTGCTCCGCTTTCTCTTCTCTCTGTAAAGAGAGTTCACCATCACCTGGGGTTTGAGACTATATCGCTCCCGCTTCAGGCCAACGAGTGTTTAGTGTGTCTTTCTGTGATGTCACCACTTTTTCAGCACTTGTGATGTCCCAGGTCATCCCCCGGGTCCTGACAAAGTGATGTCACAGGGTCCGAATTCAGTTCCTCAGTCCCCTGACTTCTTCTTGAAGATTCTGCTCTCACAACCTCTCCGAATTAACCCCTCTCTCCCCTCCCCTTCCCTCCCTTTCTAGAGTCCAGTCACCTCAGGTCAGGACTGAGAAATAGTCCTTCATCTCTCCACAGCAGGTGAGTGCGGGCTGCGATTGGGGTGGAGGGGGCGCTCTGGAGTCCAACCCTGCACCCCCCCCACTCCTGAGCCAGGGGAAGTGAGAGCAACGGTGGGGGGACCAGGCCTAGAATGGGGTCATCCCTGTAGTGAGCTGACTCCCTCTGGTGGCCACGTCGCGAAGCCAAGCGCTTGAGCACCGAGCCTAAGACAGCTGCCCGTTCGGTGAAGAAAAGGGGCCGGTCTCTGGGCTGGAAGAGTTGCAAAGCTTCACTAAGGAACTCTGGCACAGGGTCAGACCTGGAAAGGACTTCAGAGGCCACTAGCGCCAGCCCCCTCATTTTACATAGGAAGAAACTGAAACAGGGAGTTTAAGGGCTTGCCCAGAACCGCACAGCTAGGGAGCGTCTGTGGCAGAATTTGAATCTGAGACGTCCAGATCCCAAGTCGAGCCCTCTGCTCCCCCCTTTTCGTGGAGCTCCCAATGTAACCGAAGCGCGAGATGCTACATGGATAACTAAAATACCCAGTGAAATAGGGATTTCTTCAGGTCTCACGCGCCGCAGCCAGTGCTGGCCATTCTGGGCTCTGCTAGCTGTTAATGCAGGCCCGGAAGATAGGCTGAAAGCAGCCTCCCTCAGGGCTTCCCCGGAAAATACAGCCGGGCCGGTTTCTGGCAAAGCCAGGCTGCGACAGAACCCACTTCCCTGGTCCCGGGATCTCGGCACACCTGCTTTGTCATCGTGGGTCACCCCAAGCAAGGCACGAGTTCCTTGTTTCCTGTGAACAGGACTTTTCATTTTAACCTCACCTCCCTGCCTCTCAAATGGGAAACCTCCTTTCTCAATGGATCCTCCCCCAAAATTCAGAACATGCTGCGGCTGCTGGGAAGATGGGGGCACCAGGGTAAGGGGAGTGAATTTGGCTGTGACAAGTATCAGGCTCCGAGCCAGCAGAGTCTCGGTCTGATTATTCATCCAAACAGGGAATCCCCAACCAGCCCAACCTACCCCCCCCAAAAAAAAAAAAATCAATGCATTTGTTATTCATTTGTCAGGATTATTTTTAATCTTTTATTTTGTTTCCTCATCTGAAACACATCCTTAGCTTGTTATGATTTTCAGTTGGCACTGGACTGCTAAATCATGGTGATATATGGCCAGAGACCTAATCATAGACCAGCAAATTCTGGCGGACTGGTCACCCACTCTGCTACCTGAGCAAACTTCGGGTTCCACGGGCTCTGCCTGTTTGGCAGGAGCATCCCAGAAGCTAGCTCGAGTGATGGCTTTGTGTTCCTTGGAGTCAGCCGTTGACTTAAGTTTCCCATTATAAAATGAAGTGCCTGGACTCGCTGGTTTCTAGAGTGACTTCTACTTCTGACATTCTGTGGTTCTGGAAAAACTGGCAAATATGGGGTCTGGCCAAGATGCTAAAGGCAATAGGTTCCCCGCATCAAGCCCTCTTAACAGAAGCGCTGACTTCTAGAGTCCTAGAATGAGAGATTGTCTATTTTGGCCTAATTTTATGCATGGAGAAACCAGATCAGAGAGGGGAAGGGGCAGCTACAGGATGATAGTTTTGAGCTAGAAGGGTCTTTGTGGCCAGCTAATAAGTGAAAAAGCATCTATTAAGCATTTACTATGTGCAAGACATTGTATGAAGCACTGGGGATTCAAATAGCAAAGAAAGACATTCTTGTATTACCATAAGGTTAAATGATTCACCTAAGGTCACCCAAGTGTTGATTAAAGGAAGATTTGAATCCACATCCCTTGGACCCAGCCTTCTTTCCATTGAACTGCCTATCTTTGCAAATTCAAATCCCAAAGCTCTTAAACTTCATCATATTCACCTTCTAATAATGGGTGGATTTGCTACTTTTTGGTCTTGGTGTTGGACATTTGTCATATCAGGACATTTTTTATCCCAACAGTATTTGAAACTAAATTCAGTTGATTCATTTAAAAGAAACTACATATAACCTAAATCAGAGTACTTGCTGTCTTGGGAAGGGGGAAGGTAAGAGAGAGAAAAAAAAAAAATTGGGACACAAAACCTTATAAAAATGAATGTTGAAAATGATTTTGAAAAAATAAAACTATTAAGGAAAAACAATTAAAAAAAAAGAAAATACATAGCAATGACAAGAACAGATGTATCAGGTCCCCTGCTTAGAACAGAAAACCACTGGCAGAGAAGCTTCTAGGCAATAGAGGAAGTGACCCAGGATCCTGTGGGTGATAGGAGCCAGTATGCCAGGCAGGCAGGAAGGAAGCAAGCATTTATCAAGCCCCTGCTATGTGCCAGGCACTGTGCTAAGCACTTTTACAAACATTATCTCATTCACAACAACCTTGGAGGTAGATACTATTATTATTCCCATTTTATAATTGAAGCAACTGCCTGGAGTCAGGAAGACCTGAGTTGAAATACAGCCTCAGACATTTCCTAGCAGTGTGACCTTTGTGAGTGTGGGTTGGTCCCAGCACAGTTCTTGGCACAAAATGGGCAATTAATAAAATGCTCGTTATCTTCCTCTCATCACTTGGCTGGTGGTCTTCTGAGGCTGGGGAGAGAATGATTGCTTGTAGGGAAAGGACCATAAACTAAAACTGAGACTATGGAGAAAAGAAAGCAGCTCCCTTCCCCTGGACCAACTTCTCCTTAAGCCCCCCCCCCAGTTATATTCCAGGAAAGCAATGATTATTCGCCCCCTCCCCCTTATCTAGGAGAAGCCACAAGGACCCTAAAGAAGGGACTGGAAGCCCCTCCAGCTACAAGCCCAGAACTTCACCTCTCCTGCAGACAAGACCTCAGGTACCAGTCCATCCCACTCCTTACCCCCTGCCCTTGCTCACCTGAAACGTGCCTGTGCCCGGCCTGACACAGAGAGTCCTCCTCAGTGATGTTCGGCTGGTCCCTGTGTTAGCTGTTAGGCTTCAGGCTCTGAGAAGGCACCTGGATGAGGCTTGCCAGATAAGGGATGGGTGGCTTTCTTCAGATGACAAAATCTGGTGTCCAGGTCCCTCTGTTAGCGTTCATATCCTCTGCTTGCTCACCCAGGTAGTCAGGTACCAGAAGAAAGCTGAAGATATCTGGACTGAGGACTCGTGGAATCAATTTCTGCAAGAATTAGAAACAGGGCAGAGGGTAAGGGGACATCGACTGGGGTGGAGAGTTAAAAGTGGGGGCTGCCCTTAGCCAGGGCTGCTCAGCCAAAGACCAGGCAATCATCAAAAGGAGCCCCAAAGGGAAAGAGCCTGGGAACTGTCCCAGTCCCAATTCTTTGACCTGACCTGACCTACCCCTCAGCCCAAGAAGCCCCTGGTGGATGAACCTGCTGAGAAGCCCTCTTTACCAATTGAGGTGAGTGCCAGTGTTGCCTGGGCACCAGTGTAAGTGAGGGGGTGGGTGGCTGGGAGAAGACATGGTTTGAATGTTGGGGTTGGGTTGGAAAAGAAAAGGGCAAGAATTTCCTTCTCCGACCCAAAGGTATGAATTCTGGGTCATTATGTGCAGTTTTGCAAATGGGGTCTCCAATCCATCCACAGATCAATCAATAAGAATTTACTAAACAGGGGCAGCTAGGGGCAGGCACAGTGAATAGAGTGCTGGGTCTGGAATTGCAAAGACTTGAGTTCAAGTCTTGCCTCAGACATTAGCTACATGATCCTGGACAAGTCACTTAATTCTACTTGCCTCGGTTTCCTCATCTGTAAAATGAACTAAAGAGTATAAACTGAAGAGTAAAGCAGGGGTCCTCAAACTTTTTAAATAGAGGGCCAGTTCACTGTCCCTCAGATTGTTGGAGGGCCGGACTATAGTAAAAACAAAAATTTTATTTTGTGGGCTTTTAAATAAAGAAACTTCATAGCCCTGGGTGAGGGGGATAATGGTCCTCAGCTGCCGCATCTGGCCCCATGAATGATCGTGGGCCAGTGAGACTTCTCTGAGTAGAGGGTGTATATTGGGAAACATATGCAATGTTAGGAGAGGTGCACCCCTGTCATTCTCTGAAACTATCCCTGCTGCCCAATGTGGATAAATTGGCTTTACTTGGACATACCTCAGTTTCCTCATTTGCTTTCGATTCTGGGTCAGAAGCAAATGCTTTTGTGTGTATGTAATGCATGTATTCTTGTATGATGAGAAAATAGGCATACCCAGTACTTTATATGTGATGTAGTAGAAAATGAAATGAGGTCTTTTCAAGCTAGAGAATGATTGCTAAAAATAAGGGTTTGGGGAAGATAACAACAATAATCCGGTAGGGGTATGTTGTTGTTTAGTCGTGTCTTTAGTTGATTCTTTGTGACTCCATTGGCAGAAATACTGGAGCGGCTTGTCATTTCCTTCTCCAGCCCATTTTACAGATGAGGAAACTGAGGCAACCAGGGTCACACAGCTAGTAAGTGTCTGAGGTTTGATTTGAACTCAGGATGATGAGTATTTCCGATTCCCGGCCTGGTGCTCTATCCACTTCACTACCTAGATGGAGTTAAAGGAGGAGTTGAGGAGGCCACAGTATTGTGGCAATCCAGCTGTGACACTCCCTCACTCCGTACTTAAAGACTTCTCTTACTAGGACTCCACAAACTCTGTAGGACCTGCTTGAGCATGCTCTGATACAGTGTCCTTAAAAGAGACCCGATTGTGTGGACAGTGTGTCCAGCCTCTAGAGGAGATGCTTTGTGGGGAGGTCATCCTTGCTTTTAGAGTTGGGGAGGAGATAGTCTGACAGGAGGGATGGGGCCTACTGTGTCTTCTGGGGACCCCAACCCATTTGCCCCTCAGATCTCCCTGGAGAGGGAACTGGCCAGGCTGACCGAGGAGCTGGACAAAGACATGCGAGCCATTGAGATGAAGCTGCCCCCGGAAAAGGTACCCCTCCCTCCTGGTCCCATCCCCCTGTCTCGTTCCCACTGGGAGAATGAGAAGCAAACAAGGGAAAGACGGAAGGGCAAGATTCCTGAGGTGGAAAGGGGATGCTTGGCTTCCGGCCTAATTCTGTAGGGAGGGATGTGGAAAGTAAGCAAATGGAGAGGCAGTGGGTTTTTGTGGAAAGATCTGACTCCTGGGCCGCTCTTTTCCCCTGGCGATCTGGGGAAATCATCTGTCCTCTCTGAGCCTCAGAACCTCAGGTTGGAAAACAAGTTCTGAGGAGAGGGCCTCTGGGGTCCCTTCTTCTCGTCTGGGAGTGCAGACGGGGAGCCCTGGTGCCCGGGGTGACCCTGCCGCCTGTCTTCGGGACACCCTCATTCCGGGGCTGTCACTTCAGCTGGAGGACGGCACGGCCCGCTCCTCTCGCTCCTTCCTCTCCTCCTTAAGGCTGCCTCCGCTTCTTCTCTCTCCTTTCCTGCCTTCCTTCTTTCCCTCCCGGCAAGCGCGGCTGGCTGGCCGGGCTCGGCTTCTACTCTCCGCTCCTGTCTCGGCCCCTACTCTCCGCTCCTGTCTCGGCCCTCCGAGGAGAGGCTCTAGGACCCTGCGTTCCTCCCGCTCCTCCTTCTGACCCTCCTTCCCCAGCCCCAACTTTCCCAGCTGGAGTGGAGGGGGCGGTCGAGGTCGGCCGCAGTCCCGGCTGAGTCCCGCCCCCGCCCGCCCTCTTCTCCCCACCCAGGGCTCGGCGCAGGCTAGCGGCCCCCGGGACAGAACACCCTGGGCTCGGTGAGTGCCCTGAGAAGCCCGGGAGGTGGGAGGGGAAGGGGCTCCTCCGGGCGTGGGACAGGGGCAGGAGTGGGACGGAGGACCGAAGCGGGAAAGGGGCCGCGGTCCGGGGAGGAGGAGGAGGAGGACAGAAGCGCTGATGTGGAAAGGGCAGATCAGCCTGGGATCCTGGGACTGAGGAGGGAGGGACTTGGAAAGAGGAAAAACAAGGTGGAGGTGGGAAAGGCCGTGCGGTCCTGAAGGGCAGGGGGGAGAGGGGCAGGGACGGAGCCGGGATTCCGAGAGGGGCCACCGACGGGAGGGAGGCAACTTAAGGGGTGCGCTTGCCGTTTCCATGGGCGCAGCGAAACTTTTTGGCGTTAGAGTCCCTCGGTCTCCCTGGAGACCGGCGGGGCGGGGAGGGAAGGCGAGCTTTTCCAGGGAAGGCGAGCGGAATGGTGGGGTCCCGATCTCTTGCACAACTCCTCGTCATGGCTCAGGCCTCCTTCTCCTTCTCAGGGTCTCCCCCTTCCCATGGCCTCACCCCTTCCTGGCTTGGGGCGGGAGGGAAAGGAAGTCGGATATCCTGCTGAGATCCAGGGATTAGGGAGTGGAGGTGGTCTATTGAATGGCGTTTCTGGCAAGATAGGGGAAAATCCTGGAGGTAGTGAAGGGTCTGGCCCCACAGGAGTAAACTGTATCTGCACCTCCCTCCCCCCCCCCCATTTTATCAGCTTGTCTCCAGCCAGGGCCTCCAGCCCATCCCAAGCACTTTACCATAGCACCTCCCGGGCCCTGAGCCCCCACAGAATGCAAGATGGAGGGAGCCCCTTCCTGGGTCGGAGAGATTTTCTCTACCCACTCCCCACTCAAGGTAAGACTCAGCTTCCTCTCTCAGCTCCCCACTTCCTCCCCTCCCCCTCTTTTCATCCTTTATTCTAGCTCCTTTTTGGCATATTTTCCCTTGCCTTATTTGGGTGGGTTGATGGACATCAATGGGGATATCTACTCCCAACCCTTCTATTTCATCTAACTCTGGGGCTGGCTTTGGTCTGACGAGATTTTGGTTCTCTACAGATTCAGACGCAGCAGAGCCTGGGGATGGCCAGGCTAAGAAAGAAGAGAAAAAGGTAAGAGGAAGCTTAGGGGCAGTATCCCAAGATATGGGGCTGGATTTTCCAGGGGATGGGATACACTGGTGTCATTTATAACTTTCAGAAGTATAGAAGGTTGACATGGGGCACTTCTGTTCTTTCTCTCTTTTTGCTCAGATGAAGGCTGCACGACTCAAATTTGATTTCCAGGCTCAGTCACCTAAGTAAGTATCCTTTCTTCCCCTTCTCTCTCCCCTGTCTTTGGGGGAAGGAGTATCTCCCACAGACCCATTCACGTCCCCTGACTTCCTCTGTATTCTCATGAGATGAGAGTTCAGAAGCTTCTATCTCATCTTGCTCCACAAAGAAAAGACTTAACCAAGATTGGACAAACAGAGCTTTGTCCCAGGTGCCTTATCAAATTTAGAGCCCCAAAGCTAATATCCACTCTACCTCTTGCAGATATAAAAGAAATTGTGTGCCAACAAATAGGAGGGTAATATTTCCCATTCCTCTAGCAAACGGTCTGCTTTCTGTAGAGCTTATCTGACTTGAATAGCCCTTAGCCTGCTTCTGACAGCCTGAAGTGAATGTGGGGAGAAGATTGGGAAGAACAGGGAATTTTTAAACCTGTGCTAGAGGATGGATCCCTATTTGTGTGTACCACATTGGAAAAGGGGATAATGGGAATCACTTGCCTATTGGTGAGAAGAGCCTAAGCTGTCCACCAACCTGACTGTCCTGGACTTGACCTATCTTACTTACTTCAGCCTAGGTTCAGACTAGGGCATCATGGAAGGGGGTATCTCAAAAGCACTGGAGGCAACAATGTCAAAAACTTTTACCTTTCATTCCATTGCTCCATCATTGTGGGAGTCCTTTGCTTTCCCAGTCTCCCACCCTGCCCCCCAAGCCCCTAGTCAGGCTTCTTTAAAAATCTGAAGAAAGCGTCTGGAAGACACCAAAGCATCATATACATGGTGGGATATGAGAAATCCATGCTACAGCTTCCCGGGACCATATACATTCTATATGATAAGATATATGACACTTCTTCTAATTGTCTCTCCCACACACACACAATGGGGGTGAACCCACATGCACATGACTCTGCATGGATAGGTGAGTTGTATTGAAGAGGAGGATATCTGATGACCATGAGCACAGCCCAGGAAAGGGGGTGATCATATCCTGAATTCCCCTCCCCCCAAATGGGGAAATGTCCCTAAGACATGCAATAAATTGACTAACTAACCCCATATTGAGAATAATTAAGATATGAAATTTCTAGATAATCTATAGGGAGTAAGCTCTTTCCCTCCCCTCAGACCAGCTTCCTGGGTTAATCTGACTCCCTCTTTTAATGAAGGCTGCTTTCTGCCTCTTGACCCAGGGTCAAAAGTTCCTAGTAGTGTCTCTGTCCACAAAGGAATGATGGCCACCACTGGGGGGGAGGACTTAGAACCTAGGTTTGAAGAAGGAAGTAAAAAAAGATTCTTCTAGGTTTGGGATAACCCCGAGGCAGTAGTCCCCTTTTCCATGACCTTCCCTTACCACCTTTTGATTTTGAGGGATCTTTGAGTGACTTTTTATGCATGGCCACCAGGGAGTTGACCCTGCAGAAGGGGGACATTGTGTACATACACAAAGAGGTGGACAAAAACTGGCTGGAGGGAGAGCATCATGGGCGGCTTGGCATCTTTCCAACTAACTATGTAGAGGTGAGTGAGGGGCTTCTTTGGTGGGTTGGGAGTTTGGGTTCCTCTCTTTCCTGGAGCCAGAATCCTGTTGTGTTCAGTCCGTCACCGAGCTCTGCTGTTTTTTCCTTAATAAAACCTCTCAGATTCATGTCTTCCATCTGCATATCATCCCAGCGATTGTGAATAACTCTCACCACCTAGTTCATAACAATAATAATAATAGCTAACTCTTAGAGTGCTTTGAACATTTCTCCATCCCTTTTCATTTGGTCCTCACAATAACCCTGTGAAGTAGGAAATAATAATTTTTCTTAAAACAAAAAGAGGGAGAGATTATAAAAGATTTACCACAAAACAAAGAAAAAACAATCAGTCCTGATTATGAAGAGAGTCCACATAATTAATGAAGTGATTTGGGACCAATAGAGTTTTCCTTATTAGGGAAGATTCAAATAGTTCTAATAGTTCTATATCAGGGTAGAGATAAGAGTTGAGGATCAGGTAGGATAGCCGGTGCAATCGGGGCTCCTGAGACTTCAGCAGGGATTCAGCCAGATGTGACCAAGGGCCTGGCATTCCATTGAACTGCTATTTTGGCGTCAGTGATCAGCAATGTCAGTACCACCTTTGTAAGCTTTAAATTGTACTACAAATGCAAGTCATGTTCATCAACCCTTTGGTCAGATACCCTGGCTCCCAGCAAAAGTGACTTTATTCTAATTTGAGGAGCTAATTACCTCTCCTTTCCCCTACTCTTATATAAAACATCCTAAAGGGCTCATCGATGAAATGTTATAATTAGCACTCATTTCTTTGGATTAAATTTTTGCCTAGCAGAACGTAAATTCCTTGAAGATAGGGAATATTCTTCATTGTCTTTTTTATTTTCAGCCTTCCAATCTCTATAGCAACTCTTTATTATAGTACCTTTTTTGTTTATTCATTCTTCTGGCACTAATTCCTGAATTACTGTATTTACTTGTTGTCTCCCTCATTAAATGATGAGCTCTTTGAGGACAAGGAGGTCTTTGCTTTTCCTTGTATATTCAGTGCTTAGCACCATACCTGGCACATAGTAGGTGCTTAATAAATGCTGCTGTAATAAATGCATATTGGAACCTTGTCTCAGGGCCAGGCTCTGCAATTTGGGAGAGTGTGTTGGGTCCTTGTATTGTCTGATCTATGTTATTGGGAGTCCTGCCTCTGTATTCTCTGTGTTCTTCAAGGAAATCAGGAAGAGTCTCTCCAATTTTTGTCTTTGCCTACTCCTTAGTTTGACATCATATTTGGCAAATGTTTTGAGTTATTACTTCCTAGCTGTGTGACCCTGGGCTAAAAAAAAAAAAAAGTCTTGGGTTGTTGACGAACACATACTAAAATGGAACTTTTAATCCTAGATTTTAATTTTTATTCTCTTATTCCTAATTTTAATTCCTAATCCTCCTTTGAAATAGGAATTCAGTTCAACTGAGCATTTATTAAGCACGTAAAACTGTTTATGCCCTGAATTGTGCTCAGTGCTAAGGATGCAAAGGTGAAAGTGAAACAATCCTTGTCCTCTGGGAGTTTCCATTCCACTTCACAGAGGAAGTTACAATGTATAAACAATATAAATAAAGACAATGTAAAGGAGTAGGGGTAGAACATTAACAATTACAGGGATCAGGAAAGACCTTAGGTAGGAGGTGTCAACTAAACTGAACTTTGAAGGAAGTTAAGGATTCTAAGAAATGAAATTGAGGGGAAGGCATTTCAGGCACAGAACTTAAATCTACTATTTTATGTAGGAACTAGCTAACAAGCATTCATCATAGAGAATAAACACCCAGTAAGTCCCTGTGGGTCACACAAAACAGCATGATATATGTCCCTCCTTCCTGAGGAGAAAGAATGTGTTTTATAATCTCCAGAGACACCCTGAAAATTGGGGCACCTGAGGGAGTGAGAAGGGAGGCTACTGGGGAAGATAAACTGCCAAAATGCAAAGTTTGCCTAAAGCTGGCAGCTTCTAATTAAATGAAAATTCTTAATTCTAGACTTGAGGGCTTTCCACCAAGATCATCTCTTATTCCTCCACCCTCCTCCCCTGTCCCCCTTCCTCCTCAAGCCTCTCCTTGGCTTTCTCTTCTGCAATTCCAGGGACTCTGACTATCCTGCCCACTCCCACCTGGTTCCCATTTCCACATCTTTACACATACCTTTCTGGAATGCACATATCTTCTCTTCCAAACAACTTCTGAAGACTTAGTATTTGCTGCTTGCGTCTCTTATCCATTTGTCACAGATATCTGTGAAATTTAGGCTTTTTAAACTGGCTTTTTAAAAAATGTTTGTTCTTTTCTGGCCACTCCTTTCTGTAAAATACTTTTTGCCTGAGGAACTCAACATGCTTTGTTTTCAATTAAGTAAGTCAGTAACACTTCCGGAAATCAGATTGCAGTGCAAAGAATACTGCATCTGGAGTCGGAGAATTTAGGTTCCAAATCCTGCAAGGCAAGTTACTTAACCCCCTCTGGGCCTCATCTTCTTCATCTATAAAATGAGGGGATTTAAATAGATAAAGCTCTTCAAATCTGTGATCTGTAAATTCTTTGCTAAAATTCCAACTCAGGGGTGTGCCGGTAAATGTTTAACAACCTACTGCAGTTGGGGTGGAAAATGTTTGTAATACACTTTTAAGTTTAATTTGCATTGTAAACATTTTTTCAGTCACTTTCTTAAATATTCAACAGAGCAACAAATCAGGTTCTAATTTGTATTGATTTCTGAGACGTAAATAAATGTCCACCCTGAAAATTTAACAGTTGGCTCTTGAGAGCTTCCAAAAACTGGCACTGGCCCACCTCTGGCCAAGTCTTAGGTTGTCTCCTTCCAAGAGATGGGATGAAATAATGAAGCGAGGGCTAGATTTGAAGTCAGGAAGGAGTGGATTTGAATAATATCTCAATTAAATGCTAGCTATTATCTGCTAATTATATCACAACCATGATCAGCCTCAGTTTCTTCATTTGTAAAAGGAGATAATACCTATATCATAAGATTTTATGACAATCAGATGAGATGCCTGCGAAGTACTTTATAAACTTTATGGTCCAAAGTAAATGATGATATAATGAAGTGTAACTCCTTGCTGTGAATCCCCAAGCACATGTTCAGTAAATGTTGTTATGGTTTAGTTGTTTTTGATTGCGTGACCCTTTGGGGATTTTCTTGATACTGAAGTGCTTTGCCATTTCCTTCTTCAGCTTATTTTACAGATGAGGAAATTGAGGCAAACAGGGTTAAATGACTTGTGCAGGGTCACACAGCTAGTAAGTATCTGAGGCTGGATTTGAATTCAGGTCTTCCCGATTCTAGATCCAGCACTCTTATCCATGGGCCACCTACTCGCCTCATATAATGGGTGGTTGATTTAGGAACCTTTGACCTTTCCTTCTTCCCTTTTATTTCTTCTAGGTGCTGCCCCCAAACGAGATCCCAAAGCCCATCAAACCCCCAACCTACCAGGTACTGGAATATGGAGAGGCTGTAGCCCAGTACAACTTCAAGGGGGATCTGGAAGTGGAGCTATCCTTCCGAAAGGTGAGTGAGCCACTTGTTGAGAGGGAGAAGGGGTGAAAGGCAAGGGAACTTTTAGGTGAATGTCAGAATTGGGAAGGGGAGAGGGCAGAAAATAATAGTCAAAACAACCTTCCCCATATTTGAAACTTGTCCTTTCCTGACTTGTTTGGATAAAATATTTTCCTTCCCTGTTGTGCCTGGCTTCAGAACCACATTTCTTATGGGCTGTAAGTATCTAAAGGGCAGAAACTAAGACTTCTTTCTGGATCGATTTTTATAGTGAAGATATAACCGTAAACAACAAATATAATTTGATATTTGGGTAAAGGGGAAGTGGGAGGAGACAGGAAGATTGAAGGAGGCTAGAAGAGAAAACAGAAAAAAGTATAATAGCAAGAAAGGGATTTGAAAATAGAGGAAAGATGGAGAGAAGAAGGGAAATAGGAAGGAGAAAGAGGCATAAAAAGTTCTAAGGAACTTCTAAAGCCCTTTCTTTTGGTCTCTCCACTTTAAACAATCAACATGTGTTGAGAACTTGCTATGAGGTGGACATTAGGGAGAAAACAAAAAAAAGCTATAAGTTTCTAAATGTTTTTTTTTTTCCTTATCAGTTTCTTTTTTCTTTTCTTTTTTTGTTTTTTGGAGGCAATCCCCAGGGTTAAGGGTCACACAACTATGTTAGGTCCACTGCTTTATCTAGCTGCCCTATCAGGTTCCCCTCCCCCTCAATAAAAATGTTTATCCACAACAAACTCACATAATCTGGTTGGGTAGCGAAGAGTACCAGGTAAAAAAGATAACAATTTGGACTAGAATTGGGCAAGGAACTTCAGGTGGGGAAATGCCTGAGATGGGAAAGGGGTGGAATGTTTTGGGGATGTTAGTTTGCCTGACTGGGAGAGGAAGACTCATGAAGGAAAGATTTGATTGAAAGCTCCTTTTCGTTTCTCCGCTCCCCGCAGGGTGAGCGTATCTGCCTGATAAGAAAAGTGGATGAAAACTGGTACGAGGGCCGCATCTCAGGGACTGGACGACAGGGCATCTTCCCTGCTAACTACATCCAAGTCTCCAAGGAACCCAGGGTCAAGGTCTGCGAAGATGGCCCAACCCCCACCCACCTGACCCTGGCTGGCTCCCAAGTCCCGGGGTCCCCACGCCTGGGCACCTCTCGACAAGCAAGGCCATCTGGTTCCCCCTCTGTACCCCAAAGCACAGCCGACACCACTGACTGGGGGGGCCGAACCTCTCCCTATCGAACTGGTTTGGCCTTTCGTTCCAGCACCCAGGAACCTTCCTCACGGACTTCTCCATCCAGACCTCAAACCCAGGTGACTCCCAATTTCTCATCAAGAGAACGAGGCATCCTGAGGCAGCTAGGTGGTGCAGTGGATAGAGCACCAGCCCTGAAATCAGGAGGACCTGAGTTCAAATATGACCTCCGCCACTTAACACTTCCTAGCTGTGTGATCCTGGGCAAGTCACTTAACCCCAATTGCCTCAGCAAAAAAAAGAGAGAGAGAAGGAGGCATCCTAAATCAGGGAGAAATCCCCTCTTTAGACATAAGAAATCTGCTTCTTTCCCTATTTCTCTAGCTGGGAGGGTAAAATAGGATGTTTATTCTAGGTAGACCATGGAGTACAAAATAGCCCAATGGGAGTGGATGGTAATTGTGTTTGAGCAGAGTAATGAAAACCAATCTGTGTATGTTGGAGCTTGGAGTGGAGTTAGAATATGGTTCTCAAAACAAACAAGACACTTTGACAAATTGAAATCTTTTTGTAGGGTGCTGATGGTGACTATTAATTATGCAAGATTTTCACCCTCTACAGAGACCATATTATCTTAGCCTTGTATTTCTGTTGAACTGGATTTCAATTAAGTTTTTTCTGATCCTTTTATGTCATATTATATTTTCATATAAATAAACAGGCATTTTAATTACTCTAAACATAGCAAATCGGACAAACAGGAATGGGATGATTTGGGACCTTGCATCCTGCTCCACCTTCCTTTGTTTGCCCTTAGTCTATGATAGAACCTGAACCAGAAATCACTTTAGGCAGGCAGGAGCAGTGAGAGAATGCCAGCTATAAAGGAGCCTTAATCCTTACTTGCCCCTCAGCAAGTCACTTATTCCTGTTTGCCTCAGTTTCCTCATCTGTGAAATGAGCTGGAAAAGAAAATGGCTCCTGGATCTTTGTCAAGAAAACCACAGGCCTGAAGTCAGGAGGACCTGAGTTCAAATCTGGTCTAGACACTTAATGCTTCCTAGCTGTGTGACCTTGGGCAAGTCACTTAACTCCTGTTGCCTCCCCAAAAAAGGAAAGAAAACCACAAATGGGATCTTGAAGAATCAGGATATGGTTGAAACTATTGAACATTAGCAAAACTACACTCATACCATTCCATGTCCAGAGTAGCTTCCAAAGGGCCAATGGATAGATAAAATGGAGTTATTTCATCATTTCCTAAAAATCTAAGCATTTTAGATGTTCGTGCCTCAGTTACCAATATGTAAAGCAGGGATAATAAAACCCTAAACATTTTTTGAGGTCATGATTTGAATAAAGCAAGTCACTGTGTAAAAATGTATTGAAAGGGGTTTAAGATGCAATTATTCTCTTTAAGCCATAGCATCCTTTGAAAATCCTTTCAGCATTGCTGAAAGGTAGTCTCTTGTCTACCTGCACATACACATGCTTCAAAATAGCCCATGCTTTTCTCATTATTGGTCCTCAGGGTCTTGGTGTCTCCAGGACATTACCAACCTATCACTGGGATCCCAGCCCTCATCAAGACCCTTCTTCTTCCTCTTCCGGATCCTCTAATATTCACTGGACCCCGTGAGTTAATGTTTTTTTGTTTTTTGTTCTTGAAGAGAACCATGATACCAGAAAGGTGACATCACTGCTTGCAAGTGGGGTGGGACTGTGCAAAGTCACCAATCTCACTCTCTTTAAAGCCCTCTGGGTCCAGTGGTAAAACGTAAATCAGGATAGCAGGAAATTGCCGTGGATGCAGTGGGAGAATTTTATCTTTTTAAACTATGGCATTAGCAGATCTCAGATTGATTGATTTAACACCCATTCGGTGAGATTGTAAATAGTAATTAGTTCTGTTTTGATCAGAAACCCTGAGGATCTTCACCTGGTCTATATGAGTTGAGAAATAAATCAGATGGGGGTGGGAAATGTTATAGGGCATGTGGTCCAATGAGTAGAGACTTTCATACTCAGGGCCACTGAGGAAGCTAAATATAATTCAATTCAACAAGTAAACCCGACCCTCTGATTTGGGAGATGTAGAAGACAATAGTGATGTATGAGGTAATCTTTGTTCTTTCAGGAATATTTTAATCTAGATATGGGGTCAGCAAACTATGGCCTCTGGACCAAATTCAGCAATCAAAAACCATAAAAGCCATTTTTAGCTTGGAGGCCAGCAAAGACAGGTGATGGATACATTTGGCCCATGGGCCATAGTTTGCTAATCCCTAACCCAGAGGGAAAAGTGAAAAGACAGAGGACAAATGTGCTATATACATATGAATTTATTTATAATATTATTGCTTTTGGCTGTGGATGATAAGAGATTTCTGACTCTCCTTTACACAAATCACATTTCTTCTCTAGGCCTAAGTTTATCTATAAAATTAGAGGTTGGATTAAATGATCTCTGAGGTCCCTTCCAGCAAAGAACATCTGTGATTCTGTATTTATTTGCCTTGAAATGATTGACACAGATTTTTGAGAAAGGAGAGAGAAAGGGGTCAGTGTGGCTCAGGGAAGAAGACTTCCTGGAAGAGAGAGGCTTGGGATGGGTTGGGTTTGGAAGGGGGAGAACAAATTCTTTGAGTTTTCACAAAAGAAAGTGTAAAAGAGAATGTACAGGGAGAGAAAAGGTCTGTTAAGTGATGTTGAGTGGAATGGGGAAAGATAAAGATGCTCGTGGTCACTGCGGCAGTCTCCTCCCTTAGGTACCGGGCAGTATATCGCTATTGGCCCCAGAATGAAGATGAATTGGAGCTTCGGGAAGGAGACCAGGTGGATGTCATGCAGCAGTGTGACGATGGCTGGTTTGTAGGTACGGCCTGGGGGTGGGAGGGACTCTTGTTGGTGTCAGCACCTGGAGGTGGGCCCGGTGAGACTGGGACCAGCCTTCACTTGCACCAGTTTGTCAACATTCAGGGGCCAAGGCCATTCAGTTCCAGGAAAGTGACAGGAAAGGTCTTACGTTTCTGTAGCATCTTTCTTTTTCTTTTTCTTTTTTTGTTGTTTCTTTGTAATTTTCAGTTCCAAATGCTTTCCCTTTGCTGCCCATTGAGAAGATATATAAATAGCATCTTTCAAATATGATATAGATATAAGGAGCATCTTTCAAAGCATTCCTCTCAAGCCATCTAATCCTTACAATGCCTTTGAGCTAGGTGGAGGAAACTGAAGTGCAGAAGCTTGACCATCTTCTTCTGCCGCTTGGAGCTACTAAGAAAGGATCCCTACTCAAGAGTTTATATTCTAATGTACTTGCTGACTTGGAACAAATCTTTTTTTTTAATAACTTTTTATTGACAGAGTCCATGCCAAGGGTAATTTTTTACAGCATTATCCCTTACACTCACTTCTGTTCCGATTTTTCCCCTCCCTCTCTCCACCCCCTCCCCCCGATGGCAAGCAGTCCTTTACATGTTAAATAGGTTACAGTATATCCTAGATACAATATATGTGTGCAGAACTGAACAGTTCTCTTGTTGCACAGGGAGAATTGGATTCAGAAGGTAAAAATAACCCGGGAAGAAAAACAAAAATGCAAGCAGTTTACATTCATTTCCCAGTGTTCTTTCTTTGGGTGTAGCTGCTTCTGTCCATCCTTGATCAATTGAAACTGAGTTAGATCTCTTTGTAGAAGAGATCCACTTCCATCAGAATACATCCTCAAACTGTATCATTGTTGAGGTATATAATGATCTCCTGGTTCTGCTCATTTCACTTAGCATCAGTTCATGTAAGTCTCGCCAGTCCTCTCTGTATTCATCCTGCTGGTCATTCCTTACAGAACAATAATATTCCATAATGTTCATATACCACAATTTACCCAGCCATTCTCCAATTGATGGGCATCCATTCATTTTCCAGTTTCTGGCCACTACAAACAGGGCTGCCACAAACATTTTGGCACATACAGGTCCCTTTCCTTTCTTTAGTATCTCTTTGGGATATAAGCCCAGTAGAAACACTGCTGGATCAAAGGGTATGCACAGCTTGATAACTTTTTGAGCATAGTTCCAAATTGCTCTCCAGAATGGCTGGATGTGTTCACAATTCCACCAACAATGTATCAGTGTCCCTGTTTTCCCACATCCCCTCCAACATTTCACTTTATCTTTCCTTGTCACTCTAGCCAATCTGACAGGTGTGTAGTGGTATCTCAGAGTCGTCTTAATTTGCATTTCTCTGATTAATAATGATTTGGAGCATATTTTCATATGTCTATAAATAGTTTCAATTTCTTTGTCTGAGAATTGTCCATTCATATCCTTTGACCATTTATCAATTGGAGAATGGCTTGATTTCTTATAAATTAGAGTCAATTCTCTATATATTTTGGAAATGAGGCCTTTATCAGAACCTTTGACGGTAAAAATGTTTTCCCAGTTTATTGTTTCCCTTCTAATCTTATCTGCATTTGTTTTGTTTATACAAAAACTTTTCAATTTGATATAATCAAATTTTTCTATTTTGTGATCAGTAATGATCTCTAGTTCTTCTTTGGTCATAAATTCCTTCCTCTTCCACAGGTAAACTATCCTATGTTCCTCTAATTTATTTATAATCTCATTCTTTATGCCTAGGTCATGAACCCATTTTTGACCTTATCTTGATGGGTGTTAAGTGTGGGTCAATGCCTAGTTTCTGCCATACTAATTTCCAATTTTCCCAGCAATTTTTGTCAAATAATGCGTTCTTATCCCAAAAACCTGGGGTCTTTGGGTTTGTCAAACACTATATTATTAAAGTTGTTGGCTGTTTTGGGGACAAATCATTTTAACATCTCAATTCCCCAGGCAGCTCTCTTTAAAAACTTGAGCACTGGGCTTTTTTTCTGATATAGACAATTGTAGAGTCTCTTAAAGGAAACTTTACTGTGTAACTGGGGAACAACCCAAAATACTAGAGTACAATTCAGTATGGATTAGTAGAGGAAGTATTCTTTCTAGGATGACCTTTTCTGATGAAAGCAATGTTCCATGCCCTCATGCCCAAAATAGGTAGCACTTACCTGACAAGCTTGTTATGTAAAGTGCTTTGGAAATTTTAAAATGTTATGTGATTGGCAGTTATTTTGGTTATTTATTAATTAATAAGTAAAGTTAAATGAATATCGATTGAATCTTGATTTAATTTGTAATGATGACTTGGTATTTATTGTGTGACCCTGAGCAAGTCCCAACATCTCCAAGATGTTTCCTCACCTGTAAAATGGAAATAATAGTACATAACCTTCCAAAGTTCAAAGGATTAAATACATGTGCGTGTATGTATATCTATCTATTTATCTACATATCTACACATACACAAATATATGTAGTTATAAAGCACATATATATGTGTATGTACATACACACACATATACTTTATAATATCTTAACTTGCTAAATAAATGTTGGTCTTTGTTATGATTATTAATCATTTTTTTATACAACATGGTAACTTTCCATGGAAAACTTTAAGTGTTTAACCCATTATCAAGTATTGAGTATTTGTCCAACCCTGAACTTGGCTCAGAGCAGATTTTAGAGAAGAATAACATACAGTCACTAACCTTAAGGATTTCACAGTCTGGCTGAGGAAATATAACTCTCTTGGCTGGCATCTAAAAAGCACTTTGTCAATACCTGTTGATTGATTAATATCACTGAAGGGAGAAAATATATGAACAAATAAATATTTACAAGATAATTTGATGAAGAATTAAGGGGGAGGAGGGAGGAAGACTTTCTATTGGAACTAAGGCACAATCTGAACCTTAAAGGAAATTAAGAATTCTAGGAAGTAGAAGTAAAATATTCCACGTTGAAATGAGATCAGAGAGTATCAAGTCAGCCACTTCAACTGGAACATAAAGTGTGGAGGGCAGGGCTATTGTCATAATCTTGGAAGGATGTGCTCAAACTAGATTGTTAAGACTTTAAAAGCCACACTGAAAAGCTTGTATTTCATTGTAGAAATGAAAGGGAGCCACTGAAGATTTGGAGTAGGAGAATGCCATGGTCAGGCTTGTGCTTTAGGAAGATTATGTTGACAACTATATGGAGAGTGGCTTGAAAAAAAGAGAGCCTGGAAACTGAGAGTTCCATCAGGAGGCCATTGCAGTGGTCTAGCTGAGAGGCAATGAAAGCCTGAACATATTAGGGAAAAAGAAGGAGATATGAAATATATTATGGACATAGAATTGTCTAGTCTTGGAAATGTTGATTGAATGTGGGGAATGGGGGAGAGAGAAGAGTTAAGGATTACTTGTAAGGTTGTGAACTTGTTGGGGAGAATGATGTCCATAATAGAGAAAAGTTCTGATGAGGAGTGGGGCTTAAGGGTAAATGTTATAAGTTTCTTTGTAGCTATGTTGAATTGAGGTGTCCACTTGGCATTCCATTGGAGCTAACAAGCAATTAGTGGTATGGAATTAAACTTCAAGAGAAGCTTAGAGATGAATATATAGAACTGGAATTTATTTGCATGGAAATGGTCATTGAATCTATAAGAATGAATAAGCTCACCAAAAGAGGAGGTGTTGAGAAAATCAGAATAAACAGTGCTACAAAAGCCCTGGGAGGAGACGTATCCAGAAAGAAGTAGTGTCATACAGTATCAAATAATGCAGAAAAGACATAGAGAAAAGGCTATTGAATTTAGAAATTAAGAGAGAAGAATCTTGGAGAGAGTTGTTTAATTGAATTATGAGATCAAAAACCAAATTTGTAAGGGCTTGAGAAGTAAGTAGGAAGTAAAGGCAACCAATGCAAAAGTATTTTTGGAGAATAATTGTGAAAGGAAGGAGAAGGATAGAGTGATAACTTGAGAGGATGACAGGGTCCCTTGAAAATTTTTTGATAAAGAGTTGAATGCATTTGTAGGAAGAAGCAAAGAAACCACTTAATTTATGGAAATGAAAAATAAAAGATGGCACTGAGATAGTCGAAAGGGCACTGTGCTAGAGAAGATGGGAGCATAAGATCATAAATAGAAAGAAATCATGTCAAGAAAAAAAGCTACCAGAGAAGGGCCTTCACATTAGATGGCCTATATTTTCTTGGTAAGATAAGAGCTTTTGCTGAAAAGGAAGGGTAGAACAGTGGTATCAAACTCAAATAGAAACATCTTCTTCCTTATTGATTTAGAAAACCACAAATTTACATTATTTCTGTCTGTGTGTTAGTTTATTTTGGTAATCTGGTTTTGGAATCATTGACTCAATGTGAGTTTGACACTCCTGGAGAAAGCTTGAAAAGGTATGGAGGAGCTGCTGTTGGGAGTGTGATAGAAAATCAATTAAAGAAATATACAAAGATTGCCATAAACCAGTGAGATTCTATTTGAGATAAGATTACATTCACCTGTAGCATTTGCGAAGCACAGTTGTTTGACTTCCTTCAATGTTCACTTTTATCAATGTTTGTAAAAGATGAATAGAGTGGTGGAGATAACTTTTGGAGGTACCCAAGGTGGGATTTGCCAAGGGATGAGCAGTGATCAGACCAAGAGAGAAGAGATTTGAGAGAAGACATTGAATTGATTAGCTAGGCAGAAGGTATAGCTTTTGCTAGAGGGGGGAGGGCCATAGGTGAGATGTAAAGCCAGAAAAGAATTGACGGCTTGGGAAAAATAAAATAACTAGCAGATCTAGTGAAGACAAAGATGCAAGAGTGAATCAGATAAACTCACTCATTCATTTGGAGAAATGAGAAGCTAGAGGTTGTGATAAGAAGCATCTTAATTTTGGATCATGGAGTTAGAACACTGTTTAAGGCTTCTCTTGTAATAAAGGGGATGAGAGATTATTAAAAAACAAAACAAAACTAATTGACTTAGAAATCTTGTTTTCTAGTATTCTGAATGTGTAGTGCTCTTCCTCATAGATTAGAACTGGCCTTTAGAGGCCATTAAGTTAGCTTTCCTTTTTTTTTTTTTTTTAATTTCCTTTTTTATTGATTAAACCTAGAGAGGTTAAGTCACAGAGGCTCACAAAGCTAGTAGCTATCTGAGGAAGACTCTGAACCAGATTTTCCTGCCTTTAGAGTCAGTGCTATATCTGTTACTGCTTCTTCTTATTCCATGTTGCTGCTAAGGAAAGAAGGGAGATGACTGACTATCCTTCCTAAAATTCAGTGCTGAGTGCCCAGCACTGTAGATAAGACTTTAGATAGTGGTCTGACCAGGGCAGAGTACAGGGGTGGCTCCCACTTCCTCATTGCTAGAAGCTGTGCAACCTAAGATAACCCTAACTTTCTTGACTGCTCCATTAAAACTGTTTGTCCATATGGTATTTGTGGTACACTAAAACCTGCAGATCTTTCTTTTTTTTTTTTTTTAAATTTAATATATTTTGTACAAACACAAAAATATACAGAAAGGAAGGAAAGAGAGAGACAGACAGAAAGATAGAAGACAGAGAATGCCTAGAACTCAGCAATCAGAACAGTCTATGACCTATAGGAATGAGTTAAAGGAACTGGATGATAATTTCGCTGGAGAATAGAGAACTCAATGAGGCTATGATCGCTGTCTTCAAGTTTTTGAAGAGCTATTAAATGGAAGAAAAATTAGAATTGTCCTGTTTGATTGTAGAGACAAAACTAAGAGGAAGGGATAGAGGATGCAAAAATAAATAAATTTAGACTTAATGTCAGGAAAAACTGTCAGAATGATCCAAATAGGGAATGGGCTACTTGGTAAGATAGTGGATTCCTCTTTTTTGGAGTTCTTCACAGTGACCACTTATTAGTTTTCAGAAAGGATGCATTTTCAAATGACTGCTGCAGTTCTTGGATTCTGATCATGTTTGTTAATCTCAGTATTCTCCCTCAAAGGAAAAATGTTTATATCTGAGTTGAACTGCTTTCCCATCTACAAAATTATTTGATTTATCCGTGAAAGACCCAAACCTTAGGGTGGTATGAGACTAGATACTTTGAAGTGGACTTTAACATCTGGAAACATAAAATGCAAAAAAGCTGTGAGGAATTTCTAAGGTCATTTAGTAAAAACCCTTTCATTTTATGGACCCGGAAGTTGAGAGACAGAAGGGTAAAGGGACCTGTCCCAAGTCACATAGAAAGTAAATGGCAAAGTCAGGACTGGAACCCTGGTCTCCTGTCTCCCCACCCTCACTCCCCTTTAAAGCTAGTTCCTCTAAACTACCTTCCCTCTCTTTGATGCATGTGGACTTTCCTAAAGGAAGGGATGGATGGGATCATTCCTTTATGCCTCGAGGACCCCTTTTGACCCCTTAGCATTTGGATGTGTATTGATGGGAGAAACTGGTTTGATAGAGAAGGCATCAGATTGTGAATCCAAGGACCAGGCTTCAGATTTTATCTCTGATACTTATTGTGTGATCCTGGTTCTTAATCTTTCTGGGCCCTAGTGACTCTGATAAAACGAGAGTGTTAAAGGAGAGGGTCTCCAAGATCCCCCACCAGTTACTGTAAGTAGCATGAGTTAGCTGGAGTCTAACGACGGCTTCTTGCTTTCTAGACTTCTGCCACCAGGGGGTAGGAGTTAGAAGCTAGAAAGCACCCTCCGCCTCCGGCTGCCATGGAGATAAGTGGGCTAGAGTAATTTTTCTGGTCATTGTCACCAGGACTATACTTGAGAAGATTTGTTTGTTTTTCCTCTACCATCTTCTCCACTCCCATAACATTTTCTTAAAAATATAACATTTTACTGATAATTTTCTTTTCACATTGCTCTTATTTCTCATTTATCTCTCTTCACTTCTGAGAGCCACCCTCCATAAAAAATAATTTTAAGCTAAAACATAAATAGTTCAGCAAAACTATCACAAGAGAAAGGCCTGACACTAGTGTTCCACACCCATCCTCCCCATCATTATTAAGATGTGTGGCTCCCCCTTCCCCAGGTTTCATTTTTCCGTTTCTTTCCTCGCAGGTGTCTCCCGGAGGACCCAGAAATTCGGAACATTCCCAGGAAACTACGTGGCCCCCGTGTGAATGGACACTTTGGCGGCCTGGACCAAGCCCAGAGCTCTGCCTATGAAAGCCCAGCCCAGAGTGGGGGGTGGGGAGAAGGGATGGGAGTGGGAGGTGCTGCAGTTAGGACACTGCTGACAAGGGCTCTCTCTGTAACCTCCCCTTCCTCGGCTAACCCGCCTGCCCGCTGACAGCTGCTTTGTTGTGGTCTTTCTCTAAGACCTGAGGGAGGATGGGAATGGAGGGGGAGGGGAGGAGCGTCTGCAGGATGCCGCAGCTTCTGTGGGGCCCCATCCTGTGTCAGACACAACCACCAGCCCTCTGCCTGCTCTTCCCATCCTCCCTGCCTTGGGGGACCTGGAATAACTCTCCACTCAACTCACAGACACCCCTCTAACAGCCCCCTCCACAAGGACTAGTTCCCAGCCTTATCAAGACCAGAAATAGCTTCTCCTCCTCTCCCTCCTACCCCCTCCATCTCCATGACCAAGGACCACCTTCTTAACTTAATGGACCAAGTGCTTCCACCTGGAAGAGGTTTCCTACCCATGTCCCATCTTGCTTTCCCTCCCTTTCTTTGCTAGTTGAGTTAGGAAAGGGCTGGGGAGAGATGGGAAGGAGGGCCCTCTTCTGGTCTTCTCAGAGCTCCCAGTAAGGAGTCAGCCTTTAATGTTAGTAATCCAATCCCAGAGTCCTGGAAGACTCAGGCTGTACGTTCCCCCTCCTATGGCACCTGTTCTCCCCTTGGAGAAACTATATAATAAACCTGGAACACCTTTTTTGACTCTGAGGCTTTTTGGGGGGGCTGCCATTGGTTCTTTTCCCTGAGAGGGAGAAGCTCCCTACCGGGAACTTGAGCCCTGCCATGGAGGTCTCATGGGACTGATCTCCACAGTAACCCCCCTGCCCATCTTCAGGGGCGGGGCACGATTTGACAGGGATGGGGCAAAGAGAATTTCCATGTGTGAGTGGGGAACATGGAGAGAACGGGGATGACCGGGGAGGAGGGAGGGCTGCCCTGGTGGATTCTGGGGCAATCACAGACTCGCCTAGATGAGATGACATTGATAATTACTCTGCTGGTAATGTTTTCCGGGTGTGTGTGTGTGAGAGCTGGAGGTGGGCTAGGAGTCATGGCAGACATACCCAGCACAGGCCCGATGGAGCATTTGTCCCCTGGTAACTAAGCAGGGCCTTCCCAAGCCCAGAGGACCGTTCAGGAAGGGTTTTTTACGGGCTCAGGCTACGTTCATCCATCACCCCTCTCAGGTGCCTTTATAACCTTCCCTGGCCAGATCTGACTCAGGCCAATCGAGAGCAGAACAAAGTGAGACGAGAACTTTGGATTTAAGATTAGAAGAAAATGAAGGCATTCATATCCTAGGCAGGGCAGGATACTTAGATGAGGGGGACTTTTTTTTAAAGTTATTTCAAGCCTCGAGTTCTATCTTTACTTTCCTCTCCTCCAAGAGACAATAAACAGTGATACCCATGCAATTATGTAAAACATTTCAGGGAAAAGATTTTAATTGAAGATGTGACACATTCAGAGAGACATAAGTGCCAGGTTTGGCTATGATGACCCATCTGTCAGAAGTTAAAGGGAGGAGTCAAGTGACTATTCCTGCTCTAGTTTTTGTACTTATGGCACCAGGAAACTACTTCAACTGCCCAAGCCTTTTATGCTCTAAGCCAATTAAGTCTCCTGGACAGTTTCAGTACTTTTTAAAGGAAAACTAGCCTAACCTGCTTGGGGCTGGACCTTGGGATATTGGTCCCACCACACCCTCTCTGAATCTCAGTCTTCAAGGTTTTATAGAGTCTCTACCCTTGGGAATCCCCAGGCTTCAGGTGAGTTGGGAGGAGCAATATTTAATTTGGAGAGAGGTGCCTACTTGGGCCTGGACGGCTTTGGGAGGGCTTTGAATTCTAGGAATGATTCCTGGGACCCTAACATCTTGCTAGGAATCTGATGTGTGTGTGTGTGTTCCTGTACTTGTGCCTTCAGAGGGGATTGAAGAATGAGCCCAATCACAGCCTCCCAGGAGCTTCTCTCTGGTTCACCATCCCCCAAGGATGATATAATCCCTATTTCTTAACCACTTACTGTCCCCCAATTCATGTATACAGTCTGTGTCTCCCAGTGAACATAGAAAAGAAGAAATGCAGATTTCCTTTTGCCTCAGGCAGAAGTCAAATTCACAGCGTTCCCTTTGGGCCTTAACCACAACAAACAAATGGGTGATGCCCCCTGGGCTGGGCCCAGCCGGGCTAGGGGTAGGAGCCTCAAGGGTCACGGCACACAGGGTGAAGGGAAAAGCTTTTTTTTTAACTAGAGCTCATTTTTGGTACTGGGAAACGTGGCTCTCCATGGCCCATGGGTATTTATTTTGAGATTGAGTCAGTCACAAAACAGGGAAGACTCTAGTGGTTACACACCTTGTATACACATACCTCAGTGAAGGAAAACAGGGCCCTTTAAGCTACGTTAATATAATAATTTCATTTTTATAGTTATATGAGATTTGCAAAGTTATTTACAAATATTCTCATCTTAACCTTCCAATCCTGTGAAAGAAGTACCATTATTGTCTACATTTTACAGATGGGAAAACTGAAGCAGAAAGTGTGGTGATTTATCTAGACTCAGACAGTAAGTGTCTGAAGAAGGATTTGAATTCAGGCCTAAAGCTTTATCCACTGTTTATACAGCTGCCTTTTATCAATCCCATTCAGCCCATCACAAATAAGGTGACCCAAAAGCTCCTGTGAAATCTACCTGCCAGGTGTTTTCCATGCTGAAAGTAAAAAGAAGGACAAAATTTAGAGGCTGTAGAGTGTGTGTGGAACGTTCTAAAATATCTACTTAAAGTATTCTATAGGTACTTCTTATGTAACAAGAAAACAAATTTCCAAAATTTGATGAAATTCAAAATATGACAATAATAATTGAGTACAATTTTTTAAACAGGTTTTCCAATGAGAAGAATAAAATTCCTTTGGGGGAAATAACATTTTCATTTAATTGGGGTTCAATGTTAGCATTCTCTATAATCAAAATCAGTTGCATATGCTTGTCTGTAATGTGATTTTATGCATTTAATCTTTGAAAATGTCTTTTCACACAAGGATGGATAGCCAAAAACTGATATACATTCCCAAGCATATGATTTTAATCGAACATATTTATCGATTGGAAGCCATTTATCATTTTATTAAATTCTCTTGATATCATCTCATTGCATTGCAGATTAATCATTTACAATTGAAGATTTGGTAGAAGTTCCTCAACTGCATAGCCAAATAGACTTTGAAATATGGAAATTTCTTTTATACTTTCATTAAGGTCTGAAAAAAGTCATTGTATTTTGAACTTTATTCAAATTTGTATAGGAATGAAGATCTCCTTTCAACTTTTGACAGTATAGGAAGTGTATAAAGTAGCTTAATATTATTTGTAATTCAAACAGCATTTTGTTATTGTTTAGTTTTGGTCATGCTTTACTCTTTGTGACCCCATTTTGGGTTTTTCTTGGCAAAGATACTGACATGATTTGCCATTTTCTTCTCTAGTTCATTTTTATAAATGAGGAAATGAGGCAAACAGGGTTAAATGACTTGTGTTGAGTCGATAAGTGTCTGAGATTAGGTCTGAACTGTGCAAGATGAGTCTTCCTGACTCCATTCCCAGCACAATATCCACTCTACACCAAGCTATCTCCAAATACTATTGGTCTTCATCGAATTGACTTTGCTAAAGTGTAAGTTTCACACATCATCACTATTTTGCCTTGTAATTTTAGATTAAATTTATTAACATTATCAAGTTTGCAGCAAAAGCTGATGTCTTCAACTATTCGGAGTTCATCTTCAGAAAAATTTCAATCTTGGCTCTGAACAACAAAAAAGTCTTAACAAAGACTTTTTTCCTTTTGCTTCTCTTCTTGTTTTGACACGACAGGCATGAACTGGTAATTTTAAAAAATGTTGTGGTATGACAACATGTATGGCCCTGGAAATGCTGCTGTCTTCTAACTCTATCTCTGCTATCTTTAGTACATGGAAGAGCTGTTGAAAAGTGATGAGAATGCCATATAGAGTCAACCCCTGGTCTACACGGATGAATCCACAGGTCCATACTCAACCCAAATAGAATCAACAACTCTTTAATTTAAGCTTTAAAGTTTATATGCATTACCTCATCCAGTTCTTTCAGTGACCCAGAGAGGTTAGCCTACTATTGTCTTCATTTTATAAATGAGGGAACTGGAGTTCAAAGAGACAAAATCCTTTGCCTGTGATCCCATGAATGTCAGGCAAGATTTCTTACTCCAAGATCCCGCTCTTGGGAGAGAGAATTCTTTAACTTTGCACAGCCCACAGACAACTTGGCCCTGTGTCTTCTGTATGTAAAGTCTAGAGTTGGTTGGGAAGGCCATTTTGTCCAGGCTTCTATCTGCTAGGAGGTAAAGTGTTATCTCCATTTTACACAGATAGAATTAATCAAGAGAGATTGAGTAATTTACCCAAAATAGCATCATGGACACCTGCCTCCTCTTTACCCTGACATGTTTTCTTTTGCTCTAGATACTGATCTCCATCTTGATTGTTTATGCTTTGGTCTGTGGAGGTGTTTTTTGTTTTGTTTGAGGATATAATGGAGTGAGGGGAGAGAGCAAAACAAGTCACCTTAGGAAGATAGTATTCTCTAACAATAGCTAATATTTAAATAGCATTTGAAGGTTTGCAAAATACTTTACAAAAATATCATCTAGATTGATTGGTATAATGGATAATAATAGTGGTAACTTCTATTATCCCCATCTTGCAGAGGAGAAAACTGAGGCACAGAAAAGTTAAATGGCTTGCCCATGTTGGTGTCAGAAATCAGATATTAATTCGATTCTTCCTTATTCTAACTCCGGTGTTCTGTCTACTGGATTATGAAGCTACTTGTGGGGAGGAGGAGTAGAAGCAGCTCTAAACTGGGAATCGGGAAGGTTGGAGTATTTTATTTTTATTTCTCATTGTTTAATTTTTGATGTACATCAGACAAATTGATATTTCTATATATGTAGTAGAGCAGAATATGAAGATTGTATGTAAAACTGTGAATCCCTATTACATAGTTTGTTTTTCCTTTAAAATAAGTAATAAATTTAACATGTAACTCTCAAGGCTATCTTGCTTGTTCATGATTCTTTGTCTTCTATGTGCATTTTTTTTAATGCTTCTAGCTTCTTTTTCTTCCCCCTTTTTTGGGGGAGGGGGGACAGGGAAGGGTTACCCTATCCCTAAGTTTCCTCTTCATGTTTCCTATTTTTCCCATTTAAAAAAGATAAGAAATGAAAAACAAACATATGTAATCAGGCAAAACAAATTCTCACTTTAGCCATATCTCATTCTGTGTCCTGAGTCCATATTCTTTGTCAGGAAGTAAAAAACAACTTTTATGATCAGTCTTATGGTTTTGAGATTGGTCATTGGATTGATCAGAGCTTTTAAATATTTCAAGTTTTTGTTCACAATACTGTTGTTATTATATAAATTGGAGGGTTAGGTTCCTGTTCTATCTGCGCCAAAACACTAGTTGTGCGATCTTGGATAAGTCAGTCTCCTCAAGACCTTGGTTTCCTTGTCTGTACAATCAGAGGGCTGGGTTAGATTTCTGAGGTCTCTCCCAACTCTGACATTCAATTTCTCTGATAGAAATCAAATTTTTTATGTCCACATTTTTTAAAGCTCTAATCTAGATGATGAGGAAAAGGAAGAGCCTAAAACTGGCTCTTGGCTCGTTAGGAGATTTCAATCTAGTTGTTGAGATAAGCCATATTCTCTAGGGAAGCAATGGGCCCCCAAGGCTCAGCAGGATTCAGATATATTAGGAGGAGAGGAAGGGTTACCTTGTTGGGGAGATGCAGAGACCAGGATGAACAAAGTGTGGCAGAGACGAAATCCAGTCTGACTTCTGAGAGGATTCATGCATCAATTTAGTGGTGAATAAGGCTGGGAAGGCAGATTGGAAATTTTCCTGACTGTGTTGGGATTCTGGGGAGCCAAGATATTTTTCTGTAATCCAAACTCTTCACATCTTTGTGCAGAACACAACAATCATAGAATTTGAGAGACTGAGGGACTTCAACACTTGGTACAAACCAAACTGGAAGAGAATCCCTAGCACAAAACAAATAATTGTCCACATGTTTCTTGAAGACCTTTAAGGAAGGACTCACTGTCTCTTGAGGCAATCCTCTAATTGTTAGGAAATTTTTCCTATGGAAGTTAAATTTGCCTGCCATTTCTACCCTGTTTCTGGTTCAGCCCTCTTGGTCAGTCAGCCGGTATTTATTTAGTGTCCACAAAGTGACAGGCCCTGTGCCAAGTGGTGGGGATGCAAGAAAAGCAAAGGACTTCCAGCTCTCAAAGAGCTTACAATTTAATTGTTCCTCCTGTGGGGTTAAAATGTTCATCCAATCCCTCTTCTCTATGACCCCCTTTTTTGGAGGGGGTGAAATCGGGATTAAGTGATTTGTCCAGGGTCAAATGTGTGAGGCTAGATTTGAGCTCAGGTCCTCCTGACCCCAGAGCTGGTGCTCTCTTCCTTGTGCCACCTCGCTATCCCATGACAGCCTTCAAATCCTCAGGACTATCATGTGTCCCTTTCTCTTCCCAAAACTTTTCTTGAATATGCACAGTTCCTTCAGCCGATTCTCACATGACCTGGTCTCAGGGTCCTTCCTCATCCTGGTTACTTCCCCAGACTCTCCAGATTATCAGTGTCCTTAAACTGTGGTTCCCAGAACTGAATAATGAGTATTATGCAAGGGACAACAAGCGGAGCTAACCCTGCAAGACAGAGTCAGGATCTGAGGGACCTTGACAGACTAGAGCACTGGGAGCTTTATCCCCGTCACTGTTAAAAGCTGAGGACCAAGCCCAGATCCCGGGGAACTCTTAAGAACCATTAACAGCTACTCTCCAAGTCAGGCCATGCAACCCAGCTTTGAGTCCGTGTGATTGTGTGAGTCTGCACTCCACCGTATTTCCATCTTCTCCACGAGAACAGGAGGAGAGGAGAGGGCTGCATCAAAGCAGCGAATCCCAGTTCCTTTCACGGAGCCAAGAAAGAGAAAATGGGTGTGAGTGGAAGAAGGTGTCTCCAGAGTGGAGGGGTAGAAAGCGAGAGTGGCTGTCCTCTGCGGCAGTGCAAGGGCTTGGTCCGGTGTCAACGGTGAAGGGATGGGGGCATATTATTGGGTGTCCCAGCAGGAAGTATAAAGGTGTTATTGGAGAACCAGATGTCAGAATATCTCAACAGACTGGGATGGAGATGTATACGGAGCTCTCAGCAGAGGAGGGATGGCCATGAGTGAGGATCCCAAGTGAGAAGGTAAGGGTGGGAGGTTCTCCTGTGGAAAGTTGGGGGTATATTTCCAGTTGTCACCAGTGGGTCTCTCAAGTAGAGAGCTAAAAGTGGGAGAAGGTGCCTCCAGTGAAAAAGAGGTGTGGGCCTGTTTCCAATTGGGAGTTAAAATAAGAGTGGCAGTCACCAGTACAGGAGTTCACCATGACTGGGTATTTCCAGAGGAGACCTGTGGATGAGGGTCTTCAGTGAAAGGATGAGTATTTAGGCAGCACAACTCAGACTGAATGTAGGATCCTCAAATGGACAGAGAAATGTTCTTAAAATTGACATTGGCTCATATTTCTATGGTTATACAAAGTACTTTTCTACAGCCATCTGAGGTATAGGATATTTCCATTTTGCAGTTGAGGGAACTGAGGCTCAGATTAGTAATCTATCTAAAATCATGTAAATTTTTGAGTTGTGGGGGGGGGGTAGTCGTAATGAACTCAAGTCTCTGGACTCATCAGATTTCAAATCCCTATCTATTTTATTTATATCAATGGTTCTCAAAGTATGGAGAACCCTGGGGATCTCTGAAACCCTTTTAGAGGGTCTACAAATTCAAAAATAGTTTTTATTTCCAATATGGTAAATGTCTATAAATATAATCCAGATAAACAAAAACTCCTTGGAGAGATCCTCAATAATTTTTAATAGGATAAAGATACTGAAAACAAAAGTTTTCAAAAACAAAAAGAACCACTTTTATATCATGAGTCTTTCCCCCTTCCAGCTAACTGTGCAATCATTAGCATTAAAGGCGTTATTGACAGTTAACTGAGGGTCTTCCCACCCCCAGATTCATTCATTCATTTAAATTTTTTTGGTTTAAGTGAAAGAAATTCTTTGCCTCATCTTAATCATTGAATGGGTGTGGTCTTGATCAAACTGAAACCTGTTGAAGATCTTAGCTCCAAACGGCCAATCAATGTCTCCCATTTTATTCAGGGCCATCTCCAGGCATCTGAATCTATATTTGGACCCAGATGGCTCTGGAGGGGAAAGGGAGGCAGGTGACCTTGAATAACCCTCCCTCATTTAAATCCAATTTCACTTGCATGTCGGGAGACCACCTCCCTGATGCCATGGTCCTCTTTGAGAACAAAGGACAAATAACAACCTCTTCGAGTAAAGCTGGCCAGGAATTGGTCAGTTGGAAGACTTTCTTCCTCCCTTCCCCCTCCCCTCCCCTTCTTCTCCCCTCTTCCCTCTCTCCCCTTTCTTTTTCTCTCTATTCCTCTTTCCTTCTCCCTTCTTCATTTCCCTTCTTTCCATATAGGGTATCAAACTCTTACCTACAGATGCTCTTAAAAGCAATTTTTTTCTTTCTTTTGCACTTTTGCGGGGTAACTGGCTAACTCTCTTAAAGTCGAAGCCTTAAATCAAAACTAATCTGATTCTAATTGGCCATCAATAGATCCTAGGATAAGCCCCATGTGGTCATTGTTTGGGTCCTGATTGACTCAGAAAGAATGTAAATAGCAATCCTTTCTGAATTGACTAAGAAACTCTGAGGATCTTCCCCTCCCAGATTCCTCCATTTATTTATTCATTCATTCATTTATCTTTTTTTTTTTTTTTTGCTTGTTTTCTGGACGAGCTGAAGGAGGAGCTTCTTTGCTTCTTTTGCTACCTCACCTTAATCACTGAATGGGTGCGACCTCAGTCAAACTGAGACCCGTGGAAGATCTCAGCTTAAGACCTAGCTCTCCCATTGCACCCAGAGCTATCTGGCTACTGGATCCAGGTGGTTCTGGAGGGGAAAGTGAGGCAGGTGACTTCGCCCCGCCCTCCCTCACTTCAATCCTATTCACTTGCATGTTACGGCATCACCGCCCTGACAAACAACAGCAAGAGCTAGCATTCATATAGGGCTTGAAGGTTTGCCTCCCTCCCCCTCAAAAAATCATTTTATCTCAGCAAGTGTTTGATCCTTCCAGCAATAATAACACCTCCCTGTAAGATAGGTATTAATATTATTTTTTTTTACCGTTGAGGAAACTGAGACCCAGAGGCATTTAAGTCACACAACATTAAATGTCAGAGATGGAACTGGAATGCCTGGGCAGGTCTTTGCAGTCTCCCGGAACTCCGTCTTGTTAAACCCTTTATTTTGGGATCGGGCCAGTGCCCGAACTGTGACCTCCGGAGCCCAGTCCCGACCACACTCACAGCCCACCTTCTCAGGCGGATTACCCGAAGCTAGGGGGAATTTTAGGTGCCCTGGGGAAGAGGAGGCGGAGGTGAACTGGGAAGAAGAATGGAGCACCTCACAGCTGGGGAAAAGGAGGCCTTTAAAACTTCAGGTTTTCTTGGAAGATTTGGGGTCTTCATTCCAAGGGCAGCCTTTTGCGAGAGCGGGAGGTGAGCCTAAACCCAGATGTGGGCGTCTTGGGAAGGAGCTGGATCGGCCTCCTGGAGCGCAGCCCCGGAGCCCGAGGACTGGTTAGAATGGCTGGCGGGGAGAAGCCCCCAGGCAGAGGTGGGATGGGGCGGGGCTGCTCCTCTGCCCCGCCCCCAGACCCGGGCACACCCGAGGGCAGCGACCCCAGCGCTTTGGCCGGTCTGGGAGGAGGCTCCCGGGCGCAGCTTACCACTACAGGGGCGGCCCCGGATCACATGGGCGGAGGCACCTCCCGGAGCTCCGGGCGGGCTCTCCCTAGAGCCGACAATCCTCGGCGGCGGTGAGAGCCACAGCTGCCCCCTCTTCGCTCAACTTGCGCACCGCGTCTTGTACCGGGGGGACTGGCGGCCCCGGCTGCCAGAGCCGCTCAGGTGAGGACAGCCCGGCCCGTACGGGTTAGGGTGCCAGCACCTGTCCCTTTCCCGCTGCTCCTCCGAGGTTCCCTGGGCCTCTTTTTCAGTGTCTCCAGCCTTCTAGCTCCCGCAGCGTCTCGGGTCTTCTGGTCCCCAGTCTCCCCGCGTCTGAGCTCTTCCTGCAATCCTGGCTGCGCCCTCCCGCGCCCTGCCTGCTACCCAAATCCATCTACCCCCCTCCGACCCTCGTGTCCCCGCTGCTGTCCCCATTGTCCCCCTCCTTTCCCATTTGCCTTCTGTTGGCCCCGTTTCCCTTTCCTGATCCCATCTCTCCTCTTTTGTTCCCGTCTCCCATTTCAGCCCCCGACGCTCGCTCTTGCCCTTCTTTCCTCCTCCCTCCCCCGCCCTCTTCCCCCATTCTTTCTCTCCATTCCTGCTCTCCTTCCCCCGCCCTCATTTTTCATCCCTGGATTCCATCTCCCTTCACAGCCCCCTGACTTTGCTGGCCGTTCTCCCCATCTTCATCTTCCTCACTTCTTCCCCTTTCCCTCCGCCCCGCAGCCCCTTGTTGCCCTATTCTTTGGGTGCACAGAAGCCTCCATCCTACTACAACCACCCAGTTCCAACTTGCCAGGTACTTTGGCCCCAGGACTGGGGAAGTCATCCCAAGTGGGGAAAGCAGGGAGGGAGAACGGCTACAGAGTCAAGGAGCCAGAGTCCACTCAGCTCAAAGGTCTAGCTGAGGGCCTTTCCCGGATCGCACAGCTGCCTTGAGAGCGCTGGCATAATGCGGCTGACTGGCTTTAGATCCTTGGCAAGATGTGGGGCGGAGATGAAGTGAGCTGGAAAAGTCGGAAAGGCAGGGAGCCTTGAGAAATGTGCTTGGGACTGTGCGGAGGGGTGCTGGTCGGAGAGGAAGTGGGAAGAAAAGAGAATTTGCAAGAAAAGACTACAGGGAGGACTTTTTCTTAGGTATCATATCAGTGTTCTCAAAAATAAGCTGGGCAAGCCAGGGTTCAGGCGGCAAATTGGGGTGGGGGGCAGGGATGGCACTGGCTGTGTCTGCTGCTCTCTCTTTTTGTCCAGCCCTATTTCTAGCAGGCGCCTAGAAGGAAGGGTGCTCAGAACCTATCTGGGTGGATATCTAAAGGAGTGTTACCCTCAGACTGGCACAGAGATTTCCTGCCCATTCCCAGCTTGGGGACTGAAGACTCAGGAAAGTCTCTGAAGGGCAGGACTGCTGGAAAAGTTTCCTTGCCCAATGAAAGGGAAGAGGAAGGAAAGGATGCCCATCCCTTGTCCTGCCAGCCACCACCCGAGAGCACCCAGAACCCCACTGGCAGGCTCTCTGAGTCCCGAGCACAGGTTGCTTCCCACAGCTCTGCTAGCTCTAAGCATTCTTGGTATGTCCAAGGACTAAACAGGGCTTTTTTTTTTTTTTTTTAAACCATAGCATAGTTTTAGTAAGAACCCCCCCCCCCCTTTCCTGAGAGTGACATGGGTGGGGAGGTGGTGGAGACCACATTCTGTTCTTCTGAGACGCTGGCCCTTCAGCACTTGGACACCATCGGCAGCTCCACTGTCCCACCCCAGCTGAGTGGGGGGCTCTACAGAAAGCACGCAGTGGTGCATGCCTGAGCTTGCACAGGCACATCCTTTTTGACCTTTTAGGTCTTCTTTCCCCCAATTCTGGGCTCTCTCACCACGTCTTCCTCTTCCCCTACCTCTTGAAGCCTGGGAGTGGCAGGAGGAAATAGGTTCTGTTGTGGGTTTTCGAGACCAGAAGCCAGATGCTTGACATGACAGCTCTGCATGAGGAGGCTCTGAAGCAGAGAGGGGAAACCGTGGTGTTTCCCATCATTCTTCTGAGACCCGCCAGGCCACTAATCCTGGGCAGCTGATTTCCGGGGAGCCTCTAGTTCTTAGGATACCAGGAGGAGAAAATTCAATTACCTCCTGCCATGGTGGGGGGAAGTGAAACCGTTTCTCTGCAGTGGGTTTAGTCACTTCCTCTCCCCTTATCCCACAACCTCTGTGAGATTGTTCCCTGTGGCCGGGCCATTGCTGTGCCTCCCCCAGCTCGCATCTTGCTTCTTTCTTTCCTGTCTTAGACATGGCACTGACTGTGGACGTAGTAGGGCCTGCGCCCTGGGGCTTCCGAATCACGGGCGGCCGAGATTTCCACATGCCCATCGTGGTGTCCAAGGTAAGGAAGGGGGGGTCTCTACCAGCAAGAGTTGGGGGCAGACTGGCCCAAGATCAAATGAAATGCTCTGAGTAAAGTGCTTGGCCAGCCTTAAAGTTTTATATAAGGATTAGCTATTATTAACAAGGACATTATCCACTTCCCCTCTCACTCTTAACTACTTACCTACTTTATTTTAATTCGGATCTGGGAATGACTGAGGGGGAGGGATGCTATTGCTATGGGAATCAAGATTGTGTGTGTGTGTGTGTTGGTCCAGGCTACCCGGAAATTACCCGTGTCTAACTACAGGGCCTGTTCCTCTCCCTCTCCTCCTAATCATTGGTAATCATCTGGGAGTGATTATTACAGTGAGAGGCCTAGGAATCAGGGCTCCTTAGTGCCATCCTCCCTCCCTCCCTCGCTCCCCGTTTGGAAGCTCCACTGTTTGGAACAGTGGCCCTGTTTGCAAGTTATCCGAGGAACGATTGGCCAAAACGGTAACTGCCTGAAATGTCACCATTAGAGATTAGGGCCTTGGGGGCTTTGAAGGATTTTTCCTGTGGAGCCCGCAATGGAAATGTAACCATCCCTTATCAGCTGAGGTTTAGATGTGGGAGTGGAGGATTTCTTGAAGATCAGCTGAGAACCAGGTCTTAGGAAAGAGGCCATAGGTGAGATGTTGTGAAAGGATAAGAAGCTCAGGATGCGGGGTGGCAGATGGGGGTACATTCTTGCCATTTGGAAGGGAGCAGGAACTCCTCCAGGTACCGAACAGAGCCGCTTCTGACCCCTGGCTCCCCATCCTCTGAAGGTGACTGAGCGAGGAAAAGCTGAAGCTGCCGATCTCCGACCCGGGGACGTCATTGTGGCCATCAATGGGGAGAATGCAGGAAGTATGCTTCACGCGGAGGCCCAGAGCAAGATCAAACTGAGCCCGTCCCCGCTGCGGTTGCAGCTGGACAGGTAGTTTATGGGCCCCTAATGAGGGGTGTCCTCCTCTTACTCGGGTACCACTGGCAGGTCCCCAGGGGAGGCTTCCTCCTCAGTCTCCAGGAGAGACCCAGGCCGGACTGGGATCCTGGGCCCAGGCAGGATGGGAGCCAGGCTGTCCTCGGTCAGAGAGCGAAGGCGTCGGGGAGCCGGGGGCACCCCTGGTCCCCGAGGCTCCCTGGAAGGGGCGCTCCCGATCTAGGTGTGCAGCTGTGGGCAGGGCAGGGCGGGTTGGCATGAGGCACCTGGTTGCCCAGGTTTGACTGGTTCCTAGGAGTGTGCAGGGCGTGAGCATGGGTGGAACATGTGGGCTAGGGGGAAGCAGCTGTGGTTGGTCTCTTGAATTGGAGCCCCTAAGATGGAGCAGGAGCACCTGAGGCAGGGGTGGGACATCTGAATTGCAGATGTTTTACTCCCTACACTAGCCTCTTTTAGCTTTGCCCCTTTGCTCCCCTCTTCCCCAGACTTTGGTGTTCCAAGTTCTAGGCCGAGCCGGTGGGGAGAGTGGGGTGCTGAGCCTGAAGGCAAGGGTTATGGGGGAAACAGGTGGCTCTGTGGGGCTGGGTGTCCTGATGACTCAGAGAGCGGGAATGTACAGACATCCCCAAGCCAGGAGATACCTCTGGGAGGAGCTCCCTGGGCCTGAGTCATGGTCTCCCTTCCATGATCTCCCTTTGGGGAGACCCCAGGCCTGCCCCTCTGGCCTCCGCCGCTCACAGCCCCAGAAGCCTCCGAGATCTCGGGGGACCTTGGTCCCCCGGGGCAAGGCTGCCATTGGGTGGCCCAGTCTGAGGGACGGGATGCACTTCTGCTGCCATCCTTGGCTCCCCCGCCACTCCTTCATGCCTTTCTAGGCTGTGAGTGTTTACAGAAGTGGTTCCTGAGGACGGGAAGGGCCTCATGGCATCTGGGAATAGGCCCAAAATCCACAGCAGGCAACAGGCCGAAAAGTGGAGGGGGAGTCGAGAACATGATCTAGCCTCCCCCTCCAGTCCCCGCTAGGATTGGTGAGACTGCAGCCAAGTCCCTCAGGACTGCAATGCAACACCTGGCAGGTCGGGGCCTCTGTGGCAAGCTCCCCCTTTCTTGCTGAATGCAATCCTCTGCCCTTGTGACCCATTTCCCCCCGTCCTCTGTCTTGGGGCTCCCCTCTGTGGGATTCAGAAACTCTTAAGCAGGAAAAGGATGGGGAAAGATTCTTTGTGGGCCTAGTGCCCTGAACCCCCCTTCTCTGATTCTCCCTTCTCCCCCTTCCCTTAAGTGGCTGAAGGCTAGAATGTGGAGTGGTAAATGAGGTTTCTTTTAACGTTCCCACAGAGCGGCCAGACATCTAAGAATTTATGTGGTGGTGCTTAGGAGGAGGCAGTGGTGGGAGAGGAGGGGTCACCGCCTTCCTCCTCCCACCTCTTCCGAGTCTCCTTCGGACACCCCACCCCCACCCCTTATCCTTGGCCGGGCTCCTGGCCTCTTAATGACTTCCAGTTTTCAGTTCAAAACCAGTTCCTAAGCCCAGGGAAGGATGCAGAAGGGGTATCCAGAACAGGGATCTGAAGTCAAGGAGGTGGGATTATCTAGTGGTGGGCGCTGCCCTCACATTAGGAAGTGTTGGAGACCTCACCAACTGCCTTTGCATACATATAGAGGCAGCCAGGTGGGACAGGGATCAGGAAGGAAGACCAGAGTTTAAACCCTGGGCAATTCTGGGAAAGTTACCTGTCCTTTGTCTGCCTCAGTTTCCTCAGTTGAAAAAGGGGAATAATAATAGCCTCTACTTCCTAGGGTTGTTATAAAGATCAAAAAGTGCTTTGCAAGTCGTAAAGCCTGCTGTAAATGCGAGCTATTATCATAGAGATTCCATTGTCTTATTTGACCCTCTGAATCGGTCCATGAGCTTCGCAGGATGGGTTCTGTGGCAAGCTTCCTCCTTTGAAATCCCTCTCCTGAGACTTGGTCACACGATGACCAGAAATCAGGTGAAATCTTCTATTTAGTTCTATTTAGAACAGGCTGTACACTGGAGGGGAAGGAAAGATCCTTGAACAGGGAGGGGAAAGACCTGGCTTCTTCCCGTTCGGTCACTGACTGGCTGTGTGGCCTTGGTCTCAGTTTTCTCATCCATAAAAGCGTAAGTGGGGACTTCAAATTCAACCCCATTTGTTCAGCCCCAAGCAACCTTGAAGACCCCGCGGGACAGAAAAAAAGACAGATGCAAAACTCTCTTCTTGCGTTCAGAAAGCTTTCTGAGCCAGCCACGTGTGACAGTGCAGAGGGGAAGAGTCAAATGGTGGGGCACCGTGTGAAGTGGTGGAAAGGGCACGGCTCGGGAAATAAGAGGGTTTCGCTCTCAGCTCCTCTGCGTGAGCTTGAACACAGCGTTTCATTGTTTTGAATCTCAGCTTCCTCATCTGTAAAATGAGGGGGTTGAACTTAACCTCTGAGCATCTAGATGTGTGAGAGCCCCTCTGGGGGCAGCTAGTAGAGTCAGGAGTCATACTGGCCATGTGACTCTGACAAGTCAATCAACTCAGATGGCTTAAAAAAAAAGTACCAAAGGCCCACCGCCTTAAGCTCCTCCCCCCCATTCACTTCATTCTCCCCCCATTCTCCAGGTCTCAGTCATCTCCTGGCCAAGCCAATGGTGGAAGTTCCCTGGAGCTGGCCTCCTGTTTCCAGGTGAGACTCCCCATCCTGCCCATCGAAACCTTGTTCCCCGGAGCGTTCCTTCCCTCACATCCTCTCTTGTCCCCTCAGAACCCCATGAGGACCAGAACTGACAGCCAGACCTCAGTAAGATCCTCTTACTCCAGTCCAGCTTCCCTCAGCCCTCCGCCATCCCGAAGTTCGTTTTCCACCCCACCCCCAGCCAGCTCGCACCCCCTGCCAGGAGAGGTGGTGAACAGCAGCAGGTGAGAGCTGGGGCTGGGGGCCGCCTGGGTCCAGTTTCACGTTTACCTGGCTGGAACCTCTGCTGTTTCAGTCCCCCTTCTCCCATAATTCTTATAGGGGGAATGGGTGGCTGTCGTCCTTACTTAACCCCTGCCTGTGATAAGAGAACCAGAGTAACGTTTCTCCTTTTCCGTTTCAGTTTCCAGAGCTTGTCGTATTCCCCAGCTTCTGTCTCTGTAGAACACCTGAACTCTGGGGGCCATCTTAGCAGCCGGCAGGTGAGAAGGAGACGGGGATGGGCAGGAAAACAAGAGTCGGGGGCTGCCTCAGGGCCGGGACCCTAGAGCCGGGGTCACTCTCTGGGGAAGACAGGGATGTTCTCCTGCTGCCACGCTGTCTCCTAGAGACAGCTGCTCTCTTCTCAGGTGCAGGGATGGTTCCCCTTTCCCAGCAGTTTTGCCCCCACGGGACTGGTTTCTCTGGTGCCAGTGCTGTTCAGTCCCTCCCCTCGGTTTCTCTCAATTCCCGAAAGCCTCAGCCCCCACGCTTGCTGGCTTCCTCCGCCTTTTGTGTTTCTCTTGGGCTGAGAATGAAATAGTTTTGCTGCTGTTGTTGGGATGCTTCCCTTTTGGCTCCCACTCCATCCCCTGAGAAATTCCTCCTCTGTTCCAAGTTGTATCCCCCTCCTCTTCCCAGTACTCCCCACCCCCTGCTGCAAGGCTTGCTCTTCCTCATTTTTACCCTGCTTCCCCATTTTTCAATAGTTTAGACAGTTGCTGGCATCGGCCTGTCCCTCCTGGGCTGCGGCCATGTTCTGATTCTATATTTGCTCCTCACATATGCATTCCTTCCATTCACCTCTCCCACCTCCTTACTTTTGCCTGGTCTTGGCCTAAGTCCCCTGAAGTGGAGGGTCAGGGTGCTGTTGGGACGGACCCCAGCTGTTGGGGGCGAGACATATAGGATCCAGCTGCTGCCGCGCGGGGGAGCGTCTGACTGCCGGCCCCTCGAGATGGCCTCCCCCGGGGCCGGGGGCTTCTGGAGGTGGAAGGTAGGGCAGGAGCCCTCCGCTTTTGTGAGGAAGGTTTGGTCAAATGGTGGTTTACCGCCCATCCTCCTACTTCATGGTGGGTAAAGACGGGCCATCTCTTTTCCAGGTTTTATATTAAGTTTAGTAGAGGTTCAACAAAATCTCATAATAGGAAATCAAGAAAGACTTCATGGAAGTTGTGGGACTTAATCCAAGCCTTGAAAGCCAAGTGAAAAGAAGGAGCAAGACATTTTGGATTCGGGTGGTGGAAAGAATGAGGGGAGCCCAAGAATAAAGGTGGCAGTGAAGCTTGTGGATTGGGAGGTGCTGAGCAAGTCAGTCTGGGAGGTCCTATTGTTAGGGAGAGAGGGTCGATTCTATGGAGAGGGCTACTCCAGACGGGTCATGAGATTCTAGGAGACACCTCTGCTTCCCTTCCATCTAAGCTGCTGCTGGAACCCGGGGGTCCTAGAAAAGCTTCAGCTAAGATGAGTTGTCCAGAGCTTTGTCCCAAAAGAACAAATTTAGAAGATAACACTTGCAGATTTTTTTTTAAAAAAAGCAATATAGCAACTAGTTACCAAAATAATTAGTAAAAACAGATCTATGATGGTGGGCTGGGGTAAACATCTCTCCTGTCCCATCCTGCTTTTCAGCACCGCACTGGAATTTGTATATTGGGGGTGTGGTTCCCTCTTTGCCCGTAGGGCAATTTCCTATCTCCTCTCTCCATGCATAGTTTGTGGTAGTGGAGTGGATTAGAGGGCTGGGCTTGGAATCAGGAAGACTTGAATTACAATCCTGCTCCAGACACTTACTAGCCCTGTGGCTCTGATCAAGCTCTCTCTATACACCTCAGTTTCCTAACCGATAAAATGGGAATAATAATTGCACCTGCCTTTCAGGGTTGTTGTGAGGATCAAAAGAAATAATAGTAAAGTATTGAATGAATGCTAGCATCTATCATGTTAAAATATTTTCAAATGTATATATATTTAAATATTCTTTTCTTTTTAATTCCCTTCTTCCTTCCCAGTCCCTCCATTAACCACAGAGAAAGCAAGCATTATGTTATAGTACTTACTCTTAATACTGATAAATAATGGTTATTATGCTAGTTAAGGCTCTGAGTCCCCGTATTTTACAAAGAACACATTTCTAAAGTTAAAATCTTTCTTGTAATACTACTTGAATTTGGGAGAAAAGAGTGGTAAGGTATTTCTATGGAAGGAGTTCTGGATGTTGTACCAGAGAGTTGCAGTTCATTCTCAGCGATGTTACTAACTTCCCAAGTAACCTTTTTTCAGGGGGTGGGGAGAGGAGTCGGCAAGGTAATTTAGCATAAGTGACTTACAGTAGCTAGTAAGTGTCTGAGGCTGAATTTGAACTCAGATCCTCCTGGCTTCAGAGCTCATTCTGCATCTCATAGCACCAAGTAGCTGCCTTCCAATATAATTTTGAAGAAATCCCTTCCTTGCTTTGAGTTTGATGCCTTATTTGGAAATTGAGGACCAGGACTATATCTCTAAAGGAACTTCCATTTATGCTTCTAGACACTCAATTTATTTTTTTAAATAATAGCTTTTTATTTTCAAAATATATGCAAAGATAGTTTTCAACTTTCATTCTTGCAAAAACTTGTGTTCCAAATTTTTTCTTGCTTCCTTCCACCCTCTTCCCCAGACAGCAAGTAATCTAATATATATTAAACATGTGCAATTCTTTTATACATGTTTCCACATTTATCATGCTACATGAGAACAATCAGATAAAAAAAGGGAAAAAATGAGAAAACAAAAAGCAAGCAAATAACAAAAAAGATAAAAATACTGTGTTGTAATCCACATTTCAGCCCCCTTAATCCTCACTCTGGATACAGATAGCTCTCCCCATCACAAGTCTATTGGAATTGACCTGAATTACCTCATTGTTGAAAAAAGCCATGAGACCCTCAATTTATCCAGATAATTTGGGTGGGCAGCTAAGGTACCATCAAAAACTTGTTGGTATCCTTACCCTATACCCACCTGTTGAAACCCTGCTTCTGTTCTGGCATCACATATATCCCTGGCTCAGAAAGGCCAGCAAGTAGGAAGCCAAGTAGTTTTCTTATAGGTGCTGTGGATGAAGTAAAATAGGAGAAAAGGGAAGAAAATAAACATTTATTAAGCATCTATTATGTGTCAGACACTGTGCCAATAATTTAAAAAATATTATCTCGTTTTATCCTCACAACAATCCTGGGAGGGAGATGCTGTTATTATTCCCATTTCACAAGGAAGTTGAGGCAGTGAGAAGTTAAGTGATTTGCCTAAATAGCAGATGTCCGAAGCTGGATTTGAAATCTGATCTTCCTGATTTCACCTCTACCTAGCAGATTCAAAATTGTTAAATTTTAGTTGTAAAAGAGATCCCAGAAGATCATAGATTTGGAGACAGGAGGAGCCTTAGGGTTCCAATGGAATCTCCCTCCCTCCATTTTACAAAGGAAGACATTGAGGCAGCCAGAAGTTAAAGTAAAATTGAATTTGAACTCGGGCCTTCCTAACTCCAAGTTCACAACATCCCACTGCCTCGAGTCATCTTGAGTCTAACTTGGGTGTACAGGAATCCCAGGCTGCAGAGACCTTGATGAAAGCTGTCTGAAGGGCTGACTTGAAGCATCACTTTTCCCTCTTTGCCTAACTCCTCCCAAATCATGCAGGTTGAAAGTCCAAAATGTCTTTATTCACTTCCAGGAAATTTGCTTTTTTGTCTCTCACAGGTCTCCTTAGCAATACCATCAGAGCCTCCCCCTATCCCTTCAGGTCCCTTGAAGTCTTGCCTGATTGCCCCGGTCCTACCCAATTTCTACCTTTTTTCTTTAATAACAATTGTCATTTACACAATGATTTATAATTTGTGAAAACGATCTCAGTTTTTCATTCAACAACCTTATGAAGTTAAGTACTATAGGTATTATTATCTCCATTTTACAGATGAGGAAACTGAGACCAGAACAGCTAAATATTTCACAGGCTGTATTTTTTTCTGTGACATTATACCACCTCTACAGATAACCAGATCTTTGTCTTGGCTTTTTCCCTAGAGACCCTGAGCAACTTCCTGATAGGTCAGCAGTCTTAAAACATTTGCGGTACCAAGGAGTTATCACTCCAGGATTCTCACCTGCTTCTGAGAGGCAACTTATGGCCATGAATGGGCCTTGGCTTGGGCTCTTCTGCCAACTGGCTTTGTGATAATTATTCTGAAAAAATGGGGCTGAGGAAACTGGGCAACACACTAAAAAGAGCCCTGGTCCTGGAGCCGAGGAACCTGGGTTCAAATTTACTAACTGTGTGACCCTAATTGTCTCAAAAAAAAAATGGACTTGGACAAAATGGTCTCTTCTAGCTTTGACCTTCTAGGACGCCAGTAATAGCTGACGCCTCCTCTGCTGGTTTCACAGGGGATAAGCAGTACTGATGTGCTCCACAGCCTGTGGAATAAACCTGCACTACAGATAAGGGAAACTACTGCCCCAGTCCTTGGATAGATCTTCCATTCAGGTAGACTGCAGCGCATTAAAGCATTCAGCCTCAATAAGCATCCTGACGCAGGGCAAGGAGACCTAGTTCTGAGATCAGAGATCCTAGCTTCCAAACTCGCCTCTAAAAACTCACTCCCTCGGTAACTCTAGGTGAGACATTTCTTCATTTCTCCAGGTTTCATTTTCTCAACTTTAAAATGGGAGAGGTAAGACTAGGGACCCCAAACTCTCTTCTGGCTTGAGAACAAAAGTGAGGGGTCTTTTAGGAGCTATCAGTAGTATGGAGAAAGAGTCTAGAATTGAAAGTCAGGAAGTCTGGTTAGAGTCTTATTCATTGTGATTGGAAGGAAGGAGGGAAGGAAGAAAAAAAGGAAAGGGGAGAGAAAAAAGGAAGGAATAAGGGAGGGAAATAAGAAAGGGAGAAAGGTAGAAGAGAAAAGAAAGTAGGGAGGGCGGAAAGGAAGGAGGAAGGAAGGGAAAGGGGAAAGGGAATGAAAGAAGGAAATAAAAAAAAAGGAAGAAAGGAAAAAAGGTAGAGGAGAGAAAGAAGTAGGGAGGAAAGAAAGAGGAGGGAGGAAAGAAAAAAAAGGAAAGGGAAAGGGAAGAGAGGGAGAGATGGAAGGAGAGAAGAAGGGAAGGAAATAAGGAAGGAAAAAGAGAAGAAAGGAAAATGAGTGAAAAGAGGGAGGGAAAGAGAGAAAAAGGAAAGAAGGGAGAGAGGGAGTGAAAGAAGGAAATAGATATTTATTAAATACTCGCTATCTGCCAGGTCCTGGGTTAAGGACTTTATTTTTGATCTTCACAACAATCCTGGGAGAGAAGTATATTATCTCCATTTTACAGCCGAGGAAACTGAGGCAGATTGAGGTTAAATGATTTGCCCAGTCACACATCCAGTAAATGTCAGAAGGATCTGAACCCAAACCTTTCTGATTCCGCACTCAGTGCTCTCTCGGCTGCTTCCCCAGCTCATTTTCCTTCTCTGGACCTCGGTTCGCCCTCCGCCCAAGGCCCCCTCGAGCTCGGACACCGAGTCTCCCTGCACCTGGAGAACGGTGGTTTCCTTGGTCAGTGAGAAAGACGTGCCCTCTAGTGTTTAGCAGGAGAAGGAGCTGGCTGAACAGGAGAAAGGGGTGTGTTCTGCCCTGGCTGACCCATCCTCTTCCTGCTCCTCCCTCACCTCCTTCTCCTTTTCTTCCTCCAGGCTGGGCTTGGTCGAGCTGGCGACTCTGCCGTCTGGGTGCTGCCGCCTTCCCCAGGGGGGTTCCGAGGCTCCCAGTCCGCTAGCCCCAAACGATCCTCCAGCCCCAAGCGCAGGTAGGGGGCAGAGCCTCGGGGGGACCGTGTCTGGGGCCAAGGGCTGAAGCTGGGCCTGGAAGCAGCCAGCAGCTGGGAGAGGGAGCTGGAGCCTCGGGCTCCTGGGGGGCATTGCGAGGACGGGGTGGGCCAGGCTCTCCTCCCTGGCTGGGGGTGGCCCTTGGATGGCCCCAGCCACCGTTCCAGCTGTCAGGCCCTTGGCCCCCCAGCCCTTTCACCCCCTGTTTCTTCCCTCCCTCCATCACTTCTTGACGTAAGCCCTCCTCTGATTCCGTTACTTCTCCGCAGTGTGGACTTTGAAGGGGGAGGGCCTTATCTAGAAGAAGATTCTGAGGTCTTCAAGATGTTACAGGAGAATCTCGAGGCTCGGACCGCCCCTAGACAGTCCAGTTCCTTCAGGATGCTGCAGGAGGCACTGGAGGCCGAGGAGAGAGGTAAGGGCCTGGCGAGCCACGGTCTGGGGAGGGGGATCGGCCCCTGGTGCCAGAGGTGCACAGGGCCCTTTCTGCCAGCCATAGGGCAGCGTCGAGGGGATGACTACCGTCCGACCCGCATCCCGGCGGCCCTTGCCTACAGACCCCCAGGTCACTCCTTTCCCTTCCCCGGTGAGTTTGGTCCCAGGCTCAGTTCTCTCCCCAGCTCTTGCCCTCCTCCCAGGGGACTTCTCCACCACCCCGAGTTCCTCAGCCCACTCCTTCCCGTGAGCTCCACCCCCACCCCAACTCAGCCACATGCAGAAATCATCCTGCCCTTGGTTTTGCCACCCCCAACCGGGCCCACAGGTTCCAGGGCTCCTGGTGATTTTGTGCAGCCCTGCCTCGCTCAAATCCAACTCATTGAGGGTCAAGGTACCACCTTCCGATGTCGTTGGGAAGAAAGAAAAGCAGCCCACAAGGGTACCGTCTCCATGTTTAAGAGCTGAGAAATGCCCTCACCCGCATCTATGACTTCCCCCTGCCTTCCCTCGGCAGCTCTTTGTACACAGTCCTGGAGCCCTCCGTCCTCCCCCAGGCTAGAGCTGCACTCGCCCCTCTGCGCTTTGCTCCATCCTGAGCCCGTGAACCAGTGCGGCTCATTGCTGTCCTCTTCTTTTAGTCCCTGACCCCTTAACGTGATATAATATAATGATTTCACACTGCGAAGCCTCAGCCTTCCATCGCACTGCCATCTGCCTCCCTCATCCATGCGCACGTGCTACTTAGGGAAGCGGAGAGAATCACGCGATTGTTCTGAGGGGATTCGCTACAGATTTCCTCAGCCAGGCCTTCACTGCTCCAAGGCAGCCCTATCACACGTACTTCAACACCTCATTTCTCCAAATCTTGTCATCCCTTCTCAAGCCCACCAAGCTCCCAGTTCCTCCCATCTTCTCAACTGAGAATCCGGCCTCATATTTTACAGAAAAACTTGAAGCCATTTGCCACGAAGTCCCTGTTTTCTCCAGCTCATCCCTCCTGTGCCTTCTGCTACCCATCTCAGCCGTTATCAAGGCTAGCCTCTGTCTGTACCCGGGATCCCTTCTCCTCCAACAGACTGTCCCCTCGCTTTCTGGTCTTCGGTCTCTGTCACCGGCTTCTTCCCCTCTGTCTGTACCCGGGATCCCTTCTCCTCCAACAGACTGTCCCCTCTGTCACCCTCACTTTCTGGTCTTCGGTCTCTGTCACCGGCTTCTTCCCCTCTGTCTGTACCAGGGATCCCTTCTCCTCCAACAGACTGTCCCCTCTGTCACCCTCACTTTCTGGTCTTCGGTCTCTGTCACCGGCTTCTTCCTCTCTGTCTGTACCAGGGATCCCTTCTCCAATAGATTGTCCCCTCACTTTCTGGTCTTCGGTTCTGTCACCGGCTTCTTCCCCTCTGTCTGTAAACATGCCCATGATGTCTCCCCTAACCTCAAAACCTCCTCATTTGATTCTTTTAATTATTGTCCTGTTTTTCTTCATGGCTAGATTGCTTGAAAAGACCTTCACTCTCATTCTGCTTAACCCTTTACAACCCAGCTTCTAATCTCACCATTCTGCTGAAACTGCTATCTTACTAAAGATCTCTTTATTGCCAAATCCAGTGGCCTTTTCTCAGTCCTCATTCTTCTTTTCTTCTCTAAAGTTCTTCACACTAGCAATCACCCTCTTCCCTTTGATGTTCCCTTCTCTCTAGGTTTTCAGGACACCATCTCTCCTGGTTCTCCTCCTAACAGACTACTCCTGTCTCTCTTCTGAATCCTCATTCAGGTCATGCTCTCTAGCTGTCCCAGAGACTTTTCTTTGTTCCCTCCGTACTATACCCGATCTAATCAGCTTTCAAGGATTTAATTATGATCTCTATGCTAATGATTCTTTCTTAAATAATAACTTTATTTTTCAAAGTGCATGCAGATAGTTTTAAACATTTATCCTTGCAAAACCTTATGTTCCAAATTTTTCTTTGTCCCTCTGCACCTTCCTTCTTTCCTAGACAGCAAGTAATCTAATATAGATTAAACATATGCAGTTATTCTAGACATAGTTCCACGTATATCATGTTGCTATGGTAATGATTCTTAAATCTACCTTTCCTGCTTTAACATCTCACTGACCTTCAATCTCTTATCTTCAACTGCTTCTCAAACACCTTAAGTTCATTATGTCCAAAACTAAACTCTCTTTCTCCCTTAAACCACCCTTCCTTCCTACCTTCACTATTAGTATAGAGCATTATCATCTCAGGCTAATATCCTAGGAATCATCCTGGACCTTTCCTATCTCTCATTTCCCCCATCCCATATCCAATTTATTGCTTGTCAATTTAACCTTTGAAAGATCTTTCAAATCCCCCTTTCTCTCCTCACCACTCTGATGCAGACCCTAATTAATTCATACCTGGATTACTGAAATAACGTGCTAGTGAGTCTGCCTGCTTCAGGTTTCTCCTTGTTCCAATCTATCCTCCATTCAACCACTAATTGATTTTCCTAAAGTGCAGGTCCGCCCATGTCACTTCCTCAATAAATTATATTGCCCTATCGCCTCCAGGATCAAATACAAAATCCTTTGTTGTACAAAGCTCTTTATAACCTAGCTCTTTCCCCTTCAAATCTTCTTACACTTTATTCCTAGACACATAATTTTTGTTCCAGTGACACTGGCCTCCTGGCTGTTGCACAATCAACACATTCCAATTCTTAGCTCTGGGAATTTCCTCTGGTTCTCCATGTCTGGAATGCTCACCCTTCTTATCTTTATCTACTGGCTTCTATAGCTTCCTTTAAGTCCTAACTAAAACCCAGCCTTCCGCAGGAACATTTCCCCACCTTTCTAAATCCTTTTGCCTTCCTCTGTTAATTGTTTCCAATTTATTCTGTAGATAGCCTTGTTTGAACATTTTGTGTTTGTTGTCACGTCCATTAGATTGTGAGCTTAAGGGTAGGGACTGCTTTTGTCCCCTTTATATCACTAGCACTTAGTACAGTTCCTGGCATTAGATCCTTAATGAATATCTATTGACTGATTGACCTCTGATCATAGTAATATGTAATTCTGATAATAGTAATAAAAATAATGATGATGATAATAATAGCTATCATTTATATAGTAAGGGGTTTATATAGTAGGGGGTAAGCGACTTGCCCAGGATCACATTGCCACTAAGTGTCTGAGACTGGATTTGAACTTAGTTCTTTCTTCCTGGCTTCAGATCCAGAACTCTAACCATCTAGTTTCCTGTAACTGTTTGTATGATCCTGGGCAAGTATTTAACTTCTTAGTATTCTGGGCAACTCTCAAAGAGCATCCTGTAACAATATAAACACATCTCCAGGATGTTTCTCTATAATTTGGAATCTTGTTTGCAAGATAGAGTAAGTAACTCTCTCCTTCTCCAAATTAACTGTACGTGCTAAGTGCCAAATGAGGGCTCCAGACAGTTGTAAGATGTCAAAGGCATATGAGTTTGCTTTGGGTGGGGGAGATCAGGGGAGATTCATGGAATAGCAGTACTGGAGGAGAAGGCGTCCGGCTGACGATCATGTCAAGAGCTAAAGGCAAGAAGTAGGGATGTAAAAAGCAAATCCAGGGAACAGGGAGTTGGTGGGTCTGTTCAGGGTGGAGGGTAATACATAAAGAACAGTGGAATATGCCTGTGGTGGGATTGTAGGGACATTCAGGAGGCCATGTGGAGCAGTTAACCTAAGGCAGTACCCTTTGGGAGAGGGGACAGAGGGGAAATTCTCTGGCACAGAAGACGAGGATGGCGCTTTGTTGTCTGTAGATGGCACTTCTGCTTACGTGCCCAGCTCGCTGAGTCCGTTGGCTTCCCGGCCAGCTGGTACTGCCCAGACCACACCACCCAGACTTCACATCTGTGAGAAATGCAACACCAACATCATGTGAGTGTGCCTGCTGGGAGAGCGGAGGGGGGGACCTGGATGGTGGTCCTGGGATAGGGCAGACACTCATCTCTGAGACTCAGGGGGCCAGCTGAGCCTCTTAAAAACTGGCATTGATGTCCCCTGTCTTGGAACTTGAGGTGTGGTCAAACAAAGCTGGAAGAAAGACCTACTTCTTTTGAGACACCAAGTTTTAACCCTAAAAATGTCCATTCTGAGGGAACATCTTTATTACTTATCTTCTTCTTTTTTCCTTCCTCCTTTTCTCCATCTCCTTCAGAGAGGTCAGTCAATCAGCAAGCAAATACTAAAGTGTCAAGCCCTGGGAACCATAGAAGGGAATAATTAGCTCATAATCTCCAGGAGTCTAACAGGGGAGATAATAAATAGGTCCATAAGTGAATACAAACAAGATGCAAATAGTAAATGGTAACCTTAGTGGCCTGCAGCTGGGGAAACTCAGAAAGGCCTCCCAAAGAAGGAGGCATTGAGCCAATTCTTGAAGGAAGCCAGGAATTCTAAGAGATGGCCATGAGGAAGGAGACCAGTTCCAGGCATGGAGTGATCTCTATGCTAATGATTCTTTCTTAAATAATAACTTTATTTTTCAAAGTGCATGCAGATAGTTTTAAACATTTATCCTTGCAAAACCTTATGTTCCAAATTTTTCTTTGTCCCCCTGCACCTTCCTTCTTTCCTAGACAGCAAGTAATCTAATATAGATTAAACATATGCAGTTATTCTAGACATAGTTCCACGTATATCATGTTGCTATGGTAATGATTCTTAAATCTACCTTTCCTGCTTTAACATCTCACTGACCTTCAATCTCTTATCTGCAACTGCTTCTCAAACACCTTAAGTTCATTATGTCCAAAACTAAACTCTCTTTCTCCCTTAAACCACCCCTCCTTCCTACCTTCACTATTAGTATAGAGCATTATCATCTCAGGCTAATATCCTAGGAATCATCCTGGACCTTTCCTATCTCTCATTTCCCCCATCCCATATCCAATTTATTGCTTGTCAATTTAACCTTTGAAAGATCTTTCAAATCCCCCTTTCTCTCCTCACCACTCTGATGCAGACCCTAATTAATTCATACCTGGATTACTGAAATAACGTGCTAGTGAGTCTGCCTGCTTCAGGTTTCTCCTTGTTCCAATCCATCCTCCATTCAACCACTAATTGATTTTCCTAAAGTGCAGGTCCGCCCATGTCACTTCCTCAATAAATTATATTGCCCTATCGCCTCCAGGATCAAATACAAAATCCTTTGTTGTACAAAGGATTTATAACCTAGCTCTTTCCCCTTCAAATCTTCTTACACTTTATTCCTAGACACATAATTTTTGTTCCAGTGACACTGGCCTCCTGGCTGTTGCACAATCAACACATTCCAATTCTTAGCTCTGGGAATTTCCTCTGGTTCTCCATGTCTGGAATGCTCACCCTTCTTATCTTTATCTACTGGCTTCTATAGCTTCCTTTAAGTCCTAACTAAAACCCAGCCTTCCGCAGGAACATTTCCCCACCTTTCTAAATCCTTTTGCCTTCCTCTGTTAATTGTTTCCAATTTATTCTGTAGATAGCCTTGTTTGAACATTTTGTGTTTGTTGTCACGTCCATTAGATTGTGAGCTTAAGGGTAGGGACTGCTTTTGTTCCCTTTATATCACTAGCACTTAGTACAGTTCCTGGCATTAGATCCTTAATGAATATCTATTGACTGATTGATCTCTGATCATAGTAATATGTAATTCTGATAATAGTAATAATAAATAATGATGATGATAATAATAGCTATCATTTATATAGTAAGGGGTTTATATAGTAGGGGGTAAGCGACTTGCCCAGGATCACATTGCCACTAAGTGTCTGAGACTGGATTTGAACTTAGTTCTTTCTTCCTGGCTTCAGATCCAGAACTCTAACCATCTAGTTTCCTATAACTGTTTGTATGATCCTGGGCAAGTATTTAACTTCTTAGTATTCTGGGCAACTCTCAAAGAGCATCCTGTAACAATATAAACACATCTCCAGGATGTTTCTCTATAATTTGGAATCTTGTTTGCAAGATAGAGTAAGTAACTCTCTCCTTCTCCTCCAAATTAACTGTACGTGCTAAGTGCCAAATGAGGGCTCCAGACAGTTGTAAGATGTCAAAGGCATATGAGTTTGCTTTGGTTGGGGGAGATCAGGGGAGATTCATGGAATAGCAGTACTGGAGGAGAAGGCGTCCGGCTGACGATCATGTCAAGAGCTAAAGGCAAGAAGTAGGGATGTAAAAAGCAAATCCAGGGAACAGGGAGTTGGTGGGTCTTTTCAGGGTGGAGGGTAATACATAAAGAACAGTGGAATATGCCTGTGGTGGGATTGTAGGGACATTCAGGAGGCCATGTGGAGCAGTTAACCTAAGGCAGTACCCTTTGGGAGAGGGGACAGAGGGGAAATTCTCTGGCACAGAAGACGAGGATGGCGCTTTGTTGTCTGTAGATGGCACTTCTGCTTACGTGCCCAGCTCGCTGAGTCCGTTGGCTTCCCGGCCAGCTGGTACTGCCCAGACCACACCACCCAGACTTCACATCTGTGAGAAATGCAACACCAACATCACGTGAGTGTGCCTGCTGGGAGAGCGGAGGGGGGGACCTGGATGGTGGTCCTGGGATAGGGCAGACACTCATCTCTGAGACTCAGGGGGCCAGCTGAGCCTCTTAAAAACTGGCATTGATGTCCCCTGTCTTGGAACTTGAGGTGTAGTCAAACAAAGCTGGAAGAAAGACCTACTTCTTTTGAGACACCAAGTTTTAACTCTAAAAATGTCCATTCTGAGGGAACATCTTTATTACTTATCTTCTTCTTTTTTCCTTCCTCCTTTTCTCCATCTCCTTCAGAGAGGTCAGTCAATCAGCAAGCAAATACTAAAGTGTCAAGCCCTGGGAACCATAGAAGGGAATAATTAGCTCATAATCTCCAGGAGTCTAACAGGGGAGATAATAAATAGGTCCATAAGTGAATACAAACAAGATGCAAATAGTAAATGGTAACCTTAGTGGCCTGCAGCTGGGGAAACTCAGAAAGGCCTCCCAAAGAAGGAGGCATTGAGCCAATTCTTGAAGGAAGCCAGGAATTCTAAGAGATGGCCATGAGGAAGGAGACCAGTTCCAGGCATGGAGTGTTAATACAAAACATGGAGATAAGAGGTGGAGGAGGCCAGTGGATCATGAAGGGAGTCAAGAAGACTGGAAGGGAGAAAGGGACCAGATTTGGAAGAGCTTTGAGTTCTGGGGAGAATAGGGAGCCATTTGAGCAAGGGTGTGACGTGGTCAGACTTGCACTTTAGGGGCTGAGTGCTCCGTTGGTGTGTGGAGGCGTCTGGGAGAATCAGGAAAGCTTTTTGTGTGAGGAGATGGCACTTGAGCTGAGTTTCCAAGGAAACCAGAAATTGTTTCTAAGAGTGAATGCTTTATAGGCATGAGGGACTGCAAAACTGCCAAGATAAGAGATGGAGTATCATGTATGAGTGACAGCAAGAAATCCATTTTAGTTGGACAGTAGAATTTGGGGATGGAAATAATGTACAAGAGTCTGCGTACATAGATGTGGGGCCATGTTGGTTTTAACAGGCAAACTGAGGGAATAATAGGTGTGAACATAATTCAAAGAGTATAAATCCATAGAGCTTTATTTTTTTTCTTCAAAGGTCTTTATTTCTGAATTCTTTTTCTCCTCCCTCAGAATACTTCTCACAGCTATTCCTTTCTACTGTGCTCTCTGTCCTCTTTTATGTTCTTCTCAAATGGGGTAGAAAGTGGATTCAATAATCAGGAGAACCATCGCAATCTCTACCTCAAGCTCTGCTTAACCCTTTTGGGGAGGAGGACTCATTTCTCTGAAGTCTCAAGATCACTAGGGGGTATGTGGGTGTGTGCCGGGGTGTATGTTTGTGTTTTTGGGGCAGGGTTTGTGTTCCTCAGTGGATCACGGTAATCTTGCCAATTCTCCTAGAAAGTTTTGGAGAGGAAATCAGTGATCAATTTTGAGATCTGTCAGTAGATGTGTTTCCCAGTTGGGTACCACTGCTATAAAGGAACCAGGTCTCAAGTCTTTCCCTCTGTAAATTTTTTTTGCTCCCCTTGTTCCCCATCTTATTGATCCCTAAAAGACTAGGTTCCTAGCACGTCACCCTCGTCTGGTTTACTGCCTCCTGCCTTGTTGGTGTTACTGGTTAGTAACACTTCCTCCCTCCCCCTGCAGGAACCAGGCTGTACGGATACAGGATGGGCGGTATCGACACCCTGGCTGCTATACCTGTTTGGACTGTGGGCTAAATCTGAAGATGCGGGGCCACTTCTGGGTGGGTGATGAGTTGTTTTGTGAGAAACATGCCCGGCAGCGCTACTCAGCCCTCCATCCCCTCAGCTCCCACTCCTGAAGGGCCCTCTTGGATCTCTCTTTTCTCTCCCCCCACTCCCAGACCTTTCATCTGAGGAACTCTGCTGGGGGTCTTTGCCAATGGGAAGCTTGTGTGGAAGAGGAGGTGGTGGGTAGTGGGATCCTGGGAGCTCTTGGGAATTGAGTTTGGGGACCATTTCAAGGATGGGAATATTTTTTCTGCCAGGCCCTCTGTCTCCAGGTGCAGGCGAGGAGGGCAAGGTCTTAGGCCCATTTAGAGCTATAAAAGGTGGTTTTCCTTTTCAAGGTGGGGACCATGTCACAGGGTGAGTGGGCTGTGCACCAGATGCTGAGCTCTTGGTCATACATAGGGTGAGGGCTGAGTGGGTTACAGTGCAAGGCAAAAATGATTTGCTTTGAAAGCCATTGCGTGTAAAGATATGGAAATATATATATATATATACATGTATAAATAAAGTAGATGATACTGCATCTCCCTCTTGGCCCTCTTCCCTCCCAATAGTTTGATTCCAGGCTTTAAAACTACACGGAGAGGGTTCCTTAATACAAACAGGTTTCCTTCTGAACTCAGGCAGGCGTGAGTGCTGGGTGACTTGTGGAGGGGAGGGCCTTCAGAGTGGGGTGGGGGAAGTCTGGAGGGTCTGCAGACAAACTATGCTGGTTCCGGTTTTGCATTTGGTGAACCAGGTTCAGGGTATGTATCAATTATCATTAATAGTCTTAAAAATAACACATCTTCCCTTAATACTTTGAAGTTTACAACTTCCCTGTAAGATTCGTAGTTCAAGGCTTGCTATTATTTTACAAATGGGAATGAGGCTCAGAGATGCTTGTAGCCTTGGCAATAAGTAAATGGAAGACCTGGAATTGAATCCCGTATCTCCCGACTCCACATCAAGTGTTTTTGCCACTCTGCCATATGGTTTCACTCTGGCATAAAATGCTCTGCCTGCAATCTTGTAAACTGTAGTGAAGACTGGCTATACCCTAGGTTGTCTGTGTATGAGTATGTATGCATACATGTATATTATCTGTATCTCTGTCTATCCATTCGTTCATTTGTACTTTTAATAAATGGGCGGCTAAGTGGCACAGTGGATAGAGCCCTGGGCTTGGAATCTGGAAGACTCATTTTTGTTGAGTTTTGTGAGTTCAAACGTGCCTCAGCTTTTCATCTGTAAAATGAGCGAAAGAAAGAAATGGCAAACTATTCCAGTATCTTTGCCAAGAAGATCCCAAATGGGATCCACAAGAGCTGAATATGACTGAAACAACTGTACAAACTTTTAAGTGAAAGACAAACTGAGAATGCTAGTCTTGGCTCGTTGATTTACAAGCTACATATATAAGCTTTAACATATAATTGTACGCACAACAAAGATTTAGCACATATAAGCTTAACATGAAACACACACTGTGTGTGTGTGTATGAGAGAAAATTCAGTGCAGCCGATTCAGAGCTGTATAAAGTGCAGAAGGTGTAAATGGTTGGAATTTATAAAAAAACAAACAAACAGAAAAACACTTCCACATTTTATTTCTTTTTTCTCCTTCCATTATTTAGTGTTTTATCTTTCCCCAGTTACTTTTATTTTTCCCCGGTTACTCTATTTTATTCCTATACAGAAGTAGAGCTGTGATGAAACCATAGTCTGAGCAGAATTTCTGTTCTAGACTCTGGTATGAGCTATTTGCTTGAAATTGTGTAGACTACTGGTCCAGACTCGGATTTACTCCATTAGAAACACTATGTCATATGCTGTGGTGACCCATGCTAATAAGTACTCTAGCCCTGGCCTAAGGTAGCTGACAGGCAGGAGTTGAGCACCTTGAAAATAAGATCCACCTTGAATCTTCAGGTAGATGGGTAGGGCTCTTTTCAGAGGGTAACCTCAACCCCAACATTCAAACATTAAAAACTCAGGTTGGCCCACATTTGGGGCCAAGACTGGTCTGATCTGTGATTTCATTAAGGCTAATAATAGCTTATTTGACCCTTTCATTATTTACTCAAAAGATATTATAATCTAGATGGACAATACATATGATCATAGATTTAGAACTAAAAGAAACTAGACTTCAGAAATACTTTGATCCACCCACTCTTTTTTTTTTAAAGCAGGAATTTAATTAAAAATTTTTTTCAATTAACAAGCATTTATGTTTTCTCCCTCCCATTTCTCCTCCCATTGAGAAAGAATGAAAAACAACCTCCTTGTAACAAATATGCATAATCAAGCAAAATAAGGGCATTTGACTAGATCCAAAAATGTCTTTCATTCTACATATTTAGTCTGTTGGCTCTGTTAGGAGTGAGGATGGTATTCATTGGTCCTCTGGATTCTTGTTTGATTATTTTATTGGTTAGAGTCCTCAACACTCAAAATTGTTCATTTTTTGCATCTTTATTTTAGAATAAATTGTTCTTCTGGCCTTGTCTGGCTTGCTTCACTTTGTATCAGTTTATACAAGTTTTTTTCTAAAATAATTCTTTTATCATTTCTTATAGCAGTTGTATCCGTTCCATTCCTAAAACATAACTTATATAACCACCCCCCAATTTGCAGACAACCTCTTAGCTCCTAGTACTTTGCCATCTCAAAAAAAAGCTAATATAAATATTTTTGTAAGCAGTACATACTTTTGTACATATGTATTTTGTGCATAATATTTTGTACATCCTCATTCATCTTTTTGGAATGTTGGCCTAGCAGTGGTCTTGCTGAGTCAAAGGATATGTACAGTTTAGTGACTTGAGGACATAGTTCCAAATTAATTTTCAGAACGGCTGGACCAGTTCCCAGCTCTACCACTAACGCTTCAATGTGTCTCTTCCTGTTATCCCTTCCGAAGTTTGTCATTTTCCATTTTTTTTCTTTTGGTCCAAAGGAGGAAATTGAGGGCCAGAGAGATTCTGTAATTTGCTCAAGATCACACAGAGATTAAGGAAAAATGGAAGTCAGATTCAGGTTCTAGTGCTTGCAACTGCATCTTGAACTATAGGCCACCCTCGGGACTCAGGTTCTACTGAGAGGAATCTCAAGGTCTCCCTCTGACCTTAAACGGCACCTGGGCTTGGAAGCAGCAGCAGGCAGCCCTGCCCTGATCATGTCGGGCTGTCAGCAGACATCACAGCAGAGACCTCCCAGGTGCTTGGGATGGCTGAGAGGTAACTGGCATGGGGAGGGGGGCTTCCTTTTGGGGAAACTCTTTCCAGGATTACCTCTCCTTCCTGCCTTCCTAAGCTCTCATCCCCACTGGGCCCTATTTTCTCCTTCCCTTTCTGCTGATAGGGGTCAAGGGATGGTAGCTACAACATGGATTTAGATTATCTACTAGGCCCAAGTTTCTCCCATCCAACTGTTGTCCCAGACTAACTAATTCTGGGTTAGACTTCTAGGACTAAGGCTAGAAGGCGCCCCAAGAGGTTCAGCCAGGGCTAGCAGGGCCAGAGAACCCTTGTTCCCTTTCTAGCTGGAGTCTAGGGGTGATGGTGGTGGGGTTTTCCCAGGTTGCCTGCATGGACGACTGCTGGCACCAATGTCAACTCTTTGTGGGGAATTTTCTTGTTTGTTGAACTCATGCTTGAGCTTTACCTTTATATAAACATATTGTGATTTCTTTCATTGGTTGAATTTGAATCTGTAACCTGGTTGGTTCAAAGCTGGTTTGTGGTACTTCTTACTAGTATGATCTAGGGACAAATCACTTAATTTCCTTGGACCTCAATTTCCTTATCTGTAAAATGAAAGGGTTGGTCGAGATCAGGCTTTCTTTAACTTTTCCCACTTAAAACCCCTTGTTTAATTTTTTTATTTTTAAAAAACTTTATTTTATTTTCTGGTTATGTATGTACATTCGTTTAAAAAATACACATTTCTTTATGAATCACATTGGAAGAGAATCAGAAATAAAAAGGAAAAACGATGAGAGGAAAGAAAACAGAAGAAAAAGGGGAAAAAATTAACATCGTATGTATTGATTTACATTGTCTCTAATTTGCAACCCAAGAAATTTTTATGTGACCCCAGGCATATGGGTTTATAAAATAGGTATAGAAATCAAATATTGACTGATGATAGATCATAATTTTGCAACCCTCACATTCAGTTAGGAGACCCCACTATGGGATCAAGAACCACAGTTTAAGAAGCTAGGTTGTAGATGATTTCTAAGGTTTCCAGCTCAAAACTGACCTCGAGGTTTCAGAAATGCTTACCTATCCCCACCTGGTGGCAGATTAGTATATGGTGGAAAAGAAGGAAAAGTTTGTCTAATCATTTAACAAGTGCATAATAATAACAACTGAAGCTTTTATATTGCTTCACAGACTACAAAATCCTTCTACTATATCCTTGGGAGGTAGGTACTAGTCGGTACTAGTCTTATTTAACGGATGACTTTAGGGAAGTTAAATGATTTTTCCATGGTTTCACAGCTAGTAGTTATCAAAGGAAGGGCAGAAGTCCTAGTCTCTTGCCTCTTGTCTCTCCATTGCCTACAGAATAAAGTCTCAATGTCTTATTCTAATATTTAAAGTCTCAGAGAATCTGGCCTCAATATCATGATTACTGGTTTAGGGGTAGGCAGGACCTTTAAGAAGCCACCTAGCTTAAATCCTTTATTTCACAGGTGAAGATGTTGAGGTCCAGAAAAGGTGAATGATGGAGCTCTGGGAAGCCAGGCCCTCACAGCCTGCTTTGCCAGGTATCATGGAAATACAACAAAAACCCTAACCTCAAAGAATCTTACAGTTTCATATAGGGGAAAGACACATGATAAGAGCTATCATATTAAGAAAAGTGAAGTCCTCTAAAAGGAGAGTTATTGGCAAAGTGTATTGAGGATGGAGAGCTCTTTTTTACCTGGAATTTGGAGAGGTGACCTCAGAGCTCATTCAATCTAGCCCTATCGTTTTCTTTTTTCCAAATAAAAGATAGTTTTTAACATTCATTTTTATAAGACTTTGTGTTTTATTTTTTTCCTCCCTCCCCAAGATAGCAAGCAATCTTATATAGGTTATACATGTATAATTCTTTTAAACATTTCCATATTTGTTATGTTGTGCAAGAAAAAACAAAATAAAAGGGAAAAAACCATGAGAAAGGGAAAAAAAAAGGTGAAAATAGTATGTTTCAATCCACGTTCAGTCTCTATAGTTTGGGTGTAGATGGTATTTTCCATCACAAATCTATTGGACTCAATAGATCACTATTGCTGAGAACTAAGATCATAATTGATCATCACATAATCTTGCTGTTGCTGTGTACAGTGTTGTCTTGATTCTGTTCACTTCATTTAGCATCAGTTCATGTAGGTCTTTTCAGACTTTTCTGAAATCGACCTGCTTGTCATTTCTTATAGAACAATAATATTCCATTATATTCATATACCATAACTTATTCATCTATTCTCCAATTGATGCTATCTCTGTCATTTTACAAACAAATTAAGGCAGGAAAAGGGCAATATCTTGTTCATGGCAGTACAAATATTAAGTAACAAAGCTGGGATTTAAACCCAGCTCTTTGATTTTAATACACATGCTCAAGTAAATTTTTTGTATTTTTTTCCTCCCTTTTTTCCTTCCCTCAGCCCAAGAACTTCTCATAGAATTGTAAAGCTAGTAAAACTTTATCCTACTACTCACCATCTAACAAGTACATAGTACATGCTTTTTTATTCATTCATTCATTCTTTAATGATAATTAGATAATTGGCTCTTCCCTTTTACTCTCTTCCCCAGGCTTTATAGATGGCACAGGGAAAAAAGTACTAACTTGGAATCAAAAGACTTAATCTTGAGTTCAAATCAAACCACAGATACACGTTGTGTGACCTGAGACAAGTCACTTAACCCTTTTGCCTCAGTTTCCTCACCTATAAAAAGAGCTATAGAAGAAAATGGCAAGTCACTCCATTGTCTTTGCCAAGAAAACCCCAAATGGGGTTACAATTAGTCAGACACAATGAATTATGTGATTCTACTGCTAGTAAACTTGAAATTTGGCTTTGTTAAAATTTTAAATTTAGCTTCCACTACTTCATTAGGTAGAAATGTATGTGAATCTGTCCTTCTGTAAAAATGCAGGAATAAATTCTCTACCCAGCTCCATCCCTTCACAACTGGGATCTGTAGTGGTTGAATGAGGCACATTCTCATCATTAGAAATTGTACCTAATGAGGAAACTCTTGGAAATGTACCCAAGATCTCTCACCCATCCATGGTATTCGATATTACTCATGATTTGGGCACTCCTGGGAATGGATCAACAAAAGGCATCCAATGGTTGGCATATAGTAGGTGCTTAATAAATGTTTATTGATTGACTGAAGAGTCCATTGCATAATTAGGCAGGACTTCCATCTAGGACATCTCAGATTAAAGACCTCTGGTACTGTAAGACTAATTACCATCTGAAACAGGCCCGGCTACTTTCTGGATAGTTCTAATTGTTAGGAAGCTTTCCTGTAGTCGTCTTCTCCAAATGGCCCCAACTGCTTCTAAGGCTGCCTCCGGGAGGCCGAGCAGAGCCAGCTGAGGAGGAGGGGCAGGCTATAAATGAGGAGAACAAGGAAGATTGTGCTGATATGTTGGCCGCACATCTTACAAAACCCGAGGTCTCAAATTCAAAGCAAAGGGTTTCCATGGCTTCTGGAGAGCAATGACTTCATTATGGATCTGAAGAAAGATGCTGCAGTCAGATAATACAATGACGATTATTCAGATCTGAACTGGTGACCTCAATTAAATTGGATTTTTTTTTTTCTGCCCTCCAAATTTAGGAAAAGGAGACAGATTACAACACTTGCTGGAATTTATTAAAAAACGAAAATAACAAATCTTTCAGAGTTTGCCTTTAAACTTATATCAGTATCCATCCTTCCTGTTATAGCCAACACAGTGGCTCCAACAGGACTCCAACAGGAGTTGGATCTGAGTACAAATAGAGCCTCAAGCACTAGCTCTTTGTGACCCTGGGCAAGTCACATAATCTCTGCCTCAATTTACTGCCTGTAAAATGGGGATTATAATAGATAAAAATGAGATAATTTTTGTAAAGAGCTTTGCAAATTTTTGAGAGTTATAGTTATTATTAAAGCTGCTATTATTAAATCTATGATACTGTGAACTGGAGGAGCAAGTGCTAGATTTTAGAAAGAATGTTGACAAACTGGAGTAAGTTCAGAGCAGGGTGATTAGGATGTTGAAGGGACTATAAGTTTTGACATTTAAGGATCTGTTAAAAGATCTAGGTATGTTTAGATAAAAATGTCTTATCATAATCATAATATCTAACATTTACAGGGTGTTTTACAAATAAATTTATTCTTTAGTTTATTCTCACAGTAACTTTGGGAGTTACATGTTATCATCCCTATTTTACAAATAAGGAAACTAAGACAGTGACTTGTGTAGGGTCACACAGATAGGAATTTTCTGAGGCTGGATTTGTACATAGGTCTTTGGGATTCCATTCTATTGCATCACTGAGGTATCAAGCCACCAACTCAAATTTCTGAAGTATTATCATATGGAAGAGAGATATGATTAGACATCTTTAGCTTTGTTTCCTACCACAAGGAACAGTGGTAGAAGCTGCAGAGAGGTAGATCCTGGTCTGATTTTTTCCTTCTCAATAGTATTTTATTTTTACAATTAGATGTAAAGATAGTTTTCAACATTAAATTTTGTAAGACTTTGAATTCCAAATTTTTGCTCCCTCTTCCTATTTCCCCCCACCCTAAGACAGCAAACAGTCTGATAGAGGTTATATATGTGCAATCATTTTAAACATTTCACAATACTCACCTTGTGAAACAAAAATCACAACAAAAGGCAAAAAAATTGAGAAAACAAAAGTAAACAAACAAAAAGGTGAAAATAGTATACTTCAATCTGCATTCAGTCTCCAAAGTTCTCTTTCTAATTGTAAATGGCATTTTCCATCCCAAGTCTATTGGAATTGTTATGAATCACCAAATTGCTGAAAACTAAATCTAGCATAGTTATCATCACATCGATCTGCTCACTTCACTCAGCATCAGTTCATGTTAAGTCTTTCCAGGCTTTTTTGAAATTAGCCTGCTCATCATTTTTTATAAAACAATAATATTCCATTACATTCATATGTCTTGCTTTGGTTTAAGGACAAGTTTCCAAGGTGTCCAAGAATGATGGTGTCAGGGATTTGGTTGGAAAATAACTAAGAGAAAAGTAATCCTGCTCCTCAAATCAGAAGAAATGAGGCAGTTGAATATCTTGATAAGAGTACTGGCCCTTGGGAGGCATAAGACCTCCATAAGGTTCAAATCTTAATGACTATATGCTCCAGGGCAAAGCATTTGGTTTCTCAACTTTTTTTAAAGGATTGGACAATTCACTATATAATTATTGATAAACTTGGTCTGTGCCTTTTTGATAATACAGAAGTATATATGATAGGATTTCTTTCCTTCATGGAGCTTAAAAGCCTTTTGAGGAAAAAAGATAATGAGATACAGAATACTATAAGATGTATATTCTATATAGATAACCTGTGAGCTCACTAATGTGGCCAGTCCCTCTAGTGATATAGATTACCCTATACCTGTCCATCCTTTGTGGTTCTCTTCTATGTTTTTCCATAAGATCTGTACTGGGGGTTCCGATGGAGCACTCAAGGTGTCAGGTTTAAATATCGATAGATAGATATTTGTTTAGACTTATACAGGATTTCCTAAAAAGTCTTAAGCTTATAGCTTAAAACTAGACCAAGACTTTTGGGACACTCCACTTCTCTATAGGCTGTTTCTCTCGGCTGGAACTTAAGCTCTTTGAGAGCAAGAATGGTTTCATTTTTCTTTTTTGCCCAGTGTAGAATATATATTTTAATAAGTGTTTATTAAATTGGAGAAAGAAATGGTAAAACACTCCTGTATCTTTGGTAAGAAAACTCAAATGGGGTCATGGAAAAAATGGATATGGGTGTGTGTGTGTGTGTGTGTGTGTGTGTGTGTGCATACCCACATACATGGATATATACTTGGTGAGTGACTTGCTCAGGGTCACACAGCCAACATGTATCATGAGAGTAGAGACTTGAACTCAGGTCTTCCTAAATCCAGGAGCTCCCTATTAATTCTATTAACAGTACTGCCTCTCCTATATATGTTTGTGACTATATCTATTTATCTATCTATCTATAATCTTTTATTCATGTATAAGTGTATAATGCTTATATGTATTACTGACAATTTCAATAACTGTCCTCTGGAGCTGGAGGCCCAAGGTTCAGATTCCACTTGTGACCTTGGGTATGATGTATTTTCTATTCCTGACATCTTCCCAAGCTGTTTCCCACGCCTAAAATCTTGTCCCTCCTCAACTTGGCCTCCCTGGCCCCTCTGGTTTCCTTCAAGTCTCAGCTTAAGTCTCATTTGGCTGGGCTGGACACTTCCCTACACCCTTCAAAAGTCATTGTAGACTGTGCTCCTGTTTCTGAGTTGTTGTAGTAATTTATACATGTCTTCACATGTCAACAAGCATTTATTAAGCCCTAAGGAAATGGCAAACCACCCCAGTATCTTTGCCAAGAAAGCTGTGAATGGGGTCACAGAGAGTCCAATGGTGCTAAAAACCACTGAACAACAATAGCAATAAATGTGCTGGGCACTGTCTAAATAATGAGAATACAAAGAAAGGCAAACTCATGGTCCCTGCCCACAAGGAGCTTATGTTCCTTCCTTCCTTCCTTCTTTTCTTCCTTCCTTCTTTTCTTCCTTCCTTCCTTCTTTCCTTCTTTTCTTCCTTCCTTCTTTCCTTCCTTTCCTTCCTTCCTTTCCTCCCTTCCTTTCCTTCCTTCCTTTCCTTCCTTCCTTCCTTTACTTCCCTCTCCCTCCCTCTTTCTTTCCTTCCTTCCTTCTTTCCTTCCCTCCTTCCCTCTCTCTCTCCTTCCTTCCTTCCCTCCCTCTTTCCTTCCTTTCCTCCCTCCCTCCTTCCTTCCTTTCTCTTTCTTTCTTTCATGCCATACTAACTTTAGTTTGGTTTTTGCCAGTTACAAAGTTGGTAGATCAGAGGCAACATTGTAGATATAATATACTTAGATTTTAAGAGCTTATGTTCCAACAAGGGAGGCAACATGCAATTAGGCGCACAGACAAGATGTTTATGATGTAAGTGGCAGGTAATCTCAGAGGGAAGGCACCAGCACTAAGGGACATTGAGAAAGGTCTCTTGCAGAAGGTGAGGCTTGAGCTGAGTTGTGAAGGAAGTCAAGGAAGCTAGGAGGTGGAGGTAAGGAGGAAGAGCATACCAATGGAAGCTGGGAAAGGGGAAACATTGTATTCTTGCAGGAGCAACAGCAAGACCAGAGTTACCGTATCATAAATTATTTGGGCAGCTAAGTGGTGCCATAGTGCACAGAGCTCTGCTCCTGGAGTCAGGAAGGCTTATCTTCCTGAGTTCAAATCCTGTCTCAGACATTTGCTAGTTGTATCTCCTAGGCAAGTCCCTTAACCCTCTCATATATACCCTCTTCTCTGACACTGCCCCCACTCTGATACAGGCCCTCATCATCTCACAGGTCTCTTCCCCAGTCCATGCTCCATTCGGCTATCTCTCAAAGTTATTATTTTTTTTTTTTGTTTTTTCTGAGGCAATTGGTATAAGTGACTTGCCCAGGGTCACACAGATAAGAAGTATTAAGTGTCTGAGACCAGATTTGAACTTAGGTCCTCCTGACTTCAGGGCTGGTGCTCTATCCACTGCGCCACCAAGCTGCCCCTCCATTCAGTTATCAAATGGATCTTCCTGTGTCACCTACTCATTCAATAAATTTCAGTAGCTCCCTATTACCCATAGGGTCAAATATAACATTATTTGACATGTAGGGCTCTTCATAACTTGACCACTTCCTACTTTTGCATCATACTGGGTTTTTGTCCAGTTGAGCCCAATTCTTCATGATCCTATTTGAAGCTCATTTTACAGGTGAGGAAACTGAGGCAAACAAAGTTAAGTGACTCACCCAAGATCACACAGCTAGTAAGTATCTGAAGATGCATTTGATCTTAGAAGATGAGCCTTCCTGACTCCAGGCCAGGCACTCTATCCACTTTTGACTCCTAGCTGCCCTGAGCTTTCTAGCTTGTCCAAAAGAAACAGGCATTTTAGATCAGTAGTTATATAAGAAACTTTTGGAATAGAGCTTCTCATGACATGGGAATGGAGCCACAGGACAGTCAACAGTCATGTCCTTCCCATCAGCAAAAGAATATGGATGTTGTTACTGTTTTCTGAGTAGGAGCAAGATTTGGTACTGGTTAATAAGGGATGGCTGGATAAGATGTGAAGCAAAGTGTGGGGAAATCTAGCTGTCTCTGGACTGTGCAGGGGATTGACCTTTAAGCGGTAAAGAAGTAGGAGTATAGTTTAAAGTTTCTGATTTGGGCATTTCTGGAAGGCATTCCTAGGTTAAGATGGTAAGTAAGGGCTAGGAGTTTGTGGTCTAGTTTGGAACAAGGAAGTGAATTAAGGGGCAAGGCCAACCAAGGCAACTCCCAAGGGTCCCAAAGATGTCTCTTTTTCCTTAGCTTGCTAAGGACTCATGGTTTGTACTGAGGATGAGGGAATCTGGTCTTTTTTCATTTCTGGGGAAATTAGAGAGGGGGTTGGGCAGGTTAGTGGAAGTCGGTCTGACACACACACACACACACACACACACACACACACTCAGAGAGAGTCTGTGCCTGAGATTGCATTCCGGCAGGCCCTGAGCTTCCTGTTCTCGGCAGGCCACATTCCTGACCTACAGTCACCACAGAGACAGCTGGGCCCCTCTAGGAATCTCTCCTCACATTCCCCAGATTCAGGGTAGGCATCTTACAGTTCCATTCTCTTCCTTATCTACTTCTGAGAGATTTTCTTTTCTTGTCTCCCTTTCTGGAGAGAGGACTGAAAGAATTCTGTTCTTAACTCAGGTATCTTCTCTTGCTCATGTACTCCAACAATCTGCTTCTTGGAATGGGAAAGGGAATCCTTGGAATCTAAGTGGAATAGAGAGGAGAGGGAGTAAAAGGGGGACTTGGGGGTGTCTCTGCAGCTTGATGCTAATTTATAGCTACAGCTAAGGGTTCTGCTCCTCCTCCCCCCTTTAGAATGGTTCAACACCAGCTGTGTCTGGAAAAGATTTCTTCTCTTTCCCCAGTAGGGCCTATTTATCTTGTCCCTGGAGTGGAGTTTTGACCCAACCTAAGAATAAGAATAATGTTTTGCATATGTCTATCAATTTTAATTGATCCTCACTACATTCCTCTAAGGGAGTAGGGGGGCCTGTTATTGTTATCTCTATTTCACGGATAAGGAAGTGTTTGGCCATTCCAAAGCTGGGTAGATCCCAGACTAGCAGGTCTTCTGACTCTGAAGAATGGCATTAAAACATTTATTTAGGTCATTTAGTGAGTGTCTACTTGGTGCAAAGCCCAGTGCTGGAACTGGAGGGAAATATGTATCTTATCTCCTGGAAGTAAACTTTCGTCTATACCCATTTCATCCAGGGCCATCTCCAGTCATCTTGATCTATATCTTGCCATTGGACCCAGATGACTTTGGTAGGGAAAGTGAGGCAGGTGACTTTGCACAGTCCTTCCTCATTTAAATCCAGTTCACTTGCATGTCATGGCATTTATCTCCCAGATGTCTTGGTCCTCTTCCAGAATGAAGGACAAACAATAACGTCAGTAAATAAAGCTGGCCTGGAATTAGTCATTTGGAAGACTTCCTTCCTCCCTCTTTCTCTCATTCCCCTCCCTCTCTTTCTTCCACATAGGATATCATATCCTTATCTGCTCTTAAAAGCATCGTTTTTTTCCCCCTTTATTGCACCTCTACACCCTCCCAAGATATCTTGGGGTTTACTGGTTAGATTTCTTTTTTAAGGAGCAGGCCTTAAAGCAAAACCAGTCTAATTCTCATTGGCCACCAATAAGTCATAGTTCAAGCCCCATTTGGTCCAGATTGTTTAGGTCCTGATTGACTCACATTGAATGTAAATAGCAATCATTTCTGCTTCACCAGAAGCCCTGATGCTCTTTCCTTCCCAGATTCATTATTTATTTAGATTTTTTTTGAACTAGGTGAAAGAGGAGATTCTTTGCTCAATTGCTACCTCACCTTAGTCACTGAACTGGCGTGGCCTGAGTCAAACTGAGATCTTTTGAAGACCTTAACTTAAAAAGGCCAAAGTCTCCTATTTCATTCAGGGCCATCTTCAGTCATCTTGATCTCTATCTTGTCCCTGAATCTGATGGCTCTGGAGGGGAAAGTGAAGTAAGTGACCTTGCACAGCCCTCCCTCACTGAAATTCAATTCACTGGCATGTTATAACATCACCTCCTTGAAGTCTTGGAATTCTTCAAGAACAAAGGATAAGAGGCAGCTGGGTGGCTCAGTGGATGGAGCACCAGCCCTGAAGTCAGGAGGAGCTGAGTTCAAATTCAAATCTGGTCTCAGACACTTCACACTTCCTGGCTGTGAGACCCTGAGCAAGTCACTTAACCCTAACTGTCTCAGCAAAAAAATAAAAAAAAAAAAGAAAAGAAAGCACAAAGGATAAACAACGACAAGGAACTCTGGGATAGCCCTAACTGTATGATTCTGAGTTGATCATTTACATCTTTGCTTCAGTTTGCTCTTCTGTAAAGTGAATAGCACCTATCTTCCAGGGAATAAAATGATATAAGGTGACTTGCAAACCTTAAAGGCTTCCTTCTCTTTACAATGATTACAACTCTTTCCTCGGTTATACTGCACTTGGAACAGTAGAATCTTGTTTTACAGCTGAGGATACTGAGGTTCGGGGAGAGGATAGTGGGTAGAGAATCGGGATTGGAAGGCTCTCTTGGCTGGTGCCCATATCAGACCCCTTCCCACCACCCATCCCCACTTCAGGTCTGGTTTCCTGGTTCCAATTTCAGTCCCGATTTCATCTTTGTAAGGGTAGCTGAGGGAGTAGGAAACCAAACTGTCTGCTCCTCCAAATCTCCTTTCCTGGTCAGGAATAGGCAAGAGGGCTGGAGGATTTTATCCCGAGTCCACCTGCCCCTTTCCCTCTCTCCCCTCTTCGGGTTCATTCATACATAGGCACCTCCTCCCCCAGTTGTCTCGGGCTCACATTTCCCCCACCTGTCCCTAGTCCTCCCTATAAACCAGAAGGGACCCTCAGCAGTCTCACAGCAGTGAAGCGCATTCGCCTCGCCCTCCTTCCCCCAATCTGGCCTCCTCCTCCTCTTCCTCCTCCTCCTCCTCTTCCTCCTCCTTCTCCTTCTCTTCTTCCTCCTCCTCCTCCTTCTCCTTCCTACCTTCTCCCCTCTCCCCCTCCCCCCAGCCCTCCTAGGCTAGGAGTGTCCCCAGGCCGCGCCCTGTCCGGGTGGCGGGACTGGGAGGGGAGTGGGGGCTCCGGACAGGGGCTGGCCACTCGATCCTCCTCCAGGGTTGCAGCTGCGCCTTCCGACCCTCGGAGCCGGGCCATGCTGGGGAGGCGGCGGGTCTTCACCCTCCAGCCTCTGGGCCGCCAGGGTGAGTCACCGAGTTGCCGCTGCCCCTGCCCGGGAGCCCTGGGCGGCGCGGAGATTCTCCCCGAGAAGCGTGCGCGCCGGGGCGCTCACAGGGCACTTCTGGGCTGGGGGGCGGAGGAGGGCCCAACAACCTCCCGATTTAACGTCGGGCGATCTCATCCGTCCTATTCCTCTCTGCCCTCGGGATGGGGCTTTCTCTCGGAGCGCGTCTGGGACCTTGCGCTCTTCCCCGGGCTCTGGTTACGCGCTTCCCTCCTCCGCCCAGGACGCATTCCTATGGAGTCCTGCGCCGTGCCCCAGAACTGCCTCTCTTCGGGACTCCCACCGTGTTGTGGACCCGGATTTCAGATTAGACCTATCTGGATTTATGGATAGCGACCTCCCCCCCCGCCCCCCCACCCCGTCCGCTTTTCTTTACATCTCTTCTGGAGACATACTGGCCACGCTCTAAGTTTAAATTTTGCTTATTTGCCCCAAGCTAACATTTCCCTACCGAATCTCCCCCTCCCGCCCCACCCTACCTTAAATTTGCTTTAATTAGAAAAAACAACTGTGCCAGCTGTTAATTAACACTTCCCCTAGTCCCCCCCCTTCCCCGCCACCTTCCGCCCCCTACTCCTTTGAGGGTCTCTTTTTTCGGTGCTGGGCTGGGGATTTATGCTTTATGGTGGTTCTGTACTACTGCTCGCTCCCCTCCCCCAGGGCTCCCGCCCTTGGCCTTGGGACCTTGTGGACTGGGTGGAAATTCCAGGGTTTTTCTCGTTTTACTAGCTCTCATTCAGAGTGGCGCTTGATTGTTAGAGCATTCGTTTCCCTCTCTAGTGCCCCCCCTCAGATTAAGCATCTTTTGCTGCGCCCCCTTTTTTTTTTCCACCCAGGCAAACCTTCCAACTTGGGTTAGCAAACCCTTCCTTGTTTCCTCCCTGCTACTGAACCGACCAAGCATTCCGAGGTCTCAGGGAAGAAAGGAAATCTTAACCGCGTATTTTAGAAGAGGGCTTCCAGGATAATTATATGTACAGCATGCTATTGGGATTGAGATGGGAGAGGGGAATGGCCGATGATTTATGCTTTGGTTTTACCCAAATATAATATTTGTAATGGGATTTTGTCTATAGCTAGGTTTCTGGGCTGCATCAATTTATTGCGGACCTTTCCTGCTGTCTAGTATCATGCAGTAGAAACAGTGCTAGACTTAGTCCCAGGGCCCAGGTTCGAACCTCAGCTCTGCCCCTTCCTATGTGACTTTGGACAAATCATTTGGTGACTCTAAGCCTCAGTTTCCTCATCTGTAAAATGAGGAAGTTCACCACGTGACCTCTAAAGTCTGCTCCAAATCTGGGATGTTACAATATAAGCATATAATGTATACTATATGTGTGATATAGTATACTGCATACTATAATGCATCATTCTATGGTAATTCGTCATCACAGTGTATAGAACTGAAGTTAGGAAGACCTGAGTTCAAGTTGTGTCTTAAAACAACAGCCATGTGCCCAATTTGTTGATCTGTAAAATGTGGCTAATAATTCCTACCCCTCCCAGGGAGTAAAATGATAAAGTGCTTCTTGTTCAGGCCTGTCTGACTCTTCAAAACTCCATTGGGGGTTTTCTTAACAAAAATACTGGAGTGGTTTGCCATTTCCTTTTCCAGCTCTTATAAATGCTATTTGTTATTCTTATTATATTCTGCTATCTGTTCTTGGTGTGGGGGTGCCTCTTGAACTAGGAACTAGGAACAGATGACAGATCTGAGGACCAGTGAAGTTGTGTTGATCACTGAGTAATCAAATTCTTTGGCCTCAGTAACATAAAAACAGTCCTACATATAAAGGGGTTTCTATCTGTGGTCATTCAAACGAATAAAAATTTTTTTTTGCAGTATTAAAAATTTGGTATTTAATTTTTTTTTTTTAAGGCAAAAAGAGTTAGGAGCACACAGCTAGTAAATGTCTGAGGCTGTATTTGAACTCAGGTCCTCCTGATATTCTATCCATTCTACCAGTGAAAGAGAGAGAGAGAGTAAGGAGAGAGAGAGAGAAGAGAGGGGAGAGAGAGAGGAGAGAGAGAGAGAGAGAGAGAGAGAGAGAGAGAGAGAGAGAGAGAGAGAGAGAGAGAGAGAGGAGAGAGAGAGAGAGCAATGAAAGGAAAGGTTGTGAACTCTCCTTTATTGCCTGTATTGTTGAACATGTTCCAGAGGTACTTCATGTTCACCTATCGTTTTGACTTTGTGACCTCTTGAGTCTCTTCCAGTTCCCAGATGCTGTGATCTCATCTGGGTTCTACCCTAGTATCACTTAAGCAGTCTCCTCCCCTCGCCCACTCCTCTAGGGACACACCTTCCCATGGGAATGTTGTTTGGCCCTGGAACCTCGGGGGTGGGAGCGTGTATGGTCTCTGATGCTGGCTTTCCTTGGCAGATGGTGGTTGTCAGGAGCTTCTGGGTGGCTGTGTGGTGCTTGGTGTTAAGAGCATCTATCTTCGTGTTCATGACATGCCCAGGGCACCCTCCGCTGATCCCCAGGATGGAGATCACTCCAGGAGAGACTCCAGAGAACAGGCTTCAAGGGATTCTGGGGTGGAAATGGGGGGGGAGGAGAGTCCCCCCATCAGCTCCCCTGACTTTGCCCTGGACTCTTCAAGCTTGGAGCTGGGTGGGGGGCCCACGTTGGCCCCTGTCACCGTGGAATCCCTTCCGGACCTAGACCGGTTCCTGGCCAGTCAAAAACTAGAGCAGGTGGTGGCGAGGTCCTGCCGGCCTCGATCTTCCTCTACTCTAGTTCCCAAGCGCTGGCAGCGGAGCGAGCAGAGACCTGAAGTGTCCCCAGAAGTAACTGGAGTTCAGGGTGGTACCGAGGCAGCGGTTGGCTCCCCGTCTGGCCCAGCAGAATCTCAGGTGAGTGCTGGTTATCAGACCAGAAGGGGAGATGTCAGATGCCAACTGAGGAGGGTATGAGGGAGACCCTCTCTCTTCTTGACTCCCCCCTCCTTCTCCCTGAAACTTTCTTGGGGTGGAACCTGCTCTCGGGCAATTCCTGATCCTAATTAGTAGGTGTTGGCATAGCTTCATGACTCGACAGGTAGCTGGGGTTGTTTGCAACCTCCCCAAAGAGTGGGTGGGCAGGGGCACAGGTTCATCCTGATATAGGTCTGGGGGGAGTGGGGAATGCTGTTTGGCAGGGGTCTTTCATTGGCTCCCCCTCCCCATCCTCCCTTCCTTTCCCTGAGGCTGGGACTTTCTAACTTCTGGGGGCCCAAGGAGAGGAAAAGAGATCTCACCACGCCCTGCTGTGCCCTACAGGCGGTGGGCTCTGAATCTGATGCCTGGGCTTGCCTCCCGGGGCAGGGGTTGAGATACCTGGAGCACCTGTGCTTGATGCTGGAGCGAATGGCTACGCTCCAACAGCTTCATCTGCAGCTCCAGGAGCAGTGCCAGCAGATGCCAAGTGTGAGTGAGGACCCTGGGCCTGGCGGGGCAGGGCACATGTCAGGGCGGGAGAGGAGCAGGGTAGGCACGAGTTTCAATCCTGCTCCTGCTTCACTACTCTCTCTCTCTCTCTCTCTCTCTCTCTCTCTCTCTCTGTCTCAGAAAAATAGAGGGATATATAAAGTAGCTGGAATCATAAAGACTCGGATCATAAAATCACAGCTGTATAACTGTGAACAACTTAGCTTTTTCAAGGGTGGGAAATTCTCTTTTTTTTCCTTTTTTTTGATGAAGCAATTGGGGTTAGGTGACTTGTCACACAGCTAGGAAGTGTTGAGTGTCTGAGGCCAAGTCCTCTTAACTTTGAGGCGGGTGCTCTATTCACTGTGCTAATTGTCCAAGTCATTACATTTTTCTGAGCCTCTGTTATCTTTTCTGTAAAATGGGGATAATCATACCACTTATACTTACCTGAGAGGGTTGCTAAGACAGCCAGATGACTTAATGTCAGTTATTAGTTGGATGGGAAGGCAGGGAGTTGTGGGATCGGATCCCCTTGTTGATAAGGTCACAGACCTCTGTCTCTCCCGGTGCAGGGCATGGAAGAGACGAATGAAAGCTCAGTCCTTGCTCCTTTTCATCCTCGATCCTTTTCTATGTTGGGGTCTCAAGAATTTCAGAGTCTTATGGAGAAGACAGGTAAATGGCAACTTGCTAAACATTTTAAAATTCCTGGTCCCTTGAAACTTTGTTTGCTGTTCATCTTCTCCACAGAAGGCTTTTTGGCTTCAAATATCCATAACCCTACCCTCAGGTGCCTTGATTAACCCGTGGCTTCCTCTTCCCTGCCCAGGTTAACCCAAGCCCCTTTCTTCACAGTGGAAGAGTCAGCTCTGCCTCGATGGTCAGAGGTGCACAGTGTGAGTGCACCAAGTTTGTTAGAGGGACCAGAGGGGACTGCCCACACAGTCCCATCCTACCAAGGGCACAGGGTAGGTGCTCCATAGTGCTAGGAGCAAACTAATGGGGACCGGAGGGCTTGGGGGCAGGAAGGTCAATATCAGCAACCCCTTGGAATAGGCGTATCAGAAATGAAGGGTCCTATGGGGCAAGGACTTGTGAGGAGATAGAATGTTGATAAAGTTCTAGATTTGAGGAGGGTGGGTCCTCATTGGCTATGGTAAGGGTCGTCTTCATCTCGGTAGTTAACTGGGTCTTGATGACTCACTTTTTCTTCTCTTTAGAATGCCCTCTCCCATTGGGACAAAGTCAAAACTTTACTCAACAGGATGAGATGGAGGAGCCCTCGTGCTTCTGAATCATCCCTTGCTCAAGACCCCTCAGTCCCCAGGTAAATCTTTTTTTTTTTTCCCCCAACACAGTTGGGGTTAAATGATTTGCCCAGACTCACACAGTTAGTAAGTGTTAGGTGCCTGAGACCAGATTCGAACTCAAGTCCTCCTGACTCCATCACATCATCTAGTTACCCCTCTCAAGTAAGTCTTGAGATGGGGGCCAGAGATCAGGGACAATGGAGATCAAATGGAGATAGAAAGGAGAGTGGAAAAGGAAGATATCTGGAGTCTACAGCTACAGCTCCTCTTTCCAGAGCATGTTGCAGCCAGAAGGGACTTGCAGATTGTCTGAAGGAAGCCCAGCCTTGGATTCTGAACACTATCTTGGTATTAGGATGATCAGAGCTTGACTCCTGGCTCACATATCTCATAGCTGTGTGATTCTGGACAACTCTGTGAGCCTTTTTTGCTAATGTATAAAATGACAATAATATTAGACTCTAATAAAGATGAAATATGAGTTATTATTAGTAGTAGTATTTCTTATAGATGAAATAGGGTCAGAGAATATTGATAATGACATTGACGATTTATGGTTGTTGTTCAGTGATTTGTAGTGATTCCATTTGGGGTTTTCTTGGCAAAGATAATAGAGTAGTTTAGCATTTCCTTCTCCAGTTCATTTTACTAATGAGGAAACTGAGGCAGACAGGATGGCACTCCATCTGCTGTGCCATCTAGTTGCCTTATAATGACAACAATCTGAATATTAAAATAAAGAATGATAGTAAGATAGCAACTTATCCTTAGACTGCCTAAATTCGTTTGAAAATAACTTGAGGAGAGTGAGAATAATAATGATAATCATGGGGTAGCAAGGTGATGCAGTAGTTAGAGCTCTGGGTCTGGAATCAGGAAGACCTGAATTCAAATCCAGCCCCAAACACTTACAAGCTATATGATCCTAGACAAATACTTAACTCTGTCTGAGGATTATAATAGTACCTACCTGCCAGACTTGTTGTGAGGATCAAATGAGAAAGTAATTGTAAAAAAGTGCTTTGCACATTACTTGGTACATAGTAAGCTATGTAGAAATGTTAGCCATGATTATGATGATATGAAACACTAAACACTTTAAAGTTTATCAAGGGCTTTATGTACATCATTGAATATAAGGTTCACAACAGCCTTGTGAAATGGGTTCTAAAGTATCATAATATTATCCCCCTTTTACAGGTAAGGAAAGTGAAGCTCACAGAGTGCCATGATCACATCGTTAGTTTCAGAGGAAGATTTTTGAATCCATTTCTTTCTGATCTTAAATCCAGCTCTGGAAACTAAATCCAACTCACGAAAATCTTGGTGAATCTCCTGAATCCTTTGGGACTGGGCTAGGACTAGAATCCAGGTTTCTTGACATTCACTCTAGTATTATTCTATTAGAAAGTACTGTCATTCAAAATGATCCTTGATTTATCAATTCACGTCTCAGTTTCTTTTCTTTTCTTTTTTTTTTTTTTTTTTGGAGGGGTAGAGTAGGGACTGGGCACAGAGGTAAGAAGAAAATGAATGTGTTACAAAGTTCCTTTTCTTCGTTGCTTAAGTGACATGCTGAACAAATGCTCCTGGGTAAAGCTATTACACTTCCTTTTCTCCTTTCATTCTTTATTCCCCTTTCATCTCCTTTCTTTTCAGGAGAGATTCAAAGGAACTGCCAGAAGGTCCCCTGCACTACCTGCCACGGAAGACCTTTTTGCCAAGTTTGGTGTCAAAGAAACACAGAGCCAAGAACTTCTCAGTTTGTTGAACCGTCCTCCAAGCCAGAATCTTTCCTTCTCTCTCCAAGGCGTATCATGGGGGGGCAGCAGCCTTTACCTGGCTTTACCCTGTTCCTTGCCGTGATCAGTAGCTTGGAGTGGGCTTCATGCTACGAGAGTTGGATCTCTGGACTATGGAGCTTTTGGACACCCCAGGGAACCACATTTCCTTCCATCAGTCCTCTTCTTTGAGTTGCTGCAGTGGAAAAATTTCATTGCTTTGTGACCGAGGTGTTGGTCTTGGACCTTGGACAAGAGACACACAGTCCTTGAAGCCTGACTAGCTTGGTAAGACTGAGCAGATCTCGGGCTCTACTTGCAGTCTTCAAGAATCCAGGTCAGGACGCAGGGCCGGAGGAGGACTTCGGTGGACGCCGTGTCCCCTGCCACAGCACTTGCTCCCCTAGCTCTCGCCCTCTTGTCCGAAATCCCTAGGCTTGTCCCGTGCAGACTCACTCATTTGCTGAGCCTCGGTGTGAGGCCCGCGTGGTGCTGTGACCCCCTAGGCTTGGGGCTTCCTTTTGCAGATGTATGTTTATATGTAATTACACGGAGTCCTGTTTATATATACACACCAGGTGTCTGTGTGAGCTGGCTGCTCCCCAGGGGTGGCTAGACTTAGTTTTGGAGCGGGGAGAAGAAAGGCAGCTGCTTGGAGAGACCAAAGCTCAATTCAATCCGACACACACTCATTAGGTCCTCCCTCTGTGAAACTTGGGGTCTTTGACCCGTGCTTCAGCCTGCAACCTCCAGGGCGGGGACTCCGAGTCGGTCCCTCACATCTGGCTTGGGACCCCGCGCCAGCTGCAAACGGGGAGGGAACAGGCTCAGGGCGAGGCAGCGGGGTGCGGTTGGAGATGGACGGGGAAGACCTGGATTCACTTGACTACCATGCGGATGGTAGCCGGACAAACCTCTTGGAGGAGCTCTCTCTGGGTCTCATTTTCTTTATGTTTAACAAGAGGGGGAGGGAGGCCCCTTCATCTCTAGATTTGTAATGGTAATAAAGGCAGAGGTGCGAGGGGAGGGGAAGGTGGGGACTCAGGAGGGCGGTGGGGTTGCCCGCGGTGGAAGTTGGAGAGTGAGGTTTCCCTGTGTTCTGAAGTGGGCCACGTTTGCTCGGCGAAGGCCGGACGGCTGTGTGTGCTGGGGAGGATGATGGTCGGGACCGTGGTTGAGGCGGGGCAGAGGCTCTGGCGGGAGGCAGCGCGTTGTAGGGGAAGGCCTTTGGTCTGGGGACTGGGAAGACCTAAGTCTGGGACACTTCCCAGCCATGTGCCGTTCCTCCCCTCCCCTCCGTCACGTTCGCGTCTGGGGGAGGGGCACCACAATGCTCCCTGCTCCGCGGGTGTGAGGGTGGTGTTTGTTAATTGTAAGGGACCTCGGGTAACAGGAGTTACAGTGGCTTTGGCTGGGAACACCCTGAAGTTGACTTTGGGAAGCTTTGGGGTGCCTAGCTCTTGAAAAGCGCGCAGGCGACAGTAAGGCTCTCTGAGGCGTCTTCTGGGATGTTAGGGGAAAATGGTGGACTTGGTTGGGGGAAGGATTCTTTAATATAGGAATTCGAGTAGTTGCCGGACACTTATACTGTGAGCACCGAGACTAGGCACCCGCGCCGATCCTAGTAGAAGGAGACGCACTTCCGTTTCTAGGCTGTGGAAGGCTAGGGGCGGGCTAAGAGGACGATATCCGGCTGGGAAGCGGCTTCGGAGCAGCGGTCGCGCTTCCGGCGAAGCGCTTCCGGCGGCGGTGGCGGCGGCGGCGGTGGTTCCGGGTGCCTTTGTCCCCCGGTGTCGCGACCCCGGGCCCACAGGTGGGTTCAGGGCCCTTCTCCTCCCCGCCGTCCGCCCGTGGCGAGGGGTCGCGGGCTACTGGACTGGGCTTCCTGGACCCGAGCCACGGCTCGTAAACTCCCCTCCTTCCCGGTTTCCGTGGTAACGGGCTCGGGCCCCGGGGAGGGGGAAGTGGAAGCCGCGCCCCTCCTTTCCTTTGCCCTCTGCCCCTCCCCCCAGCGGCCCCGGGCTACCTCGGCCGGGGCCAGCGGAGGCGGGAAAGCTAGAGTCCGGGGCTGCGGTCAGTCAGCGCGGGGAGAGAGCTTCCGGGAACGGGGCTGCCCAGCCGCACCGGCCTCCACCCCCGTCCCCAGACACCCCCTTCATCTCTCCCTTCCCTTCAACATCACCTCCCTTCCTCCCGTCGTCCTACCTCTATATTCCATCCCCCCTTCGGCTGCATTATCCCTCCCGCTCCCCACCTCTTCTCGAGCATTGTTCGTGTCCCCAGCCCCTCACCTTCGTCCCTCAGCATCCCCTCTCCATATCCTTCCCCACTGTTGCAGCCTTTCCCCTTCCCTCCCTGCCCCCTCCAGCCTTTCTCCCTCTCTGCCTTTCTTTCTCTTTTCCCTCTCAGGGAATTCGATCTCTTGCTTCCTTATGAAGTCGGTAATATTCACTTTTTCGTCAAAGGTTTTTTCCAAGACCCAGTAAAAGACACCAGCATTCTCAATGTCTCAGTTCAAGCGCCAGCGGGTCAACCCCCTACCAGGAGGACGAAACTTCTCAGGTTAGGCTCTCTGCCCACATCTGATTCTCTGTTGGGAACCGCCTGCATTGTCCTCCCGAGGTTACGCTCCCTCCACTTTTCCCTGGGGAGATGTCTCCAGCAGAAAGGGAATTCCGTTTTTCGTGCTGCATTATTAAAGCTATAGCTGTGGATGCAAGCCCTTGTACCCCTGCCCCACTGCCCCTGGGGGGGGGCTAATTTACGATGGGGACTGCCCACAAGGGTAAGAGCGATTCTGCCCTGAGAGAGAGAGCTGCAGGATCTACTAGCCTGGAAGCTGTAGCCTCTGTGGAGTTTCAATTCAGAACTAGAATGAGGAAATAGGATCTCAGAAATGGGACATATTCAAGGTTGCAGAGGATATGCACGCACATCCCCTGTCTCCATTGTGCTTTCACTTTACCAAGATGTCTTACACGACCTTTTCCTGATCCTGGGTTCTGGAGTGGACCAAGACGAGTTGCCAGCTCTGCTTTTGCTTTTATTCTCCTAGGCTCCACATCCACATCTCTCCTGGGTCCACCACCTGGTTTGCTCACCCCTCCTGTAGCCACAGAATTGTCTCAGAATGCCAGGCACCTTCAGGTAGGGCTTTATTCAGGTATATTTTGTCCATTGAAGTTTTTTTTAATGGATCATTCTCCTCTTCTACCTTTTTCCATTCTGGGGTAATGGGAGTGGCTAGCCAATTCTTTGACTAGGAATCCTATACTTTGGACCTGAGGATTATTTAGCTTTTCTCTATTCAAGAAGAAGCTAGAGTCCCTATAGGTTGGTGGCTCAGAAACCAATCTGATTTTCATCCGTGACTGGATTACTTCTATTTTTAATTGTTAGTCTCTTACAGATTGAGATTTTCTGGCAAAGGGAACGTTAGCTGTATTTTTTCATCTTTCCCTTTGACTGTGTATCTTGATGATTCAAATTGTTGAGGGTGTTGGGTAGAGATGAGAAGGTAGTTTGAAAGTAGATTTTTTTTGTGTGTGTGATGGTGGAATTATGAGAGATACTCATTTTTTTTTCTTCTTTTTTTGATCACTACCCTTTTACTCTACAGGGTGGAGAGAAACAACGTGTCTTTACTGGCATTGTGACCAGCTTGCATGACTACTTTGGGGTAGTTGATGAGGAAGTCTTCTTTCAATTGAGGTAGGCTGAAGACTCTGATGGTCTCCCCAAGAGTGAGGATGCTTTGGTTGAAAAAATTCAATGGGTTGTTAAGGTTCATCATCATCCTGGTGAAGAAGTCTCTGAGGTTGCTATTTACTTTGGGCCCCAGGGGATTTTATTGCTGACAGGCAGGAAATATATGGGGGAAAGACCTTCTTTACCAGAAGATCTTCTGGGGAAGGGGAGGGAATGGTCTTTTTGAGGTGACCAGGGGACCTGGTCAGGCCCCTCTCCTCAATGGGCACTCTTGGATTTTGTGCTGGCAGTGTGGTGAAGGGCAGGCTGCCCCAATTGGGTGAGAAGGTGCTGGTAAAGGCTGCATACAATCCTGGCCAGGCAGTGCCCTGGAATGCTGTCAAGGTTCAGACACTCTCCAATCAGGTACTCAGTCCTTGTCAGTATGTGCATTGGGGAAGGGAACCCATATGACCTGAAAGCCAAGAAGAACTCATCCTTCTTGGGAGGGGGATGTTTTGCCTTAAGGTGTGTGAGCTCAGCATTAGAGTTCCCTAAGTTCTTGATTTTCACTCCTCAGCCTCTGCTGAAGTCCCCAGCACCTCCCCTTCTACATGTGGCAGCACTGGGTCAGAAACAAGGCATTCTGGGGGCCCAGCCCCAGTTGATCTTTCAGCCACATCGGATTCCCCCACTCTTCCCTCAGAAGCGTGAGTACGGTTGATAAGGAGGGTGAGATATAATAGTTATGATTTGAACTAATAGGCTTCCTATTCTAATTATAATTGTGGATATAGGATCTGAGATATAAAGATGTGGAGATAGCCAGGAACGTTACTTGAGTCTTTTGAGTTATAACGTATTTTTTCTTCTTAGCGCTGAGTCTCTTCCAAACATCCCCAACCTTGCATCTGAGCCATCTGAGCAGGTTTCCTGCTCGGGGTCCTCATAGCCGACTGGATCAGGGTCGAAGGTAAGAAAATAGGATGAGGGAAATTGTTATTTGTGTACTGCTTCTTTATTGATATGCCATGGTCATTTTGCTTAGTTACATATTTTCACACTGATATATAAATGTAAATGACTATTTTAGCAGATAGATGTAAGATGTGAATTGGTCTTTCAAACTATTTCAGATAATAGATTTTTCCATATAACTAAAATTTCAATGTTCATTAAAATGACATTGCCATCTACATTTTTAAAAGTTTAAATTGTGCGTATTCATAAATGTATAACAACAATTCTTTAGATTTACGTAGTGCTTTGAAATCAAGGAAACAAAGGTCTTAGGTTGCTTAGTGTGTAGCAGGTGTGTTGAATTGGACCTTTGGGATATATTTCACATGTTTTGTATGATATATGAGTAATGTGCTCTGCCAAGAGTGTTATTAGTTCTTGCTCCCTCTGCTTATTTTTTCCACTTAAAGGTTTTTACTTTATTCCCTGAGACTAAACTTACTTTTATCTTAGAATCATAGTCTCAGAGCTGGAAGGGATCTTAGAAACCTTTTGATCCAACTTTTACCTGAGTAAGAGTATCTCTTTCATATCCCTGACAAGTAGACACCTAGTTGTTACTGGTTGTAATAGGATACTCATTACCTCTCAAGGCAATTCATTCTTTTGTTGGATAGCTCTAACTGAAAAAGGTTTTCCCTTTCATCTTGCCAAAATTTACCTCTCTAAAATTTAAAGTTTTTTTTTTTTTTTTTTTTTTTGCCTTTGAGGACCAAGTAAAGGAGTAATAATACCTGTTCCACATGATAACTTTTTTGAAAAATATCATCATGATCTCCCTAAATCTTTTTTGGCAGTTTCTTTTCCTGTTCCTTCAACTGATCCCTATTATGGCATAATTTTGAAGTCACTCACCATCTTGTTTTCAATCTCCTGGATATTCTCCATCCTGTGAATGTCCTTTTTAAAATATAGTGTCCCAAAGTGAACACAATACTCCAGATGTAGTCTGACTAGGGAAAAGAACAGTGGGACAAAAATCTCCTTTGTTTGGGATACCATGTTTCTCTGTTAATGCAGCCTCAGATCAAATTAGCTTTTGTGCCTTCCATATCACGACCAGACTAGGGTTTTGTGTGTGTGTGTGTGTGTGTGTGTGTGTGTGTGTGTGTGTGTGGTGAAGCTTTGGTCTCCTTTGAAATGAAAAACAAAAGAGGGATAAAAGTCTCATCCCAAATGTCAGCAGGATTATAAGTCATAAGAAAGCCATCCAAAATTCTGAAAAGAAGCCCTGCAAAACTTAGGGCAAAGTTTTACAATTATATGACCAGCAACTGGTCAGGCTGCAGAGTTCATATTTTTTTAGGATTAAACCTTTCTTGAATTCACAACTAAGAGATAAGTTTAGAACCTTGAAAGTTGCTTATCAAGAGACTTAAATTTATGCTGAGAATTGCTCTTCAAGAGGCTTTGAATTATACTTTTTTTGATTTTTCTTCATCTCATGGTGATAGAGTTCAAATCATATACAGATCTTTTACTCCTAAATCTATGGGCTTCAGTATACTTATTTATAAACTGAAGGATTAAACTAGGATGATTGCTACAGATGGCCTTCCTCTTTTCATATTCTATGCAGTGACTTTATTATTGTATCCTTTAAGTCATCATATAAGTCAGGTGAAAAATACATTTTTCTGTTTTTGTTTTTAGATTATAAAATGTAGATCAGTTATGGAATTACCAGTATCTCTTTTGCATGTCAGACATTGCATTTGGGATTCATTATGTGATGTTGGCCATGGCTTTATAGTGATCTAGTTTGGAGTGGAATGAAATAATTGAGGATGACCATTTTATTAGTTGAGAAATATGTGTGGGGTAAGAAAAGAGGTGTTGGAATTAACGCTTTTAGGGGATGTAACATTAACTACTTTGCTGGAAGGTATGTTTTTCTGATTCCACATTTAGAAAGGAGATTAAAAAATTGTAAAGTGCCCAAAGGAGACCATCTAGGATGGTGAAGTCTTAAATTTATATCAGGTTTCATTCATTTTTTTAGTCATATCTGACCCCATTTGGGATTTTTTTGGCAAAAATACTGAATGGTTTTTCTTCTCCAGCTCATTTTACAAATGACCTGAGGCAGACAGGATTAAGTGACTTGTCCACACAGCTACTAAGTGTCTGAGGCTGGATTTGAACTCAGGAATATGAGTCTTCTTGATTGAGACTTAGCATTCTGTCTACTCTGCCACTTAGCCTATGTTATGAATTCATGTTACATGGAGATAGTATCTATTAGTTGAAGGAGCTGGGGATATTTAGCCTGGAGAACAGAAGACTCAAGGAACATTATAGTAGGCTTCAACTATTTGAAAGGTTACCACATGGAAGATAATTAAACATTCTATTTGGCTCCAAATTTGTGGAAGTCACAAAAAGACTAACTTAAACTTGATGTTAAGAAATACTTATTGATATTTAGAGATATCCAAAAGTGAAATGAGTTGCATCACTAAGTAGTAGATTCCCCCTTCTTCATGCAAATGATGGATGGTCACTTTTTTTGGATATAGGTTAGGCTAGATTGTCATTTGACTCTTTGGCATCTCTGAAATTTTGTGATTCAATGATGACAGTTTCTTCTTTGGGGATCCAGAGCATGGTATCTCATTGGATACTAAATAATACTAAAAGTATTATTCCTCATGAGGCTTCAAAGCTGGTTTTATTTCTGCTGACAGTTTTCTGTCATTGAAATTTGTTTTTTTTTAACTGATAATGAATTATAACCAAGTCCTGATCAGAATAATAGGAGAAACCTGTTTTGAATTATTCTAAACCACAGCTATTTAGTAGACTTTACAATGTAATAGTATATATTGCACATAATATATACTAAAATAATATATAATATTTTTAAAAGTTATATATTAAAATGTATTTAAACTACTGGTCTAGCTGTATACATTGTCCAAATGATTTCAAGAGTGTATCTTAGAAACACTGAAATTCTTGTAGAGACAGAGCTGAAAGAAAGAATTCTTGTCTTAATAATTAAGTAACACCTAAAATGGTTGAAACTCTGATTTTGAAACTCAGTGAGAGCAGAAGAAAACAGGTCTGGGACAAAAAAATCTGGCTTTCAGTTATTCTGGAATGAGTAATTTACCCCTGAATAACTGAGAATTAGTTATGTTTGTACCGTTTTACTATCTGGGATTATCTGAAAATGTATGTTACTAGATGATAGAGATTGTCTTTAACTCATTTAATAACGTAACCTAATACATATGGGTATTTAATACTTTAATGATAATATTTCAATTTCCAGTGATGACTATGACTCCAAAAAACGCAAACAGAGGGCAGGTGGGGAGCCTTGGGGTGTTAAGAAGCCAAGACATGACTTACCCCCTTATCGGGTCCATCTTACTCCCTATACTGTGGACAGGTGAGCATATAGGCTATGAATTAGAAAGGAACTTTTTGAGAACTGAGTGGGAGAGTTTGATGTTATAAGGGGTAGGCTATGACTCCATTTTCTTTATTCCTGATCTGTAGCCCCTCCTGTGACTTCTTGGAACTCCAGCGCCGTTACCGTAGTCTCCTAGTACCCCCAGACTTCTTAGCTGTGCATCTGAGCTGGCTGTCTGCCTTCCCTCTGAGCCAGCCCTTTTCCCTACATCATCCAAGTCGAATTCAGGTATCATCAGAGAAGGAACAAGGGCCAAGTGCTAACTCTGAGTCCACTCCATCAGATTCTGACATGACTTATAGTGCTAAGGTGAGTTGGCAGCATCTTGTTGCTTTTCTCATGATTTAGGTGAATATCCACGGTATCTTTTTGATTGTTATTCTTTCTTTGCTGCCTCTGCTTAGGTACTTTTGCTGTCCTCTCCGGGACTAGAAGAATTATATCGTTGCTGCATGCTGTTTGTGGAAGATATGGCTGAGCCAAGGGAGAATCCAGAACATCCTTTGAAGCAAATTAAGGTGAGAGTTGGAATGTTTCTGGGATCTGTGAAGCAAAGTCTCAAAGTTTTATACTTTTCCTTCCCCTGAGACTTTCTTTGGTACTATTTCCCTCCTACCAAAGGGATTTGGTTGTATTTCCCCCTACTGCAAATTTACCCTATCTTCTCTTCTATGTCCTTGCCTACTTCCTATTACAAGAATCTTAGGTGAATTGTAATTCTTTTACTCATTAATTAAGCACTTCCTATTTTCCTGTGGTGCTGATAACTAGGGAGGACTGTAGGTTTCATGAGGGTGTAGCTTGTTTCAACTTATCACTTAGCAGTAAAGCATTTAATTGTGCTTGACTTGCACTGAAGAATGTTAGAGCTAAAAGAAACTTTGATATAAGATCACATAAGAGAGGATGAGATCAAAATGGGCACATGATTTAGACATAATAGACAATACCATAAGCAAATTAGTAGAGCAAAGAAAAGTTTGCTTTTTATATCTGTGGAGAATGAAAGAATTTATGATCAAACAGGAGATAGAGAACATTATGAAATGCAAAATGGATAATTTTGATTACATTAAATTAAAAAGGTTTTGTATAAACAAAGCCAGTGCAACCAAGATCAGAAGGGAAGTAAAAAGCTGGGAAATAAATTTTACAGTCATTGTTTCTGATAAAAGCTTCATTTCTAAAATATAAAGACAACTGAGTCAAATTTATAAGAATACACAACATTCTTTATTGAGAAATGGTCAAAGAGTATGAATACGTAGTTTTCAGATGAAGAAATTAAAGTTATCTGTATTCAAAAAAATGCCCTAAATCACTATTGATTAGAGAAATGCAAATTTAAAAATCCTGAGGTACCCCCTCATAACTATCAGGTTCTCTAATATGAAAGAAAAGAAAAATGGTAATTTTTATGTGGATGTGGGAATATTGAAACACTAATGCATTATTGATGGAGTTGTGAACTGATTTAGCCATTCTGGAGAACAAATTTGGAACTATGCTCAAAGGGCTATCAAATTGTGCATATCCTTTGATCCAGCAATACTATTACTAGGTCTGTATTTCAAAGAGATCATAAAAAAGAGAAAGGGATACACAAGTGCAAATATGTTTATAACAGTTCTCTTTGTGGTGGCAAATGATTAGAAATCAAGGAGATTCCTGTAGCTGAACAATTTATGGTAATTTGAATGTAATGGAATACTATTCTCTAAGAAATTATGAGCAGGCATATTTCATAAAAATCTGGAAAGACATAAATGAACTGCAGGTGAATGAAGTGAGCAGAACCAGGACAACATTGTATATAGTAATAGCAACATTGTATGATGATCAGCTTTGATAGACTTGGTTCTTCATAGCGATAAAGTGATCTAAGACATTTCTGAAATTGATGGAAAATGTTATCCACTTCCAGAGAAAGAACAATGGAGTTTGAATGCCAAAGAAGCGCATATATATATATATATATATATACATACACATATACATATATATAATTTTTTTGCTTTTTCTTTCCCTTTTGTGGTTCTTCCCTTTTGTTCTGATTCTTCTTTCACAACATGACTATGATTGTCATGTATGGAAATACGGTTGTACATGTATAACCTATAATAGATTGCTTGCTAGCTTGGAGAGGGGGAAAGAGAAGGAGGGAGAAAAATAGAAATCAAAATCCTATAAAAGTTAAGTGTTGAAAGGTATTCTTAAATGTAATTGAAAAAATAATACTATTAATAATACTATTAAGTTGGGAAAATGACTTTGAGATTATCTAGATGAGAAAGCTAAGGGGTGAAAAACCCACAGATTTGCCACATTATTCAGTTATGACTTCTGGCAGCTAGAACCCTTGTCTTTACCCACTCTTCATTCTGTATGGCTTTCTTGGCTAATACTTTATGTAGATTGGTTGAGGAGGCAAGTAAAATGGAGGAGGAATCATTTAATCAAGCTATAAAAACATTTTCTTTCACAGTTCTTGCTGAGGAGGAAGGAAGATGAGACTGTGATGGTTGGGGGTGAGTGGTCACCCTCTCTAGATGGTCCTGACCCAAAGGCTGATCCCCAGGTATTGGTCCGAACTGCTATCCGCTGTGCCCGAGCTCAGACAGGCATTGATTTGAGCAATTGCACAAAGTGGTAAGTGCCCTTTCTGCAGTTTTTATTTGAGGACGTTTAATGTAGTTTAGTGAAATTGTATTTTAACTAGGATAACAGATTGAGGTTCCGTATAGAGTTGTTAGCCCTTCACAGTTTTGTGACCACACAACACCTTACAGCCTTACAGATAGGTATTGACCATAAAGGGAGTGGGCTTGGTGACTGTGTTGTGTGTGATTTAGTGTCTGTCTGCTACCCCTCCTGATTCCACAGCAGTGGTCATTCATATGTTCTTTGTGTAGGAACTCTAGTGCATTTGGTGCAGGGAATGGTCACAGTTTGAACTCATGTATTCTGGCTTAAGGAGCTTTTGGTAGTTATAGCAGCTGCTTGGTCATTTGGGCTGTAGGGTTCATCAGAGGGCAGTGTCTCAGTGCCCCCTTCTGTTGGGAGCAGGTGGCGCATTGCTGAGTTCCAGTACGTACAGCTGGGACCTCCTCGGCGGCAGCGAACTGTAGTGGTGTATCTCCCAGACATCTGGACTCTCATGCCCTCCCTGGAGGAGTGGGAGACTCTGTGCCAGCAGAAAGCGACTGAGGCGGCTGCCCCGCCCCAGGAGGCTCCAATGGTACGTCTAATCCCTGGGAGGGAAAGGGTCCCAAACATTGGGACTAACAATTGATGACTTTTTTTGTTTGCTTCCTAGGAAGCTGAGGCTTCTGTAGAGGAAACAGATTCTTCTGAACTTGCAACGACAGAGGCTTCTGAGCAAGACACGGAGAACCCTGAACTCAGCCTGCAGCAGGAAATGGATCCTTCTCTCCCAGAGGCCCCTCCCCCTCCTCTGGAGCCTGTCATAGTAGCCCAGCCTGGCTGTACTAACCTTTCCCTCCACGCCATTGTGGAGGATCGTCGGCCAAGAGACAAGATTTCATTTGAGGTAGATGTGGATGGTCTGGGACCGATGTTGGTCTGATGGGATGTAGAGGAACCGTTTCTACTTGGTACTCATGTCCCCTTAACTCTTATTAACAGGTAATGGTGTTGGCAGCACTGTTTCAGGAGATGCTTCAGCGAGACTTTGGGTACAAAATCTATAAGATGTTGCTAAGCTTGCCTGAAAAAGAGGTGCCCCCCCCAGAGACAGAAAAGGAGGAAGCAGCCAAGGACGAGGCAGCCAAGGAGGAAGTGGCCAAAGAGGCCAAGGACGAAGCCCAGAACGAGGGAACTTCCACGGAGCCAGAGACCCTGTTGGTGAGTGCTGGGGCCAGAGAGCAAGGACTCGGGTGCTCCGAGGCCAGCAGTGGGTGAGGGCCTGTCTGGGCCTGGCGCTGGGCCCGGCCCTGCATCTCTGAGGACAGAAAATGTCCGAGAGTAGACCTTCCTGGTGAGAGTGCTGTGAGCTCTGTGAGGCAGAGGTAAAGAAGGAGCTCGGGTCAGGCATTGGGGCAACCAGGGAAGAGGCGCAGAGACTGGAGACAGCTGATTGTGAGGAACGGAGGGAGAAGAGCGCCATCTGGTGAGATTGGGCTTTCAGAGCTAAAGACAGGAGTTTTCTTTTGTGTCCTAGAGGCAACAGAAAGGCAGTGGAGAGAGCAATCATGTGGTCAAGCCTGTGCTTAAGGAGAGGCACTTAGGGAGCAGTGGATAGGGAGCGGAGGCGGGTTAGGTGGTTGCAGTAATCTTAAGCAAGAGGTGAAGCCCTGCACCTAGGTGGTAGCTGAGTGAAGGGAGTAAAGGGCCCCATATGAGAGAGACACTAGAGGTGAAAATGCCCCATTTCACAGTCAGTTGGGCCTGTGGAGTGAGAGTGAAGAGCCCAGGAGAATGCTGAGCTTGAGAGCCTATAAGGCTGGAAGGGGCTGGAGCCTGCCCCAGAAATAGGGAGTTAGGAGGAGGGGAGGCTTAGAGGAAAAGAGAAGGAATTCATCTTTAGACACATTGAGTTTAAGATGCTTCCAGGATATCCAGTTTGAACCATCCAATAGGCAGTTGGTAGGAGACTAAACCTTGGGGAGGAAATGGGGTGATTCTATAGATTAGGCCAAAATCTACAAAGAAAGTGATTAAACCTATAGGAGCTGAAGGGATTACTGAGAGGGAACAGAGAGGGAGAAGAGGGCCTCATGATATGGATGATGAGCTAATAAAGACTGAGAATGAAAGAGAAAAGGAAGCGAGCAAATCAGGAGCAAAGATTTTTCTGGACATAGAGGTAAAGGATGCATAGGTGATAAGTCAGAGAGCCCGAAAAAGTCAGCCAGAATGCTTAGGGAACAGGGGATGTAGATCATTGTTCTGGTTGCTGAAGGTTAGCCCAAAATCTTTTTGCTTTAATCTTTGTCAGAATACTTTTCTAAAATGAGTGAATGCATTTTTCTGCTGGATATGATTTAGTGAACATGATTTCACTTCTGGATCTTGGATTTGAGGATTTTATACTACTCAAATGAAACTTCTCATCAAGAGGCATCGATTAACTGTGGTGCAAGAGATAGAGTGCTGGCCCATGAATAAGATAGACACAAGTCAAATCTGCCTCAGATACTAGCTGTATGACCCTAGGCAAATCATTAACCATTATTTGCCTCAGTTTCCTCAGCTGTAAAATGGGGATAATAACACTGTCTCATAGAGGTGTTTAGACAGTCAATTGTAATAATTTGTAAAGTGCTTTTAGCAAAGTGCCTAGAGTAAAACAGGCACTTAATGAATCAATCTTTTTTTCTTCCTTCCTTCCCCCATCTAGTTTTTCTTCCCTTCCCCCCTCCATTTATTATCTAGCTCCCAGTAATTTAGGTGGACGAAAATTGCTTATTTTGTTGGAGCCGTAATTTCATCATTGCTGACACTTTCTCCATTGGCACAGATCTTAAGCCACCTAATTTTTAAAATATCTTCTCATTAATCCTTCAGAGGATCTACCCAGTTTTCTGAAGACCTTTCTTTAGGCCTATTCAGATATATGGATACTAGTACATTTCATCAAACCCTCCTTTTATGACAATATGTTGTAGTCCTACGTAGGTCCACCAAGTACCAGTTGGAGATCATGGTGTTATATGACTCAGTTATATATCGCATCGTTTTTTGAATGTTGGGGAGCAGTTTGAAAATGGTGCATTTCCCCAAATGCAATACAAATCATTTTCTTATTGATTCACTTTTGGGCCAAGTTTGTTGCCTATCTGAGGTGTATCCAAAACATACACTTGTGGATCAGCTTATTGGAGTACCCATCCATAGCATCTCATAAGTTTATCGGAGCAGTAGGTGTTTTTTATTCCAACTTGACAAATATTTTCTAAGTGCTTCGGTGTTTTAAATCATTGGTAGTTCTTAATGTCTTCAGGCAGCTGCCTTTTTTGGGGGGTAATATCTGATTTGGGGACTTCATTCTTTACTTTTGAGATTATCTTGAAAATTGGATCTTAGTAATTCAAGTCATGCTGCCTTTTGCACAGTATGTTTTATGTTTATACTTGATTTGATCTAGTCAACTTTGTGACTTCATCTTTTAATTTTCTAGTTTCTTTCAATAGCACATTTGGTTCTGAATCCTGATGTAATTCCACTAATCAACAGTTTTAAAGAGATACAAATACATGCACATGTGTATGTGTGTGCGAGAGTGCACGTGCACAGATGTCCTATTCTGCACCTGTTTGTTTTCCTTAAGTTTCATATAAATACTCTTAGCTTAAGTGGATCTTATATGTCAAGCTCTCTGCAAACTTGTTTGGTTTTGTATCAACTAATTACTTTCTGCTATGGTCTGCAAATGAGGGTAGTGAATACCTTTGAATGTGTGTTTCCCTGGGTGTGTACTCTAAATGACGTTGTTGCTTTTGGCTGTTCTGTTTCCCTTCCTTGAAAGAAGATAAAGTATTTGCTGGTTGAAGTAGTTTATGGGCCTTTGGGTTTTCCTTGTTGTGGTGGCTATCATCATGAGTTAAACTGCCCTAAGAATTGGTGTAATTTTAGGTAAAGAGGCAGAATAGGCACAAGGATCCGGAAATGAAGATGAATCTTCATATACATTCTAATCATTGTGGCCTACAGGGATGAAACTAGGTTTTAATTCCAGGTCTTAAAACAGGGCTGTGTTGAGAAAAGGGAGTTGTTGCAATGAGGGAAGGGAATGTTTTTTTGGGCCATGAGAATTCCTTACCTTCTGTGCATTCCTTGTGATTAACTAGCTAAATTTTATTACAGATATCTAGAATTTCCCAAGAGCACCTTGAACTTCAATTAATATATTTAAAATGTTTTGCGAGTAACATATAAATGTGGGCTAATTGTTATTACTCTTCTGTCCCTCTCAGAGTCCCTCTCAAAAGGAGGATGGGCTTCTGCCTAAGCCTCCAGCCTCTGCTGAGGAGGAGGAGGAGAAGGGCCGGGGTGAAGCATCTGAGGACCTTTGTGAGTTGAGCTTGGATGCAGAACTGTTGCTGCTGAGGGAAGATGTGGAAGAAGATTTTGGTATGGAGGAAGTCTGAGGGAGGAGGGAGGGAATTTTGATGTAGTTGGTTTGGATCTGATGGCCCCCTCACCTTGTTTTTCTGGGACTCTTCAGCAGGGGCAAAGCTAGAAGATGCTGAGGTACGGTCTGTTGCCTCAAACCAATCAGAGATGGAATTCTCCTCACTCCAAGACATGGTGAGGATCTCTCCTTTCCCACCTCTTCTTCCTCATTGAGTTGGGTTATCATAGTTTGGGGAAGCCTCTGATTTGCATAACACTTTTAGAACTTTATCAGTGTTGACGGACACCAAATGGCCCTTGCTTTTTCCATCTGATGAAGAATATGCACTTAAAGAGAAAATATGTGTACATATGAAGATAGGGCCAATAGAATTCACTATCTGAGAATATGATTAACCTCCACTTGATATTCATCAAATATCAAGGTCAAAACCCCTAGGGCTTGTTAGGATAATGTTCACACTTTGAATTTTATAGAGCTAGTTTCAGAACTAAAAAACCTAAAGCATAAAAACTTGGTAACTGGAATTCCTTTACTTGGCCTGACAGATTTATTAACTGTTCAGCTTACCAGCCTGTCTGTGAGCCAGCAATCCAGCAATATAATTGTAAACACTAAGCCAATAGGGACATTTCTCTTTACTTTCTCTGGGTCTCTCTTAGCCCAAGGAGCTAGATCCCTCAGCTGTGTTGTCCCTGGACTGTCTTCTTGCTTTTGTGTTCTTTGATGCCAACTGGTGTGGCTACCTTCACCGACGGGACCTGGAGAGGATCCTCCTCACTCTGGGACTTCGGCTCACTGCAGAGCAGGTACCTCCTCTCTCCTCTGTTGCCACCCTGCCCTGGGATGACTTGTTTTATCTCGATGTCCTCTCTCCCCAACATAGGACTCAAGCTAAGTATTCCTGTAGTCCTTGAATCTCGTATTGGGTACGATAGTTCTTTCTGATCCTGCTGCAGTAATGGTTGCGTGTTGTCTGTAGGCCAAAAAGCTGGTTAGCCGGGTGGTAAGCCAGAACATCTGTCAGTACCGGAGCCTCCAGTACAGTCGTCAAGAAGGCCTGGATGGAGGACTCCCTGAGGAGGCGCTGTTTGGTAAGCAGAACTTCATGTCACTTCACTTTGGAAGGAGAGGGCCTTGTCTGTCTTCCTCATATCTTCTAATGTCTTTGTCCTTTCAAGGAAATTTGGATCTGTTGCCACCTTCCTCTGGGGAAAGCACAAAGCCAAGCACCCCTCAGGTGGAACACAAGGGTCTCGTGTCTCATAATGGCAGCCTGATTCATGTGGGAAACCTACTGCAGCGGGCAGAGCAGCAGGACAGTGGGCGGCTTTACCTGGAGAACAAGATCCACACACTGGAACTGAAGCTGGGTGAGATGCCCCGTAGCCCGAATCCGTGTGTCTGAATGTCCCATAAGCCGGATGCATCTTGACGGGATGCTAGGGGTGACTTCTGTCCCTTATTTGTCTGAAGCTGCAGGCTGGGAGCAAGATTTCTGATGTTTTTCTCTTTAGAGGAGACCCATAGCCGCTTCTCCACCACGGAGGCCGCCAATAAGACATTGACAGCAGATATGCAGGAACTTCGGACACGGCTAGCAGAGGCTGAAGAAATGGCCCGCACTGCTGAGAGGCAGAAGAATCAGCTACAGCGTCTGCTTCAGGAATTTCGAAGACGTTTGACTCCCTTACAGCAAGAGATGCAGCGGATGGCAGAGAAGGTAGGGGGTAGGATTGGGCAGGCTCTGGTTACTATGGAAATGAGGAAGGCCACATAAGGTTGCTATTGGGAGAAGTCCGCTAGAGTGGCAGCTTCCTCCCTTCTCATCCACTAATTTCTTGGGCCCATTAGTAGAGAACTCTCAAAAGTAGTAGCTGGTGATTTTCCCAGTCCTCTTTTAGTACACAGACCTATTTTTTCCTCCCATCTCTTCCCTTGCCCAGCTCTCTCCAACCTCCAGTCTTCTAATCCTTGACACACCTGTGTTTCAGGCTGACAGCTGGGGAGAGAAGGAGGAACCAGCACCTAGCAACTGAGGCCGAAGGGCACTGCACAGCAACTGCCACCCTGTGAGCTCAGCGATGGAGTGACTGATGAAGTTAGATCCTCTCAGCACCAGAAAGCAGCTGGAGCAGGGCCTGGAAACACAGGCAGGGGAGGCTGACAGTGCTCAGCATCTCCAAGGCAAATGGAGGGGGAGGGGCCTGGGCCATGAGGAGAAGAACAGGGACTGGTTCTCGGCCTATCAGAGCAGGGAGGGACCCAATTTACACCCACCACTAATACAGTATCTTTCCTTCTCACTCCTGAAATATTGCTTCTCCCTCTATTGTGGTTCCTCCTGGAGCCCTTTTAAACTTGTGCTTCCTCATATCCTCCCAGTGTAGAATGAGACAAAGGAAGGGAGGGGAAGACATCTTGAGAACCTGTGACCAGGCCTAACACCAACAGACTTTCTGGAGAAAGAGTCAGGGAGTCCAGTTGTGGGCAATGGATCCTTGATCTGGTCAAGCTGTTGAGCTGTAGGGGGCAGATCCTCAGAAGAAAGGGGCTCATGGCTCCTGCAATAAGGAATAGAGCCAGCAGCAGGGGCCACTTTGTATCTAGGACTACTTGTCTGTAGTCCTGCACTCTGCCAACTCCAGATGAGATCTCTTGTGAGGTGAAAGCCGTTCCTTTCTCTTCTGCTCTTTGTTCAGAATGTGGTAATGGCTTGGGCCTGGTAGGTCAAGCCTTTCTCTGTTACCTTTGTAATTCTCACCTCTTTCCATAACCCACAGTTCCAGTTTGACTTTGTATATAAACAGTTGTCCTTTTTTGGCTTTTTGTTTTTTAAATAAACCAAAGTCAAAAACACAGTGTGTGCCTGCAGTGCTGTAGGGCCCTCTCCCCTGCTATTTCCCCGTGTCTGTCTTACTGGTTTTTAACCTATTCATGTCAGGCCCTGAGCTTCCTTGTCTCTTTTTCAGACTTTGCTGAAATTCCAGGGAATGTAGTGAGTTGCTTCAGTTTCTTCCAGTTAAACACATGTCAGATTCCAGAACTCAGTTAGATATAAGCCCAGAAAGCAGATTTGAAAAAGAAAACAAGTTTGTTGATACTACCAGGCATTAGGCAGAAGGGTTGCTATCAGTTAAACATTTTGTCCTCCAGAGGGCAGCCCTGCATTATTCAGAATCTATCAGGTCTCCTTGGAAGCAAAGCTTGTTGGTTAGTTTAACCCCCAGGCCCCATTACTTAGAGCACCAGCAATATGTTCCAGATTTATTTTAAATTTCCTTGAAAAAATAAAATCCCCAGTATTGGAAGTCAGGGGAGCCTAGACTTTCCATGGGGCTCCTGAGTTGACAGGTGAATAGAAAAACAGCATGAAATTTACATTACGTTACATTAAATTAAACTAGATCCCAGACCCCAGAAGTGGAAAACTTAGAACTCTTCGCTTGGTTGAGGTACAGGACAAAGACTAGAAAGAAGACAGACTAGCTTTTTCTTAACAGTTACTTAGAAGCCCAAGCAGGTTCCTTTGCCTGCCTTGGCAGATCAGGGAAGACAACTTTGGGTTTGTTTCCTCAAGTTATTTGCCATATCACTAACTCAGATAAAATGACTTTTGAAGTGAAAAGTTCACCAGCAGAAGCAAGGCTAGAGTGCTGAAGCAAATCGGCATTCTAGGCAAAAAAACTCCCTGACTTCAAGATTTAAATGTTCTGGCCCAGCCTAAGCTGACTTGTTTACACACCTGCTGCTGCTGGATTCAAGTTACTTAAAGCTCTGGGCTGAGAGTGTAAATAGATGTTGGGCCAGTTATTTGGGAAAGAAAAGCCCTTATTGCTGTTCCTTTTACACTAATGTACATAGAATATCTGGCTCAAGAAGGTTAGACTTAAGTCTAAGGGCCAGTAAAAGATAGCGGGATGATGCCTTTGTGGTCTTTCCAGTGGGTCATGGCAAAGTTTTACAGTGGCTATTGCCCTTCACCACAGAGCTGGGTCTGAAAGTATATATAGCAGGAGGAGCTCTGCTCTGGTGGGGAAGGGGAAGGGGGGAGGGAAGATTCTGTGTAGAGTTCAGTCATCAGCCACAATGGAAAGGGCTCGGAGCTCGCTCAGTTTCGTCTCATTCTCCTGCTCCCTCTGCTCATCTGTGTGACCAGGCTGGTCTAGCTGTTGGGTTAAGTCCCTGAAGATCTTGTGCATCTCAGTGTAGTATACAACCTAGGGTCAGCAGGAAAAGGAAGAGAGATTGACGAAATCTGGGACTCACTGGATAAAAACTATATCCTCTTTTTCTCTTCATATAAGCCCTAGAGACAAAAAACCTCATAGTATAGGCAAACACTAAGGCAAAGTTAGTCAATAAGCAGTTATCACATGCTTATTGTGTTCCAGGTGCTATACCATGGGGAAAGATAAAAGACTACTACACACAGGATTAAGGTTCAAGTCAGGGGGAGGGGGTATTAAACTTGCTTGGGACAATAAGCATGGCACTAGGGAAGCTGAAAGGGGTGGGCCAACTTTACCAAGTCTAATCCTGTAAGAAAAGCTTGAGCCTTTTTCTTTTTGGAGAGAAATTCTGTGGCCTGGTGTCCCATGAAGACCAGAAAACTAGTAAGGGATACCTTAGAAAACCACAATGAAGCTAATTAGAATCTGTCTTCTGGCCTTCAGTCTCCCCACTTGAGGGAAGGAAAGTGGTTGTGGGCTAGTATGTCACTTTTCCTCCTGAAAGTGCCAGAAGATACCAAAAGTGTGAACAGAGAAATGGGTATTATGGGTCACCACCCTCCCCATGTAGGGCCATCAACATCAATAAAAATAATATAGAGTTGTTTAAGGGAACAACCCTGAAAGAATTTTGAAGAGTCTTTTAAAAGTTGGTTTTATCTAGTGCTGGAAGGTATATAAGGGGATTCCTGTACCTCAACACTGGTTTCTTATATTAGGGCATTTGATCAAGATCCCCCTAACCTGTCTTCTCTCCCTTGTCAGTCAGGTAGGAACTGTTCTCCCCCACCCAGCTTAGACAGCTGAAGGTTAAGTGAGCCCCAAAACTTGGATCTTCTCACAAGAGTTTAGTCATAGTACCCCTGTCTGACATTCTGTCCTTGGAGGGGTCAGGAGTTGAGCAAAGATCCTAAGAAAATCCTGTTTCTTTATTCCTTGTAGGGGCCCACAAAGCAGGAGTCAAATCTGGAAGTTTCCAACTCACATTATCAGCTCATCACCTCTCTAGCAACTCTGCCGCAGCCTTGCAGGAAAATAGGGGACCTTGTGGGCAGCCTAAGCAGGCTAGTGGGTGGACGGGGGTGGAGGATGGTCCCCCCCACAAGCCGCACTGCGCTGGTGAGTCACTAGGAATGCTCACTTTTACTATGACTAATGGCACCATAATTCAGAATTCAGGCAGAATTCAGGCAGGAGAGGGTTAGAAGGGAGTGGGAAGGCCTCCTCCAAAGATTCTCAGAGGCTACACCCTAAGCCCTAAGGATTCCTTTTCTGACAACACTAATCTAGTGGGAAGTCAACGTGACGGGATAGGAGGAATGACAGAGGAAACAAAGTAGGCTCCCTGGCTAACAGAAGCTTACGATCCTTCCAACTCCTTCCTGATAACAGTTGGGTTCCTAGTGCCAAAACAATCAGGAGATTACGGTAGCACCAGCATGTCACCCTCATGGACTTCACTCCTCCCCACTGTCCCAGACTCTTTGGGAGATCTGCTGACACAAGTTCTGCTGGATCCCTACCCATATCCAAGCCTGTGCCTGGGATGTCATGGGTGTGTTTGGTGGCAAGACTGGCCAAGGGCCCTGATGGTCTTGAGTCATTTCTTCTACAATTGTGCCTAGAAGCAGCAGCAGGGCCAAGGACCGCAAACAATGGGGTTCTCTACACACACTTAGTACCTAGCTCAGGGTTCCTACCCCTCAGATGGCTGCTTCCCGGGCTCTCCTTAGCAAGCTTTGGTACATGCCTGAGGCCAGCCAGCAGGTGGAAATGAACCCAGCTGCAATGGCTCATGTTGTCCACTGGAGGGCATAAGATGTTCAGGACATGAAAGAACAACTTTGAACAGGAAGCTGATTGAGCCCCAAACCTTGCCTATCTGGTTCCCATCCCCAGATCAAGATTTTCCATAGTCTCTAAAGGGCCTGAGGTCTGGTGGAGGGAAGCTGGGCTAAGTGTTCCCTGCCTTAAGCTACTCATTCTTCCCAGGGACTGACTTTCCCTTCTGCACAAGGAGAACTGCTTCCAGACTTGCTAGGGCAAGTAAGTAGAAGGAGCCTGAGAGGATCAAAAGAATTAACTTAGACATAAATGTGGCCTTTCTTTTTCATTTTTTCTGCCCTCCCTAAAGGTATTTAGAGACAAAGGGCTCCAATTCTGATCACAACTCTAAGGCTAGGAAGAGGCCAAGCCTCTCCAATGCCTGATATTGATGAATTCACTTTCCTAATGCTTCCTTTTCTATTCCCTCATCAGGTGGGTAGTGACATCAATCTAGTCATCTCCTTAAGTAAGGGTGGGGGGACTCTTGGATTCAGGACTCATTTCAGCAAGAGCTGAAACTCCCTTAAGAGTCCATCTCTCTTCTTCCCCAAGAAGGGTTCTGACTGAGAGGTAAGGTAAACTGGATTCTCTGAAGATGATGATTTCTTTTGATGCTCCCATCAGCTCACACATGTTCACTCATCTCTTGTGCAGAAAACTCCCAAGTTTAGATATGAAACTTAACTTTCTTAGAACTCCAATTCCATTGCCAACTGTCCAGTGGACCTCTCCATCTGGAAAGTGAACGGTCACTTCAAATTCAATACATCTCAAACAGAGCTGCTTCTCTTTCCCCTTCAATTTATTTTTCCTTGAAATGTCCTTATTTATGATGAAGGTACCCATCTACTTCTAGTCTATCAGGTTTGAGAGCTAAGAGTCATCTTTATCACTTCTTTCTTTCAGATGCCATGTCTTTAGTGCAATCCTCCACAGCACTTTTTTCAAAGATGGCATGTTTCAGAGATGGGATCCCATCTCTCTGCCCATTAGGACCACCACCCTGGTTAAGACTTTACCATCTCTCATCTCAACTAGTACTCTTAATTGAGTACTCTTAATTGATCTTTATGCTTTAGTTGTTCTCTTCTCCAATTCATCCACCAGACAACTGGCAAATTTATGTTTCTAAAACCATGAATGATCATGTTAATTCCCTCCTCAAAAATCTTGACTAATACTTAGGCTGGCATTTAAATACCTTTATAATCTGTCTTCTACCTACCACACCAGGCTAATTTCACATTAGGCCCTTTCAAGATGTTTAAGCCAAATTAGCTTAAACTGCTATCTACCCTAAACTTGATTTGACATCTCTTGCCTCCATTCCCCATGACTGGGATGCGTTTCTTCCTTTTTGTCTCTTAGAATCTCTAAGTTCCCTCAAGGCTTGATTTAGGCACTGGACTTTCTAGACTGCCCCCGCCCCCATCTGTCAGTACTGTTTCTTTCCCCTAAAATGACTCTGTATTATTTATATCTTCCCTGTGCGCCCCCAGACCGCAGGACACACCGCACACAAGCAGGTCCCAATTTCAGTGCCATCACTTTCTAGCTGTGCACTCACACACTTGTACTTTCTGAGTTACTGTCTCTTCTCTATAACAGAATGTTTGAAATTTCAGTGGGGTATCCCGGGGAGGGGGACTGCTAGAATTCCATTAGGAGCTCAGAAAGCTCAGTTTTACCTGGGCCCGGATCAGGGATTCAAAACTTGGCTGGAAGTAGTCAAGGCGGCTGCTGTAGAAACGAGGCATTTCTTCCAGGAGTTGTCTGTTCTTAGCTTCAAAGTCATCCTTCACAGGCCGGAGCTCTTCTCGTACCTGTTCACAGCAGGCTCAGTCAGGGTCCCAGGCTGAGCAGTGGGGACAGGGGCAGAACTATGTTTATACCACCCTGTCTCCTCAGAGACACCTAATTCCAAGGTGATGGTGGAGAGCCCTCCACCAATGGCCAGCCCCTTTCCTCACCTCCCCAGCCTGTGCTCCTGGTTGGGTTTTTCCCGTCCTAGTACCTGGTGGAGCTTGGCCAGGACTGGTCCCGTCTTTTCCTTTTCCTCATACTTTTCCACTTTGGACTGCAGCCGTTTATAGTCTTGCAGAGCCTGTTCCCGTCTCTTTACGGCCATGTTGAGGCTGGGGAAGACACTACCGAACCTGCCAGAAACAAGGTAGAAACATGAGAAGAAGTTGCCCGGGGAAAACAGCATTTCTTCTGCCAGGGCACAGAAGGGAGGAGGGGAAGAGTGCAAGTTTCCCAGAATTTGGAAAAGACCTCAGAGGTGATCTAGTGCACCCCATTTACTGCACAGATGAGGAATCTGAGGGTCTGAGTAGTTCTGCAACTTGCTCACAGTCACCCAAGCAGTAACGCAAATTCTTTTGACTCCAAATCCTGCAGGCTTTTCCACCAAACTTCAATGTCCTGGCATGAAGCTTCAAGGAAAAAAAAAGCAAGGGCCAAAGGCATGAGCACCATGCTGGTCCCAAAGCAGCATCTTGCTAGATGGTGAATACATATGGAGCCTTTATCCTTGCTAAGCCTGTCAGTCAGTGTGTTCATGATTTCAGTCAGTTGAGTCTAATAATGACTTAGGAGCTTGGGAAAGCTGTCTGTATCACAGCCTATGGAAGTACCCACAAGACAACTTTATCATGGAATTATAAGGGCCCCTGGAGATGATCTAGAGCAGATTCCCTCATTTCACATAAGTGGAAACTTTAACCCAGATGGGGAAAGTGACTGGCCTGAAGTCAGATCATTTGGTCATAGCAGCAGTGGCACAGTGGAAAAGAGCTTTGGGTCTCTGGTCAGAGAGCCTGGGTGTGAACCCCCATTCTACCTCTGTTGTGACTGGGGGTACATTACTTATGCTCTGGGTCTTTTCCACTATTCAGGTTTGGGGAAAACAGGATCCATGACTCACCAGACTCCAAAATATAAACCTAACAGAGCTGACTTTGGAGAGAAATCACCCACTGATCTCCAGGACCTTTTGCCTCTTATATACCAACTTTTGAAACTATGTGTTTTGATGACCAAGATAATAAACACCAGATAAGTCCAGGGTTTTGGCACCATCTGATAAGCTGTCAATAACTCTGTCATTTCCAAGTAAAGGAAGCACTTATTTACTAATTGTTCCAAGATGAAAACCTCAAAGTTGTTAACTCATGGCTGTTGTTAAAAAGACTCTGGGAGCATTTTAAATGCCCCTCGATATTTATGGCTAAAGTGACAGAGGCAGAAATGACTTTCTTTCCTTGGGCAATCTAGAAAAGCAGTTCTTGAGGGCTCAGCTTTTTTTCACCAAGAGCCTATATGAGCTCTGGATTCCCAATACTAACATTTATGGGATCCAATTGAATACATCCTGAGGAAAAAATAATGCTTGCAATAATCATGCTGCTGAAGTTTTCCCCAAACTTGGAACAGTTGAGATCACCACTCAAACAAACAAAAATTAACAAAACATTGTACTTGAGTTAAAGAATTATTTAATGATGCCTGAAACCCAAACAAAGGAAGAAGAAAATAAAAAGTTGACCAGAGAGAGATGGAAATCATCAATTGCTCACATCAGACTTTTCTGTAAGCAAATATTTTGATTAAACTATTTTCCTTCTCCGAAGTCTTCCTCAGATACTTCACCGTGTGTGAGTGTGTGTGTGTGTGTGTGTGTGTGTGTGTGTGTGGCACCGCGCGTGCCCACATGAGCACCTGCCTATGTCAGCAGAGGAGGACAAGATCTGGCAGGATCTGTTCAGCTGGTTAAGTTTCTGAATAGGCACAGTAAGAAACTGCGTGTTGGGTAGCTAAAAGGTAGTCTAGCGGAGAAAGGCTTTTCACTCTGTGGGTGGTCACAAGAACCCTTGAAGACCATCCTCTTAAGTTTCAGAAGGATCACAAGAAGTGTTGATGTTGGTGAAGGGAGTATCCACACCCAAAAAAAGACAGATTCTTTAAGTATAGAACTAAGTAAACCACAGCTGGGGGGCTTGTTCCAGAAGCAGGGCAAAATTTCACCATCTTTTAGATCAATAGCTGTTGCCCTGAATGAGTTTCCCTTACTAAACTGGGAACCCCAAAGGTTTAGTGGTCTCTGCCAGTCAGTACTATGAGACTCCTAGTGATTCTAAGAACAAGGGGCCACGATAGGATACAATCTCTGATTTCAAGAGGCTTATCTGCTTCTGAACTGGCATCTGAGGTTGTTACTATGAGGCAGTCTGAGAGAGATTTCTTGCCCCACCCTCCACCCCGCTCGATGAGGACTACGGCAGACAACTGACAAATTGCATGGTTCACAGAAGGCAGTGTAGGCAGAGCTGTGAATCTACCAAGGTGCTCCCACTGGAGAGAAAGCCATCAGAGTAGTCCCACTGAAAAGATCTATGGCTTCCACCGGTTCCCAGCGTCTCTGACCTCTGTCCTGGGTGACTATGGTCACAGGAAAGGAAGACAGAATAGTGATCTGACACAGGGGAGCAACTGGTTCCTCCTCTTTCTCCTTGACAGAGACTTTCCAGTGACATCAGGAGAGGGCAGCCCTGTGGAAGGGGCGATGTAACGTGAAACACTGAAAGCAGACAGCCCTGGGAGAGATGCTGTGGTGGGGTGGGAAGGATACTTGCTGGAGTTGGAGTCAGGGAAAACCTGAGCTGAATCCTAGCTGCCCAGACTTAGCCTGTAATCCCCTAAGTCAGACCTCCCCTGGATTCCCAATCCGATACGGCACCTTTGACATCTTTCATGCACTAACTGCCCCCAAATTTACACACCTTAAAACCTGTAGAAATGTTAGTTGTTCTTATCTGGAGAGCAGATGGAGCCAACCCAGTAAAGAAACAGTTAAGGGTTCTTCCTGAGGGAGCACTAGCTCCCTGGCCCACCAGGATATCTCCCTCTCCTCTACAAGTTATCCTATAGTATGCATTTTCCAAAGTCATGGTCACATTGTCCAGGGAGTGATTTGGCAAGTACCCTATGGCCTAGGGACATGACACCCATTTTTAGGAGCAGAGAGAAGGACCCTAACTGCCCTAACAAGCCTACGAGTGCTTGGGAAATTAGCCCAGCCTCCTCCACACAAGCACCTGACTACCCTGGAAGCCATTTCTTTTTCATGATGCTTGTTTTGCCTCCTGACATTGCTGTCCCCAAGCCAAGGCAGGATACTATGGATGGGATAGGTGGGAACAAAGTGAAGATGACAGCCAGGATGTTACCCTGGGAATCTAAGATGAAATAAGTGGGGATATACTTTGCACCCAGTATGGCCAAGCAACAGTAGAACTGGGCAATTCTTTCAGCTCACTGTTAGGTAACAAAGAATGACCAATACTTCTGGGACTCTTCCCAGCTCTCCCTTTCTCTGAGATGTTCCACGGCTCACTGTAGATTATTCACTAATACATTTCCATTCACATGAATTCATTCAATTTTGGTGTTCCCCTCGGGGGTTGATTTCATATTTTCATTGGAGTAGAGAAACTGAGGCAGAGCTGGGGGCAAGGGCACAGCTTAAACCAGGCTTCTGATAAGTCAGTGGTGGGATCAGGAATCAAGAATTCCTGGCTCTCAATACTGGCCCACTCAGCCCCCACCTCTCTACTCTATTTATAGGAGATGGAACAGCCTTCACCAACTCCCAAGTTATGGGCAATATAAATAACCACGGTGTTGCAGAAGGAGTTGGTTTGAAAGCAGGAAACCTCCAAAATGGCCTTCTGCAGATTGGGGGGTTAGTGTGGTATAATGGAAAGTGCTCTGTCTATGCAGTCAGGAAACCAGGATCTGCCACCTGATCCCTTGTGGGGGGTGGGCAGTGGGCATACCATTTCCTGATCTGTAAATCTACATTTCCTCATCTGTAAAATAAGAGAATTGGATTTGATGATCTCTAGACTCCAAACTGGGGATCCCATGATGGGACCAGGCTAGTTCGAACCCCTCAGCACAAGCCCAGCAATGGTTCCAGATGGGACCTTCCTGCTAGTTTCTCTCCCTGGAAGGTCTCAGTAGCTTTCAGGGCCCCCCCCCCAGTGCCTCTTCTACCATATCATGCTGCCTCAAAGGCACCTTGTACCAGTTGCTCCTGGAGTGTGACTCCTGGATAACACAGTACAGAGTAGGACCTCATTCAGGATTTGATTCTTTGCTTTCCCCATCTCTTGCCCATCCCAAGGCTGGCTAACAAATTCCCTCCGCTGGGTAAGTGTGGGGTAGAAAGGGAAGGAGGGAGAGAGAGGCCGGCTGGGAGGTGGGCTGGGAGCAGCCGGCCCTGGTGGGGAATGCCTGCCATTCCTCAATCTGTGCCTACACAACCGGGATCTTCCACCCACCAGGAAAGGGAAATTAAAAGCATCCCAATCCAACCAGAGCCCGGAGGAGCAGAACACCCGGCTCAGAGAATGGGGGATTAGAGGCCGAGCCCCCCGGAGGCGGGAAGGAGGTTGTGAGGGGGTAGTCATGTGGCCGTGTTCTTCATTAGGGGATGACAGGAAAGCTGCTCTTTCCTGCTTCCGGTCCTGGGGTCCCCAGGAGGCTCCCCACTACCAAGACGGAAGTAGGAAGGGAGTGTGCAGAGGGGGTACAGCTAGTACTAGTTTGATGTGGTCAAGGAGATTGCATGTCGCCCGGGGTGGGGTGAGGAGCTAGTCTACAGGCTCACGGGGAGGTCAACGGATCTGCCCAGGGAGATCTCAGCTTCCACCCCCTGCCACTCGCCCACCTTCCTGGCAGGTGGTGGGCTGCCATGGTGGTGGGAAACAGCCGGGATTTCTCTCAGCTGGGCACCAGCTACAAAAGCCAGGGTCAGGGATTGGATTTCAAGGCTGCTTGGTGTGTGTGAAATTGAGTCAGAAGCTCCCGGGGCTGACTTTTCCTGCTTAGATTTGCCAGGCTCTGAGCGCCTAGCCCTGTCTTGTCCTTTTTACCTGCCACAAATCAGCTCAGGTGTCGCCCGCAGCCTAATCTGACTGCTTTGTTTTTGGTGAAGCAGGGCCCAGACAGCAGGGCACGGCTTCTGATGTCAGAAGGCTACACAAGAGCAGAGGCCACTGTGCTGCCCACCTGCCTTCCTGATTTTCTGTGAAGTCTTATCTCAGGAGGCCGGAGTGCCAAACCACAGAGCCGGCTGATTTATTTAGATACTGGCTTCCTGACCACTACAGCTGCTCATCTCTTGTCATCTCATGAGCTTCTCCACAATAGATCCAAACAATGTACCTTGTTCCTCAACATATCCTGGTATTTTGGAGTGAGAAATGACCGTGGCAGGAAAAGGGATTGACTTTGGTAGTAGGAGAGAAACTGCTCTGACTTATAAGCCACTACCTTTAGTCACTTGTAAGACTTTCAGTCATTTCCTGGAAAAGCTGGTGATCAAGAAAGATCAGAAAGACCCCTTCCAGAGGTTAGGAGAACCTCCTCCTAACTTCTCCCTTTGGACCTGGGCAGGAATGGATAGTTTATGATTCCCAAATACCAAAGGTTAGAGGATCAAAAACTGTTCTCTCTCATCCAATTTTGGGGACCCTGATCTAGCCCTAATAATTTAGCAGATCCTGCTTATCCAGGTCCCAGATGAGTCAACTGCAAGGGACCACCAGAGAAGAAGTAATAATGTGCAGCTGTTGAACTGGAGCCTGGATCCTTTCTAGGTCAAAGCCAGTTTGGGAGAGGCCAGAGAAGATGAAGTGAGGTAGGAGCTTCAAGGCAGCTTTCCTGTCTCCTGCCACCCCCACACCTACTTTTTCCCTTCAACTTAGGGGACCTAGGGAGCAAGTCTGTCTCTCTGATCATCAGCTGGAGACACTCCCAACAGAGCAGATGGATCCCACTGCAGAATTTATGAGCCTGATGGGTCATGAATTGAGGCCTTTCTAGTCAAACAATCATGCTGTTGCTCCCCCCACTCCCATCTCCCCTGCCCAGCCGCTCCCTTATTTCAGAAGTAGAATGCTCCAGACAGCTGTTCTTTCACTTCTGACCAGAGATGAAAGGCCTCCTGCACCTCCACTGAGGGCCAGCCAAGATCTCTGTTAGCTTAATTTGGCAAGTTCAGGCCCTATTGGGTCTTGAGCAGACAGCAAAAGGAAAAAGCCAAATGACCATGGTTGTAATGGCAGGTAGAGGCTTGGCTGCCTCAGGTTTCTGCAAGGACAAGAAGCTAAATGATAGAGACCAGACCAGAACCAAGTCTTATGGTCTTCTAGAATTGTCCTGTTAGCAGTCCAGTCTGGTCCTCAAGCTGCTGCCAGTCTGCTCACCTCATTCCTTGTTCCTTGCCAAAGTTATTTGAGTTTTCCTCTTTATAAAGAGAACAACCTCGGCAAATCTCTTTTAAGAATATCAATCCTCAGGGATGGCTGCTACTCACTTTTTTAAGGGCTCAATCACCGTCTTTTGGATCTGGTTCACCTGTCAAAAATAAAACACAAGGGATCAAATTCTGGGTGGCAATGTGATTGCTTGGGCATATACATTCCACTTTCTCAGACCAAAATCTGAAGCTGGTTTGCAATGGACAGAGACCAGAAGATCTGAAGAGGAAGAAAAGATTTTTTCCTTCCTCCTCAATCATACTCTCCCCTGCTAATCTGCCATCTCCAGGACATTTAATGATGGTCAGTTAGAAGAGAGGGATCTTTTTTGAGGGCAGGGAATGTACTGTCTGTGTCCCTGGGATCTAGCACAGTGCCTTGTATATACTAGGCACTTAAAATTAATTGAATTGAGTGAAACGAGCAAATCATATCTGAAACTACAGTATCTGTGTGGATAGCCACAGAGATCCACTGGCGTCCAGGCACAGACTTCTTATCTATCACTGAATAAGACTAAATGGACCATTCTAAGTGTGAAAAATGGCACTGCAACTGGCATTCAGTCATGGTGTTACAGATATCAATGTTGGTTTTAACTGATTTAGTCTGGCTTCTCAAATAATTATTAACTCAATGGTCTTCTGAGATTGAAAAAGCTATAGGAGGAACTCTGGCAGGCTTAAGTCAGACAAATATTAAGAGACATTTGAGCTTTTGCAGTAATTCAGCATGAAATTCTCTCTAGAGGGTAGGACGAACTGGAAATGAGAAGTAGGGACCACTATGGAGTCTAAAAGAGATGTCCAGTGGTTTGTAAGAAGACATGAGAAAAGAGAAAAAGTAATGCCCTTGGCTACCTTTTCCTGGTTAAAGGCATCCATCCGTTTCATGGCTGTATCTAGTGCAGTCACCATGTTTAAAAATTCCTGGTCTTGCTCACAAAGTGGATTGGAGAGGAGATCAGAAGAGATCTTCACAGCTGATTTGGACATGGCTGTGGGAAGAGAAAGCTTAGAGGTTGAATGGAAGGCCAAAAAACAAGGTTATTTAAATCTCTTTCCTTCTACAATTCAGATGACAATGACCACTTTCATATTAACACTTCAAATTTTGCTGTCCATATAACTTGTGGCTGACTTCCCAGCCACGAGAAGGGCAAGAAGTGGGGAAAAGGCAGGCCAGAGTCTGAGAATTAGATACTAATGGCAATTTAGTGCATTTAACACAATAAAGTATATTATGTCTTTAGATTCTGACAACCCTGAGAAACAGGTAGTTTCATTTTAGAGAAGAAGAAACAGGATGAGAGAGGTTAATTTATTTGTTTCATATCATAAGGCTAATAATTGGCCCAGATGGGACTCAAACCAAAATCTTCTGATTCCAAATCCAGAGTTCTTTACGTTATCTCCACAGATGATCTGTCATGATTCTGGAGGAAAGTTGGCATTGCACAGGTAACTTAGATCCTCCCAGCATGGGTTAGAATCCAATTGACACCTTTTTCCCCCCCTACATGCTCCTTTATAAGGATTAGAGATTCTCAGAGTTGAAAGATTCTTAAGTGATAATAAACGATATTTCTGAGACTACTGGTCACTAGTTTCTGTTTGTTTAATATAGCAATCCTTACTATTTAAATTATATCTACTGGTCCTAGTTCTAATATATGGAATCACAAAAGCTAAGCCCAAATAGTTCATCTTGCATTTGTTAATACTCAAGTACAGCTATCACTATCTCTCTAATTCTTTTCCTAGATAAGCATCTCCAGATCTTTCACCTGCTTCTGCTATGACAGTTTTTTTTTTTTTTCTTTTTTTTTGCTGAGGCAATTGGGTTTAAGTGACTTGCTCAGGGTCACACAGCTAGGAAGTGGTAAGTGTCTGAGATAAGATTTGAACTTGGGTCCTCCTGACTTCAGGGCTGGTGCTCTACTGCACCACTGAGCTGCCCCCTCCTATGACACAGCTTTAAGGATCAATGCCACCCACTTCTTCCTAAAATGTGCCTAGAACCAAATTCACTATTTTCCACAGATGTGACTAGTTGCCAAAATGGTGACTACTTTAGGCTATCAGTTAAAAATGAATGCAACCAGGGATTAAGAGATCTAGCTTACTCACTCCCAGTCCTGATTCTGGGGAAATCATCTAACTTCTGTAGGTCTATTTCTTCACATCAAATCAACAACACACTATCCATCTCAAGATCACAATATCCAGTGAGATAAGTGACATGAACAAGCTCTGAAAATAGATTGCCATATCAAGTTTTATCATAGAATATTGTCTTAAGTGACTAAATTTGTAGAATTTTTTGGGGGGCGGATTGTAATGAATGGGATGGACACCTATTTGGTATAATATAGTTATAACTGGGTCTAGAGGCAAAAATCTCACCAAGTTTTTCAGTTCAATGAATCTATATTGATACTTTATGAAAAGACAGAATATTCATTATCTTTTAAAAGATTTCAGGGACAGAACTAGGAAAAAGAGCACTCGAAGTTTCTCATCCCCTACTGGTTTTTAAAAATCTATATAGCTTTATTTGTTAAAAACAAATTCTGTAAGTGACAGACAGGATGGGCTAGAGTTGCTATGCAATAAAGAATGGCCATAAAACTTCCAGCTACTGTCTGTTACATAGTCCCTGGCACAGGCTCTAAATATTTTTCAGGAAAAAGATAACTTGAGAGACAGCTAGGTGGCGCAGTGGATAGAGCACTAGCCCAGGGTCAGAAGGATCTGAGTTCAAATCCACCTCGGATATTTGACACTTCCTGTGTGACCCTGGGTAAGCCACTTAACTCCAATTGCCTTGAAAACAAAAACAAATAATAAAAAACGCAGGTTATTCTGTCATAAATTTTCTTAGTAATTCATAGGGAATTCAAAGTGTTTTTAAGACTGCTACTCTTGACTTTCATCAACTGTTGCTAAGTGAAGAGAGTAGAACCAAGAAAACACTACACGGCAACCACAAAACTGTGACAATCAAGTGAGTTTTTTCAATAAAGGGGTGATTCAGGTCAATTCCAATAAACCTGTGATGGAAAAGAGTCATCTGCATTCAGAAGGAGAACTATGGGGAGTGAATGTGGACCATAACATGTTATTTTTACCTTTTTTGTTGCTATTTTCTTCTTTTGCTATTTTCTTTCTTTTTCCCCCTTTTTGATGATTTTTCTTTTTTTTTTTTAATTAAAGCTTTTTATTTTCAAAACATGTGCACAGATAATTTTTCAACATTGATCCTTGCATAGCCGTATGTTCCAATATTTCCCCTCCTTCCTTTCTTCCCCAGATGGCAAGTAATCCAATATATGTTATACATGTTAAAATATGTAAACATATTTGTACAATTATCCTGCTGCACAAAAAAGATTAGTTGATCTGATTTTTCTTGTGCAGCATGATAATTGTGGAAATATGTATATAAGAATCATACATGTTTAATCTATATTGGATTACTTGCTGTATAGGGGAGGAAGTGGGTGAAAGGGAGAGAGAAAAAATTTGAAACACAAGGTTTTGCAAGGATGAATATTGAAAACTATCTTTAAATATAATTTGAAAATAAAAAGCTATTGTTAAAAAAAAAAAACTTAAAAAAAAGATATGTTCTCCCTAATAAGTAGGGAGTTTGTCTCTCCCAAATAAAGGTTCAAAGAAAGGCAGTGACTCAACCTAAGTCAGAAGTCTGTACTCAAGTCAAAAATGGAATCTATGATTTGATGACTTTTAAATGTAACCCTGCTGCCACTTGGTGCTTCTTTTCTCTCTGGAACTGGGGATACCTACATAAGGAGACTATTCTAGAAAACAATACAAAGTACAGTGGGAGATGGGGATGTAAAATTCCCAGAAATGTTAAGAGACATGGAGAAACATTTTTTTTAAAAGTGAAATTGTGGGAGAAAATATATGCATGTATGTGTATATAAAACAATATTTAATAAGCATTTTTAGTACCTTTTAGGATCTTTAAAGTCGTTTTGTTAATTTAGAAACATAATGCTATATTGTATTTAGGATATACTGTAACCTATTTAACATGTATAGGACTGCTTGCCATCTGGGGGAGGGGGTGGAGGGAGGGAGGGGATGTCGGAACAGAAGTGAGTGCAAGGGATAATGTTGTAAAAAATTATCCTGGCCTGGGTTCTGTCAATAAAAAGTTATTTAAAAATTAAAAAAGAAAAAGAAACATAATGCTTAGCACAGTTCTTGGCACACAATTAAGCACTTAATAAATGTTGATTGATTGATTATAATCTAATTCACTCATAAAATATCTTATTTAAAATATTAATGATTAAAGATCTGAGAAAGGAGAAATAGTTCATTAGGAACAAAAAAGTCATCATGAAAACTTTTCTTCCAATTTCTCCCCCGACACCCAAATCCATGACTCGTATTTTTCTACATTTCAAGGGGGAAAAGATAAATTTCTTCTTTGCTAAAATTATAGGATATTGTGGTAGAAAGTTTTTGGAGTCAATTTGTTTTGCTTAGGCAATTAGCCACTGGGAAAAGCTGAGCCAGGTTTTCCTTGGTGGGATCTCAGGCCAACTAGCTAAGCTCTTTAGAACAGGATGCCAAATCAAACCAGGGTCACAGATTCCATTTCCATATGGGTGAATTAGCCATGCTCTGCAGCCACAGACTACATCTTCTTTCAAAAATATGGTATTAAGGGAAGAGGCAATGGGCTAGCTGACAGTTTATAGCTGATCAGGGCAAATGTATTGCTATTATTTGAAAAAATAATTCAGAAATAACTTGGGTCACCTTCATATATAGCAAATGACACACTTAACAGAATTCCTAATAAATGTTTACTGAACCTGGCTTTTTTTTGATGAAAAAATTGCTCACTTCAGCTCTGGGCCAAGTAAAGGGAGCTTAAAGAGGCTGTAATGAAAAGGGTGGCATGCAAGATTACGACTGTTGAGAAAGATCATGAACCCTTTAAAATTAGGACTTAAATGCTAGAGAGACATCTAGATCACAGGGATAAGGGTAGCCTTTTCACTGCACAGAAGAGGAAGTGAAGATCCATTCTTTGCGGAGGTCACCTGAGATGTGGGATCTTCATGACTATAGTGCAGTTTCTCCAATCTAAAGGTGGGCAAAGGTCCCATCTTGAATGGTAATTACACATTGTAACTTTTCTGTGAGAGAGTATATCCTATTTTTCTTATCTGAGTGGAATAGAATCCAGGAGTCATCAAGAAAAGTTTGTGTGGGATCTATCCAAATCTAGCCTCTGGAGTCATTGAAGGAAATCATCAATTCAGGACTGGGGACAGCTAAGATTAAATAATAAGCCTTCTTTACCTATACTGCCTTCTAATTCTCTGAGGGCTGAATCTGTGAGGTCAGTAATTCACTTCTGGGATACTGGAGTTATCTGTATAACCCTGATATCAGTGTGACTAAAGCAAGGACACCAATAACAGGGCTGGATCCCACAATTTATACAGTCAAAGGGAATGATTTATTATTGTTACTAATAAATCCATGAGGAAAAGTTTGAGAACTTCTACTTTGGGATGTAAAAATTTCCAGCTATTTAAATTCAGTAATGCTAACATCCTAGAAGGAATGGAAACACTGAATTTCAAATCCAGTAAAAGAAGTCACCATAGTTAACCATCATTTCATCAAATCCCATCCAAACCCTACATGACTGTAATATAGCCTGGCATTTGTATGGTGTTTCACAAACTATCTGTAAAGTAATTTCCCAAATACAATAAAAGTCCATGTTTATTTAACACTTTAATGTTTGCAAAGTGCTTTTTCACAACAATTGGGAGATAAATGGGGAAAGTATTATCATCTCCATTTATAAATAAGAAAACTGAGATTCAGAGAGGTGACATTATTTGCCCAAGTCAAAAGGTAAATGAGCAAGAGAGTCAGGCTTAAAAATGGGTACATGTTCTTTCTACTGTACTAGGATTCCTTTATAATTGATAATTGTCCAGATCTTGCCTCTATCCCTAACCTCTAGCTCCCATCTCCTTCCTTCAATGTTGAAAAGGTAAAGAAAAAGAAAAAGCAAGTTCCAACTAAGTTGAATTATTTTAAAAATCCAGATTTTCTCTAAGTGCCATATTTTTCCCTAGTTGGAACCAAAAATAGAGGCTGGGAATAAATTATGAGTCAAGTATGGACTAACTCAAATAATCTGGATTAACATGGTGTGAATTTCCCTGGCATAAACCAAGGGGTTTAGCTATAGACAGAGTCAGTTTATATCAGGGCTTCTGTTTTTGGGGAAGAGGCATTTTATTTTTTGCAGCTCATTATGATCAAATTAGATAATGTATATAAAATGTTTTGCAAACCTTAAAACAATATAAATGTTAGGTATTATTGATTAATGTTATTCTTATTATTAATACCCTTAAAAGGATGTAGAACAACTCCTTTGCATAAGTAATTATTCCTTAGTTCTTGTGATGAAAACTAAAAATCCTGTGATAGAAAATATAAAATACAAAATATATTAAATATAATATACATATTATATATATATAAATATAAAATACAAAATACAAAATACAAAAATATTCTAAGTCTTAATGCAGTTTTAAACTTGTAAAATATGCTCTGTATTCCACTCAGATGCCAACCAAAAGGACAAACTCTAGCAAGATCATATTGAGAGTATTTGATGCTGTAGAACAGAAATATATAATATGTAAATATTCCCCTTGTGAGGAGGGAGTGGGATCTATAGCCTGGCTGGCTAATGGTATTCCACATTGCCCTTGAACAGGAGAAGGAAAATAAAGAACACTGTGCTCATCCAGTGTTGATTCTGGTCTGCCTTTCTCAGGAATGTCTAGAGCTGGCAGTCTGCAGAAGGCAGATTCCTCCACCCTAAATTCTAGGGACCCTAATGGGAATGCCTGGAGAGCTGCCTAAAACCCCAAAGGACATATCTTACATGGGTGGAGTAGGCCCCACTGAGCAGCTGCCACTGACCACTCCCTACAGACTCCCAGAATGCTCTTCTTTGATTATGAAAATTGGTTTTATAATATTAATTAATTATTTACAAAGTAAGGCCTGAGGAGCAAGACAAGCCTGGATTTCTAACTCTCTTGACTCCCTATAGGAACTGATATGAATTACTTCCTCTCTTCTGTCTCAAGTTGTGGATAAAGGTGCAGTAAAGGCAGTCCAAACTGGAACACTCATTCAGTTTCATCAGAAAACTGAATGGCTAACAAGGGCCTCCTCCAATTGGGCAGCCTAGGTGCAATTTCAGAAAATGCTTCCAAGGAACCACAAATGAGTCATCATGGACCACCAAAAGAAGACTTACTATTGATGAACTTTTATTTTCTCTGAAATCTGGTCACAAAATGATAGGCAGCATCTGGGAGATCATTTGGTCCAAGCCCATTATTTTACTAAATGGGAAACTAGTCTCCTTAGCTGTTTCTCCTGCCATTTCTGGAAGGAAAAACTTTATATACAATATAGATGGGACTCCTTGGAAGAGAAGCCTCAAAGAGCTGCTACAGACTTCTGATATGTTCCCGTGTCAAGGAGAATGGTAGTGCTAATTAGCATGACAATGTGAGTTAGCTACAAGTTGTTGTTGTTTTTAAAATATAAGAATTCCAGTAGTTTCTTTTCATTTAAGAGTGACTCTAGGTAAGAGATCTGCATCTTTTGGTTGACTCCTGTTAATTTCCACACACAAGACTCTCTTAGACTTTTCAGAATACTTGGTAAATTAACTAAATTCAGGGCAATGTAAAAGCGTTCTTTAAATCCTATCTATCTTAGAACTATATTTTAGTCCACAAGATCTTCTGCCCTTCTCAAAACCACTTTCTGAGTGGTTTTGCTCCTGAAAAGCAAATCACCTATTTCCCAAGGGATCTATTGTAACCTTTGTCAATGTTCATTGCTGCAAGGGCCTGAAATGAGGAAGACAGAAGACAGCAGCCTAGATTCCAATATGCCAAAGATACTTTTAGCATAAAGTTCAAGTTAACTGTGATGTTATCCCAATTCTCCTTGAAGCAAATTTGCTTCAAGCTCATCAAACTCAGGATTAAATCCAACAAGACTAAGAAGTACACAAAGGGCCTCCTGAGAAGTTAGGAAAGTAGGAGAGTTTTGGCAAGAATAAGAAGTCTGTTCTGATGAGGAACAGTTAACCTAGGGTCAACTGTCAGTCAACGTTTTTGAAGAAGTCATTACAAATCTAGTCCCCACAAAAAACAGACTTGGGGCTCTGTAAGAGAGAAACCTATTTATTCTCATAGTCACCATCCTCCAACTCTTGGTCCCTAGCACCATGGTGTGGGACTACCTACCCAGATCGGCATCGGTGCTCTTCTTCAGATCCTTCTGCAGCTTCTTGGTCTGATCTTCCAGCCTGCAAGAGAGACAACGACAGCTGGATTTCTGGATCTCTTAAGCTTCTTTTGGTTCGTAAATCTAATCTTCTCTAGGATGCTGCTGGAGAATAGAAGCTCATTTGCTATGGATATTTTCAATCTAATCTAAAAGATCACTCATTTTATAAGCTTCTCTAGACAGTATATCAATGAAGATAAAGGAACATGGGCATCTTGTAGTATAATGAATTGAGCTACTAACAGCATACTAAAGAGGGTGTTCTCCAAGTCACTAATACAGCATCAAACAAATGTTACAACTAGAGAAATTAAATAAAACAGAGCTCTCTCTCCCCCTTTGGAGTTCCTCCATCTCCTTTTCTTGGAGGTGATCACTTACTGCTGGAGTTTTCCATATTCCCTTTCAAAGTCTCTCTCCACCTGTAATGAAAGACAACTCAATCATCAAAGAAAAGACAATGTTGGAAAAAAAAAAATCAGCCCTTACTTTAAACAATATATGATAATCATCCCCCACCTGAGCCTCCAGGAAGTAATACTGTTTAGTTCATGCAAGTACTGACAGTTCTCCAATGACAAGTTCTCTTTGTGCTCCTTGACTAATTAACTGCTTGATTTAGGGAAGAGACTCCTCTTATATGGGCCTTCTAGGCAAGTATCAGCAGATTGTGACCTTATTCTTTCACCAAAGGAGCAAGGGAATAAATTCTTTCCCCTCTACTCCCACAGCAATGAAAGAAGAAAATTATTGAAACTATTTAACGAAATAAAGTCAAACTTTTGGTTAGTTAGCATATTTTTTATACACCAGAGAAAACTATCTATTGTATGTTGGTAGTCCCAACTACAAACATGTTAGATGAAGTTAAAGGTCCTTCTCTGTTTTCCTGTGTATCAGTTTCCTCATCAAGAAAATGGAAACAGTAGCCTGACTTCACCATAAGCTTTCTATAGTTAACACTCAGCTAATCTGGGATGTTATATGGAACAAATAATGCAACAAATTGTGCCAGAAGATACTAAAAGAACACAGCTAGAAACATATCTTTACTTTAACTACTTTCACGGGAAGGAGATAAATGGATGTTCCTGGTCAGAAAAGTAAATGTCACAGGTATGACTTGGTGAACTTTCATTGGATTCATGTACTCTTCCCTCTTAATCAAACTTACTCACCTAATATTCCTCTTTGGGAGGATGTACTCACTGATGGAGTCAAAGATTTGGTCTCTAGAGCTCTCTCCTCCTTCCTTATGCTTCCCCTTTAATAACTTCGAGTTGCCTCACCTTTCTATGTTAATTAGCTTAGAGGGCAGAGATGTAGTTTCCTCACTTTATAGACTGGCAAATAGAGCCTGTGCCAGACCATGGCAAAATTGTAAATTAGGCTAAATTTGGTCTTTGATGCCCCCAGACTTCTGGGCTACATTCTTTTCTGTCTGCAGCAAGGTTCCTCATTTTTCTCTACCAAGTGCCCAATAAATGTCTTCATTCTCTTCCCTTCCCTGTTTTTTCCCTAACAAAATCTGTTCTCAGGGGAATGAGTTGAGACTTATTAATGGATAAATAACTGATAATAGTTTCAATAGTGTTGTCCTCTCAGGGGGATATACATTTTGAAAAACCTAGATCAAATGAGATAATGTATGTACAAATTTTTGTAAAGTATAAGTGCTTCATGAAATATAATGTGTTGTTAATACTGTTTTAGTAGAGAATCTTAAGTTAAAGTAATGATGCTTCTGTGATGGGATTTCTAGGGTCAGTCAATCAATGGGGAAGATGTTTGGGGGGTAGTAAGGTCTTATCTGTGCTCCTGAAATCACACAACACAGTGACCTATTTAGAAAGGCCCTGATAGAATTCAAAGAGACTTGGGTTCAAAGCCCAGCCCCATCACTTAAGAGTTAACAACAGCCAGCATTTGTAGATGTGCTTTAAGGTTCGAAAAGTGCTTTATACATATTATCTAATTTGATCTTCACAATAACGCTTGAGAGGTAGCTGCTGCTATTATCTCCATTTTACTAATGAAGAAACTGAGGTAGAAGGAAGTGAAAATTCTAAGGCAGGATTCTGGAAGCCCTTAGCTCAGTCTTCTTCACTGCAGACCCAGTGCTCTGACTGGATCGGTTTTGTGACTGTGGGCATATCTCGAACATCAAACAAAATACCACTGAGGGATTTTGCACAACACCAATTCTCTTTTTAAAAAGGGAGAACAAGACTTTTGAGAATGAGTGGCGTGCCCCAAATTACACAGTAAGCTGGTGGCAGGGTGATGCTTGGAGTCTAGTGTCTGACTTCGAGTTAAGCCACCAGGAGATGGCAGGGAAGTAGTGTGTCATTCTATATTAGGTTCCCAGAAGAAGTTGAGTATTTTAACTCTGCCAGAACCAGTTCTTGTGAGGGTGAGAGTAGAGTGCAGGTGGTTTCTTGGACAGGAGGCAAGAGAGTTTGTTGAACTCCTAGAGCTGTGACCTTTGGCTTCCACTCTTCTCTTTTGCAATCCCACCGAGCGTGCTGGTGTGTGGGACGTCAAAGAACACCTGGTTTCTATGGATTGAGATTGCTCGTACTTGTATAGCACAGGACTTTAAGCTTCCAACTAGGTCAGTTCATTCTAGGATGCACATGATCCTGGGTTTGCACAGGGGCTGGAAGCTGAGAAGGGCAGTCAGGGGTGGGAACTGATACTTACAATGAATGCCAAGAAAGGATGCCCTAAAGCCTATGAAATACTGGAAGAAACTATGCTATCTTTGAGTCTATGATAGGTAGGTGCTGAGCCACTTTCATACTTCATCTGCTAAAAGGGCTCTCCAACTTCCATATGGGAAAATTCTCAAGGAGATCTGGGGAATTTCGGTTCCTCAGGCAGAAGGCACAAAAAATCTACTTCCCTATTTTGAGGGAAAGATTTGACCAGGAAAAGATCAGAATCCATTTAAATGCTTCTTTCCTCTGCCAAAAGAATAACTGGATCTCAGTCAACAATGCTAGAGTAAACAGAGATGCATGGACAGCAGGGGCTGGGTCAGGCTGATGAAGTGAGCTCAGAGACTCGAGCTGGAGGCCACTGATCAACACTGCTCAGCTGCTCTCAACATCCTCAAGTTTGGGGTTAGTGCCCATGTGAAATGTGACCTTTTGTCAAAGAGACTAGAAAGATTCTGGCAAGGGCAGGAGGTTGGAGTAGATTGCTGCTGAGAGGTCATTCCAGTTCTAAATGAGAAAGGAGGCCATGACAAGAGAACACAAGAATAGAAGGGGCTCCTGTGGCAATAAAAAGGCTAGAGTGCCAGAAAAGGCTGCAGACCCTTCTCCCAGAAAGCTAGGGTCCCAATGGCGTATTCTCATGGCCTTGATATTACAGAGCTGGGTAAACAATCAGAAGGAATGCAGACAAGCACCACCTTTTGCATTTAAGAACCTTTCATCAGCAGAGGTCCAATTTGACAGGTTTTTTCCTTGCCTCACATGCAGAGGGGAATCCCTCTTTAATTTACAGACTCAAATGAGCTCTTCACCTGGGAGATAAGCGAGTCATAGAGAAGGAAGTTCTGGACTAAGATTCTTTCTCTTTTTCTTTGAAGTACCTAGACTATCCATTTTTTTTGCTCAGGGGGATACTCTAGCAACTCTATGAGATACTGGAGATTGTGAGGGGACCAAACAAAATGACAGTATTTGGTAAGGATTTTTTCCTTAAGTTTCAGATTCAGTTGTCAGCTCCTATAGAGAACAGGTCATTCTAGTAAAAGTCCCAGCAACTTTCATGAATAACCTGAGTGCAGGAGAACAATGAGGGCAAAGACACAATGCTCTCTTTGTGTTTGATGGCTGAGTGTCTTGAGCCAAAAATCTCCTGAAACTCCCTGAAGATAACATTAGCATTTATTCCCATGACAGCGCCCCTGTGACTTCCAATAACCTAGCTATCCACATCTGTTCCACTCCCAGAAAGCATTCAGGCAAGAAAAACAGAGTGCGTCACTGGTGTTCAGATGGCAGCTGCCAGAGATGCTGAGACAACTGTATAGCCTGGGCCTGTTTGGAAATCTGGGGTGAAGATGGTGGTAGGGGTGAGGGACAGTGAAGAGGAAGAGTTGGTAAATATTAAGATTCCTTAAGAGTTCAGGGGATAAAGGAATATGGACATCAAGGAAGTAAACAATAATGTTTCTTAACCCAACCTGAGAGCTCTTTAGACTCCTTCATTCTGGATCAGCCTCAGATCATAATCTCACTAAGCTGGAATTCCAGGTGCTTGGCATGGAATTATTTATTAGAAGTTTATAAGAAGGCACCAACTATCTCCTGGATGCCCTTCTGTTTCAGTGGAAGCAAGATTCTCTGTGGTAGTTTAGAGTGGGACATTAAGAGGAAAAAACTTCTGTCCCAAATGAAGCAGCCCAGGCCCAAGGAGGAATAGAGAATGAAATGAGGGGGTTCACCAAGGCTGGCGTGACTCAAGGGGTTTTCTAAACTCTCCACACCTGTCCTTTCCCCTATAATCTTGGTTGTCTTGGAGTCATTTTGCCACTCCAGATAGTCTATCAGGCCCAGGGGATCTTTCTATCCAAAAGTACTACAAACAAGCTGGATCTTAGCCCTGCAGCTTTCCAGGGAGCAGCATGTTCCAGAAGGAACAAAGTTCATTTCATTAAAAGCAGGAATAGTTTTGTTTTGTTTTTTAATATCAATGATAGGAATATAAGATCCTTCCCAAAACCACTTCTCTTTCTGATCTGCCCTGGATTAAGCCCTGGAAACCTGAGGCCACTTCCTGTAGCCGGCCAGAGCCCAACATCTGCACACCCAGATTCTTTGAGCTCTGGCTCAAAAGTCAGCCTGTACAGATGGATGGCTTCATTTAGCATCCTGACTCCTGATGACAAAGTAGGAAAACTCTTTTTAGGATTTAGGAGCAGCCTCCTCTCTCCAAGTCCTTCTTTTATAAGTGACTGGGCTTTGGATTTCCTACTGATAGAGTTGGTACTATGTTTGCTCTGAACTTCATGCTGACTGGTAGAAATGTTTTGTATTTGATTTAGTTATCTTAGTTAGAGTGCAGAACCTATTAGTCCAAGAGGGCAGGAAGGGATTTTAGCAAATAATCATACTTGAGAGGCTTGGATTTCCAGAGTTAGAAGGATCTTCAGTTGCTTGTCCAATTCATACCTAAAAGATTCTTCATGGCTTTCAAACTAAATTTAAAAGACTTACTTGGATGGGGAAACCAGAGAGACCTCTTTTATGGGGCTTTCAAAAAATCTTGCAAAGTGCATATGGCTTCTAATTCTGGGCACAAAATAAAGAGTGGAAGAGAACAAAACAGGGGCAGGATCTAACTCCTGCTGGAGGTAGCTTCATAACTGGAGGCTATTTAATTGCTTGGAAAGGGAACAAACCTTCTGCAGAGGCTCAAGAAGTTTGCTTCCCTGGAGTTGACCTATTCCTTAGATGTTAAATTGGCTTACAGCCTCATCCAAAGTAAAGGACACATTGGCTATATAGCAGGTAGGGGAGGAGTAGGAGGAGAGGATGAGACCAGAACTGATGGGGAAAGGCAGGGTCCCCCTATGAGGCCAAGACAATAGGAAACCATTTTAGTAGACCATTAATCATAACTTCTAAGTCAATACACAGCTGCAGTGGCTACTAAACAAGAGAAGTGGTAAGGGCCTAAACTGTTGGCTTCAACTTAACACAAGAACTCTCTAGGGAAGTACAAACTCTATCTTGATCTTCCAAACAAGTTGTTGGCACATTAATTCTTTCTCTAGAAAAATGAATGGAAGCTAGATGGAAAGTGTTTAGGCAGTAACAAAGAATGGCTACTCTGGAGAAATACTAATAATAATTGCTGAATTTTCAGTATCAAATTAAATTTAGATCATTAAATCCAGCCCTATTTCTGGAAATGGGCTTATTTAGAGTTATTAACTTTTCCAGGTCCTTTGCAATTCCCCCTATTCATTTGCTCTTGTGAGGTTGAACAGGATGATCCAAAGAAAGGAAAAGTCTCACAACGTGAGAACCTTTGAGGTTTTACATCTACAAAAATGGGAACAAAGTCAAAGGCTGCTTTTTTTCCCCACATGTAAGATATGTAAGACATGTAAGGGTCAAAATAATGGGTCTACTAGAAAGCCATGTGTGGCAAGACTGGCTTTAACAGAAGAAATTGGGTTACTCACTGTCTTGGGAACAATCTGTTTCTTGGGCTGTCCAATCTTGAATGGAATCCTGTAAGAGAGAGAGAAAAGTTATAGGAGACAGAGAAGAATGTACTATTGTAAGGATAGGGACAAAGTGGATTGTTTAAAGCTAGGTAACTCTCTTTTACAAGAAGCACTGGATTTAGAATCAGAGGATATGGGTTTGAATATAAGCTCTGCCAATTCTGTAGACCTCAGTTTCCCTATCTGCAAAATGACAAATTTGGGATAGATTAATTTTTTTCAATAGTAATTTTTTCCTCCAAATACGTGGAAAGATAGTTTTTTAAACATTCATTTTTGTAAGATTTTCTTCTCTTCCCTCCCTAAGATAACAAACAATATGATATAGGTTAAGTATGTACAATCCTTTTAAACATATTTCCATATTTGTCAAATTGCACAAAGAAAATCAGACAAAAAAAGAAAAAACCTATGAGAAAGAAAAAAGAAACAAAAAAATTGAAAATACTATATTTCAATTCACATTCAATCTCCACAGTTTTCTCTCTGGATGCAGCTGGCACTTTTCATCCCAAGTCTAGTGGAATTGTCTTGAATCACCACAATGTTGAGAATAGCCAAGTGCATCACAGTCGTTCATCACATAACCTTGTTGTTACTGTATTCAATGTTTTTTTGGTTGTGCTCACTTTACTTAGCATCAGTTCATGTAAATCTTTCCAGGGTTTTCTGAAATTAGCCTACTTGTTTTGTTTCTTTCTTTTTAAATAATAACTTTTTATTTTAAAAATACACACAAAGATCGTTTTCAACATTCACCCTTACAAAACCTTGTGATCCAAATTTTTCTCCCTGCCTTCCTCCTACCCCCTTCCCTAGATAGTAAGTAATCCAATATATGTTAAATATGTGCTGTTCTTCTAACCACTGGAAACATGGTTAGAAACATCATGCTGCACAAGAAAAATCAGATCAAAAAGGGAAAAAAAATGAGAAACAAAGAAAACAGCAAGCAAATAACAAAAAAGGTGAAAATACTATATTGTAATCCACAGGTGGTCCCCATAGTCCTCTCTCTGGGTGCAGATGGCTTTCTCCATCATAAGTCTATTAGAATTGATCTGAATCACCTCATTGTTGAAAAGAGCCAAGTCCATCAGAGTTGATGATCGCATAATCATATTATTGCTGTGTACAATGTTCTCTTAGTTCTACTCACTTAATCTGGCATCAGTTCATGTAAGTCTTTCCAGGCTTTTCTGAAATCAGTCTGAAATCATTGTTTCTCATAGAACAATAATAATCCATTACTTATTCAGCCATTTCCCAAATGATAGGCATCCACTCAGTTTCCAGTTCCTTGATACTACAAAAGGAACTGCTAAAATATTTTTGCACATGTGGGTCCTTTTTCTTCTTTTATGATCTCTTTGGGATACTGATCCAGTAGTGACACTGCTGGATCAAACAAGAGTATGCACAATTTGATAGCCCATTGAGACATAGTTCCAAATTATTCTCCAGAATATTTGGATCATTTCACAACTCCACCAACAATGCATTATTGTCCCAATTTTCCCATATCTCCTCCAATATTTATCATTATCTTCCTGCCATTTTAGCCAACCTGAGAGGTGTGAGGTGGTACCTCAGAGTTGTCTTCATGTGCATTTCTCTAATCAAGTGATTTAGAGCATTTTTTTTTTTTTGTGTGTGTGTGTGTGTGTGTGTGACTAATACTGATTTTAACTTCATCTGAAAATTATCTATTCATATGGATGGAATAGATTTTAAATCTCTTCTAATTCTAAATACTCTGTTTCAGGAATATGAAGACAGAGAAGGCAGGCAGATTACTATCTGTGATGCAGTTTCCAACTCAGATCCTTGTGGCTACTCACAGTTAGGCTTATTTTCAGGACAATAATCTTCAAATCAACAGTGCTTTATCAAATGCAGTTTTTGAAAGCAATCTCTTGTTCCTATCTTTGCTGATAGTCACTGTAGTATTAAATAAAGAGGGTAGTTTCAGGCTAGCAGTCATTTTACTTACAAATCCTTACATAATTAACAAACAAAACCACACTGACAATCTTCTCTCCTAGATGCCTGATGACTCTAATGCATCTGTGGATCTAACTTTTTTTTTTTTTTTTTTTGGATTGGTCAGATGTGAAGGATTTCAGGAATACTTGGAAAACTGATTAATAAGCCTAGTTTCTGCTAAACTCCAAATGAAGCTCAAAATGGAATCTAAGATTCAATCTCAAATCTGTCTTCAAGTCAACAAACATTCTTTAAAGTGCTTACTAAGTGCAAAGCATAACTACAAATAAAAGCAAAAAGAAACTCACTGTCCTCAAGGAACTTACATACTAATGGGAGGAAACAACATGATACATAAAAGGGAGCTGAAAAGTGGGGAGGAGAATACAAGGTGGGTTTTCACTTGGGGGACTGATAGTGAAGTCTGGAAAATCACAGGCGGAGATGGAAGAGGAGTGAAGGATGGCTGGTCCTGTATCCTTCCTCAAAACAGAGGTTCTGCAAAGAACTACCAATGAGAAAAAGGGCTGAGAGAAAGGATGTTCTAGAGGCCTGTTTTAGACCTACAATGAAGTTCTCTACTTCGGATTCTTCACCTGAAAACAAGGAATATTTTGACTGAGAAGTGGCATAGTATAATGGAAAGAGCATTAGATCATGAACTATTTTACCTCTCTAAGGCCTCAGTTTTCTTACTTGAAAAATGAGGACCCTATCATTTGCTTTACTTATCTCTCAGAGATATTGGGAGGACCAAATCAGAGAGGGTGCCAAAGTACTTTGAAAACTGTGAAGTGTTATATAGAAGACATTTTTATTATTCATATATTCATATATTATCTATATATTTTACACGCTCACAAATTCATGACATCCTAACATATTGACAAAGAATCAGTACAAAAGCTGGAACTCAGGTTCAGATTAGGAGGCAAAAGACACTTATTTCCTCATATAATTTTTGAAACTGAAGATATGTCTTAACATCAGATAGGGTAGGGAGTCACTGGGATCAGCCCTAATAGATGAACAAATTCAAGAGCGCCCTGGAGGCAAGAGAATGAACTAATGACTTCTCATCTCTCAGCTCTTCCCAGCTTTCTCGCTTCCCTTAATACAAAAAACTTCTTGCTTCAAATGTTACAACTTATCTGTTCACTCACTGTTCCTATCATCCCCCTCATACTTCTCTCTTCTGTACCTAGTTCTATTTAGTCCACACTGACCAACATTGCTTCCAAACCCAACAGTGTAATTAACCACCGATAATAACCCCAGACGTCGATCCGGTGGAGAGGTTGGGCCAGCCTGAGTCACAGCGGTTAAATTTAATTTCTGGAGGACATCCTGTTTATTGTTAACCCAGCCCAGTAATTTGGAAGGGTTAACCCTTTGGGGACTGGCTAGCCTGGCAGCAGCCAAAATTCACGTGGCTTCTATAAACAAATAATCCTCAACTGTATAATTACTGAGGAAAGGAGCCGGCTGAGGGATAAAGAAGGGAAGAGAATTAGAACGTTGCTTCCCTTTCTGGGCCTGGCTAGGAAGGTCAATGGCTAGGTGAGAAGATCCCCGAGACTCCTCTAATTCCCACCTCTTCTTCCTAAGGGGTGAAGATTAAAGCCCACATATTGGTTTGGGACAGCTGGCAAGTACCTTTAAGGACCCCTCTGTGGTAGTGCAAAGAAGGTCCTCAGAGAGGCATCATTATGAAATCAAACACTGGCTTCCTTGAAGCCTGTGGTGTGGAAAGAATGCTATGTTAGCAATCACAAGACTTAGGTACTAGTCTGTAGCTCTGAAATTGATAAGTGTTGACCCCAGGCACTTCTCTTTATCTCTTAGAAATCTGTTTAAAGTCAACAAAAAGAGGGGTTGTGGTGGGAACTGAATTAGAAAATAGGTAAGGTTTTGTCTAAACTATATAATTTTAATCTGATAATCCGGTACAAGAAACAAGAAGTAAAACTGGGCCAACAAATTTCAATGAGGTTTTCAAATGGATTTGTACTTAAGATATGCAGTGCTCCTGAGAAAAGACTGCCATATTAGGAATCTGGGTTTTATTCTTTATCAAGCTATCATCAATATTTGGATTAGAATTATAATTGTAAAAGCTTGAGCTTTTAGAAGGCCACCTGAAGATTATGTAGTCTGATTGCTTTATTTAGAAAACTGAGGCCTGGAGAGGCTGGGTGGTTTGTCTAAAGTAGACAGCTAATGGCAAAAGGAAGCCGAGTCTCCCAGACTGGAAAGGAGTAATGATGATTTGGATTCTGACTTAAAATGTATTTGTCATTATTAAAAACAAACAAACAAACAACAAAAAAAAAAAACAAAGGCACCCAGTCAAATGCTTAACATGAAGATTTGGAGGAAGGGGTGGTGGTGGTTAAAATTACCATAAGTAGAAGGTACTGCTGAAAACTATCTTCAACCCAAAGGAAGAAATTTTCTTGCAGGGATGTTGCAAGGTGTGATGTCTAGGAAAGGAAAATTCATATGCATGACAAAATATCCAGCCTTTCTTCCTCACTTATTGAATTTCAGGCCTTTAGTCAGACCACTCTAATTGTAAAAGTCTGAATGGTCTCCCTTATTTTTTTTTTTCCTTATTCCTATTGATCCTTCTCTACTGCTACCACATTAAACATTCTAACAAACTACCTGTATCATGCCATTCCCCTGCCCAGAAAAGGGTCCCCTGATGCATGCAGGATAAAAGCTACTTCATGTTCCTTAAATTGTCATTTAAGAGGGTAGCTAGTTGGTGTAGTGGATAGAGCACCAACCCTGAATCAGGAGGACCTAAGTTAAAATCCATCCTCAGACACTTAATATTTCCTGGCTGTGTGACCCTAGGCAAGTCACTTAACCCCAATTGCCTCAGCCCAAAAAAAAAAAAAAAAAAAAGTCATTTAAGGTTACTGAGTAACAGTAAAACCTTAAACGGTCTGGATAGAAATTCTTCTTCTTCTTCTTTTTTTTCCCTGAGGCAATTGGAGTTAAGTGACTTGCCCAGGGTCACACAGCTAGGAAGTGTTAAGTGTCTGAGACCAGATTTGAACTCAGGTCCTCCCGACTTCAGGGCTGGTGATCTATCTACTGCGCCACCTAGCTGCCCCTGGATAGAAATTCTAACCTGAAGTATCCTCTCTGGCCACAGTGCAGAGACCAGACAGGGATTACATTTAAGATACAGTGTGGTATTGCAGAAAAAGCCCAGGCTTAGGAGTCAAAAGAGCTAGGTTTGAGACTTGGCTTGCATCTGCCTTGCTATGACTGGGCATATCTAGTGGCACTAAATTATCTCTATGATCTCGTCTAGCTCACAGTCTTTGATCCAAGTTCCTAGCCTATTTTTCATTGTTTTTCAGTGAGAAGCTTCTGTTTCTAGTCATGCTGATGCAGTTACTCACAGGAACCTGCTGCTTCCTTAGAATGTCTTCCCATCTTTTTTTCCATCTTTGCATTTCCCTGAAAAATCTCTCTCAAATCATGTCTCCCTTATATCCACCTTAGTAATTCCTTCCATCCTTTTGCTACTAAGAAGTGCCTATGCTACTCACCTGGCATTTATCACATGACTTGCATCTCATCTCTTTAACTAAGAGATATACCTCAAAGCCAAGAGTCAGGTAGCATACTAGTTTTTATTTTCCAGAGTCTCATATAGTTCTGGGTATATGCTGAGTAACCATTCCAAAAAAAAGTTTGTTAACTGAATGAGATTCTTCACAAGAACTACTATGTTGTATATTCTATGTTGGTGAAGAACTGTTTCCTCCAGCTAAGGTCAAAAAGCTGGGACATCATTCTATTTAGGGTCTTAAGAAAAGCAAGAACAACAAATACTCAGAAAGGATGGTTCTCTTGGGATTTGAGGATCAAGCTTTCAGTTAGCATTCAGGGCAGGAGGCTAGCTTTCAGTCTGAAAAACGTATAGGATAAGGGAAAACACATAAAAAAGATCCAAGAGAGGAAATATCAAATAAGGGGAACATCCTTGGGTCATTCGGTCAAATAGAAGATCTACTCATACTCTGTTATAGGACTGACTTGAAAAGAAATATATGCCTTGCTGTAGAGAAATTGAGATAAACATCCTATTGGAAGTAGTGATGGTGTATATCAAAAAGAAGGAAAGAAAAAAAACAACTATAGATTCAGTAAGACCTTCTATAATTTCCTCAATCTGTCTCCGTGGTTTCCACAGTATTTGAAGTAAAGTTTTGACTCTGCTCCGCTGTGGGAATGCAGGGTTTTCCTGATGAAAAACAGATGCTTTGGGAAAAAGTATAGTTAAGGTGACAATAGCTCAGGACTCTGGGGAAGAATGATCAAGCTTGACATAGCTAGAATACCTAGAATTGAGATGCTAGGCCTTGAAGGAACATTCACTCCAATGTATGGAGGAACTCATAGTAATTGAAGGGGACATTATTCATTCATCCTCACAGCATTCAAGGAAAGCAGAAAAAGCACATAGATTGGATTACATTTAATAATTTACCAACAACAAGCACTGGGAATGTTGTTGTTTTAAATCCTTGCCTTTCAGAACTGCATTCTATTTAGATTTTCCTCTTTGTATTACAGAAGAGGATCAGGAAGAGGACACAGTCTACTATTAACTACAGAACTTCATGGGACTGACAGAAATGAAGAGCTCAGAGATGAGTGTGGAGTGAAATTCACCACCCTGCCTTGTTCTCCAGTTCATAAATATGGGTTCACAGAGGGCAGGAGCAGGGAAAAACAGTTTTCACAACTATTCCTTACACCCCCACCCCTTTACCTAAAACAAAACAAAAAAACCAACTTCTATGTGTGCAAAGAAGGAAAAGAAAAAAAGAGATTCTATTTTCTTTCAAAACAAAGAAAAGTCAACAGGATGTTCTCCAAAGCTACAAATATACTTTTTCAAACAGTAAATATCTTTATTAGCAGCATGATGCCAGTTGGCTAATTTTGTCTGTCTCAGTAAAACCTTTCCAAAAAAACTGCTCTTGTGTAATGTCTATTTACAAAAACAGCTCTTTTGCATTTTCAACTTGTGGGGTTTCTCAATCTTTTCACTTGTCCCCTCCTCTTTCTTCTCTGCTGCAGAGGCAAGGACAAGAGAGATGCTCACACAGCATGAGTTCCCCAATCTCAAGATGATTTTTTTGACACCTATTTTCTTTAGAAATTCTCCTTTGTTTTCATCAAGCCTATTATTAAGTTAGTTAGATGCTAACCATCTTCTGGCTTCTATTGGATTGTGTTTTTTTTTTTTTTTGTTTGTTTGTTTGTTTTTGGCCACCAAGCATAAGGGGTCTCTAAGTTTGATCTGGGAGTGGAGAGTGCCCTAAAATTACTTTCCATAAATTAGTAGATGATTCAGTCTAGCTCATTCCATGAATTTCTTCTGTCTTTCCCTGTCCCCGGGATCCAATTTAACCCCTAATCAGTAAGGGGCTAGAACTGAGCAAAGAACATGATGGCTGAAGACTGGTTGTTCCAGGGTAATGATCTAGGCTTAACCACAGCCTCACCAGCAGTAGGAATAGATTGGAGAATTAGTTTTTTGCTGTCTGGATAGGATTCTATCCCTTCTTCTACTCACCTCCATTAATGTCCTCCCCTGCCTCTCCCAAAACAAAACTAAACAAACCTCAGGCTCACGCTTACCTTTGGGTTTATTATCTATCTGTGGTTCATAACTTACTCTATGAGAGCTACCTTTTCGTTGGCATATAGATAAGAAACAATCAATCAACTTCTTTGGATGCCTTAGGGTTATTTAAAAGAGGAGATGTTTAGAACCAGGATAACAGCTATCTATGAGTTTCAACTTCTCTGTTTGAAAGCACTTGCTGGTCAAACTGTCAAAACAATCAGAAAAGTTGACTGAATTTAGACAGTATCATGCTTGTGTCAGTGTCCATGGTGTCAGTAGTTACAATCCACCTCAGCTCCCTTTTCCCAATTGCAAAAAGGAACATTAACAGTATTCACCAAATGGAGGTAAAATATATACATGTTTAAAAGTCAGGCACCAAAAAAGCCCAGTTTTTTTTTTTTTTTTTAATGACTTAGTATATAGCTTATTTGATTCAGAAAAGTCATTCTGTGAGCCTTTCTTCTCTAGGCTTACCACACTAGAAATCAGAGCCAGAATCAAAATCTATATGATCATAGTTGACATATACATAGCACTTTTGGGATTGCAAAGCACTTTATGAATATTACCTAATTTGATCCTCACAACAATCCCATCAAGTCATCAAAATCAGCACTATAGGGATTAGTTCATTTTTACAGCTGAAGAAGCTGAGGCTCTCAAAATCATACAACTCTTATTACAACATGCAATTTAGAGCTAGCCTTAGCAATCATCTAGTGTAGGGTTCTTAAATTTTTTTTTGACTGATTCTTTTTTTTAGCAAACTAGTGAAATTTATGAATCCCTTTTCAGAATGTTTTTAAGTGCATAAAATCAAACATATAAGATGACAAAGGAAATCAGCTATATTGAAATAGGTTCTGTGTTTTTTTAAGGTCACCAGCTAAAGAGCCTTTGATCTGATCCAACGTATCCCTCTCTTGCTCCAACAAGGCTGGAATGGAGGTCTAAATAGCTTTAATAATTTGCTCAGCTACTCAGTAGAAGATCTGGGCTCTCTGACTTCCAGTCTGGAGCTCTTTCTATAATGTCATGGGATTGTCAAAGGTCAGTAGGTTCTTACTACAGGTCTGAGACAGTGCAAATTGTCTTGTTTCACAGATAAACACTTGTGTCAAGAACTCACTATTGCCTGGATCAAGCTAACAGATTTGAAACAGAATGGAGACTGCTTCCGAGGTAGTCATATTAATTTAATTCAAGTTGTAACAACACATTGTGCTACATATAGGGGAAAGGAGTGATACAAAATGAGTAAGATAGTCCCTACTCTCATGGAGATCACAGTTTAGTAGGTAAGAAAACGCATACATATGAGGGGAAAAAAAATCTATCTGAAGGAAGCTTACAGAAGGTTTTAAGGAAAGAAAGCACTTGATCTGGTTCTTGAGGCTAAGTCAGATTGTGGAATAATGAGTACAAATGCCTAGGGAAGATAAGAGCACTCTAAGGAGTCTAGTTTGGTTATGCAGAATAGGTTACATGGAATAACATGAAATATGGATGGAAAGCTAGGTAGGAATCAGACTATGAAGGATTTGAATGACAGCCTATGAAGGTCATATTATATTTAGTAGTCAATGGGTTGGCTACTAAAATAGACTAACGCAAGGGATAATGAGGGCCTGAACTAAAGTGATGACTGTGGGAAGTACTGGAGAGAGACTGCAGAAAGGACTTGGCAACTGATTATGTTAGGAGTAAGGGAGGAGGATTCAAAGAGAAAATTCTGAAGTTCTGAATCTGGGTAATTGGGAGGATGGTGGTGGCAGCAACAAGCTAAATGAAACAGAGAAGCTGTAAAAAAAAAAAAAGAGCATATTTGGGGTACAGAGTAGATAAACAATGACGAATTCAGAGTCTGGGGCAACTTTCAGCTAAGGATATTCAACAGGAAGGTAGAAATAAAAAATTAGAATTCAGGGAAAAGGACAGTGGTAAAACTAGAGCTTTCTGAGTCTTCACAGAATTCACTTTAGCTATATGAATATATACATGGCTTTGTCAGAAGAGACACTACAGAGAAAGAAAATAGGTAATGACAAAATTTCTGCTACTGGAATTACCAAGTAAGAAAGTCAAGAAATCAAAAAATTAGTGAAGATGAAGAAGGAAGATCACAAAAAGAAAAATGGCGATTTGTGTTTTGTTGTGGCTGTCTTGAGATAGATATTATGGCGTAGTGCTAAAGTGTCAACCATGCAGCCTATAAAACTCCCAAGTGCAGCTGAACCACATTAAAATGTAATTAGGAAGTAATTAACAAAATAAATAAAAATAAAATATAATTTTACATTTTAAAATTAGACCAATAGGCCCTATGTCTGGTTTAGTGACCCCTATTTCAATGTGAGATCTAGGTTCAAACACTGTCTCAAACACACAGTAGCTGTGTGACATAGGGCAAGCCACTAAATCTCTCTGGGCCTCAGTTCCCTCATCTGCAAAGTGAAGAGGTTTGAGTCAATGACCTCTCAGGTTCCTTCTAATTTTAAATCTATGATCCTGTGGTCTGCATCTGTATCTGTATGACCACAGATAAGATCACACTAATTCTTACCACTCTGGCACAAAGTATGTATGGGGGAAATGCTCTTTTATAGAGAAGTTTATTCTATGGAAGAGGGATCTGAAGTAGAAATTTAATAGTTCACTAGTCAAGTTAACAGTTGAGCAAAGAATCAGACCCAGCCGTCGTCACTTCTTTTATGATTTAAGGACTCCAGAAAGAACCATGCAGCTTTGAGAACTGGTGCCATGATCTGTTCTTATTCCTCCCAACTAGGTGGTGTCCTCAGTAGCCATAAGTAGAGGTAGAATAGCCAACAGAAGTAGAAATAGAGAATGGACTTCTATTGTAAAGCCAGTTTTGGAAGCAAATTTGTGTGTGGCACATGCTTTATCCACACACCTTTACTTTATCCCTGATCCTGGAAATCATGTTTGGTTCAACCAGTGTTGACCTATGGGACAAAGCCAGCTCAGAGCCCTAAAAGAGTCAAATCTACACCAGCCGTGGAAGGCTGCAACTGTCTTTAAGGTGACTGTTCAATGGCAATAAACAAGATATTCTGGCCAAGAATGTTGCTTCAGTGAAACTGGAAAACAGTCATCAGGGATGGTGTTGCCAAGACTGGGCTTGACCAGTTTCCAAACCCACAGTACAGGTTTTCATAAACAACATGGACATAACCTTTTGGTTGCCTGGTTCTTTTCTCTCTTCATCATTATGTATTTTAAAAAATAAAAATAATTCCTCCTGCCACCATAATCATTTAATTGGTATCCAAGGAGGGAGCTTGTGTTTTATAGTAGTCTCCCAAGAGGTCTACCTGTTTGCACTCATTAGAGGTCTACCTGTTTGCACTCATTAAATGCAAGCCATCTTACCCATAGTCTCATATTATGAATGAATGAAAAGCATTTATTCTGAACTTAGTTTGAGTTTTGTTTGTATCATAACAATCCCACTCTAATAAGCCTTCAATAGCATTCCAACATCTATAGGATGAAATCCTAAAGAATCCTGGCATTTGAGACCCTTGATAATCTGACCCTAACATATCATTCCAATGTTATCTTGCATTACACCATTCAAACTGTTCTCTGCCCAAGGTGAACTGGAGAAGTTAAGTGGTGGAATAGAAAGCCTATTGGATTTAGAATCAAAGGAATCAAATTCATATGCTTGTTCTGTTACTTACTGCCTGTGTGACCTGGGATTGACATGCTTTAAAGCATGAAAAATACTTATTTCTTTTGATCTTCACAATAACCTTATGAGAAAAGTAAGTACTGCTATTATTCCATTAGGAAAAGAAGCTTAGATGGATTAAGTAGCTTTGTTATGATCACACAATTAAAAAGTATAGGAGAGGGGCAGCTAAGTGGCACAGTGGATAGAGTACCTGCCCTGAAGTCAGGAGGACCTGAGTTCAAATTTGGCCTCAGACACTTAACAATTCCTAGCTGTGTGACCCTGGGGAAGTAACTTAACCCCAACTTTGGGTGGGAGGTGGGAAGGGAGGAGTATAGGAGGGATAATTTGAACACACACCTCAAGTTAATTTAGTGCTGTTTTCTTTATAATATACAGCCTCACTGTCTGGTTAGAAAGGAATGTAAGGCAACAGGTCACTTAATGTCAGTCAAATCTGACTTTCTGTGACCCCATTTGGGGTTTTCTTGGCAAAGGTACTGAAGTGGTTTATCATTTCTTTCTCCAGATCATTTCACAGATGAGGAAATTGAGGGAAACAGGGTTCAGTAACTTGCTCAGGGTCACATTGTTTTAAGTTCTTGAGGCCAGTTTGGAACTCAGGAAGTTGAGTCTTCCTGATTCCAAGCCAAGCATTCTTATCTACTGTGCCACCTAACTGCCCCAACATAAATAAATCCTACCTGTCATTTACAACCAATGCAGCTCCTATCACAATTTATTTGGCATTTAGCAATACTTTCTAGTATGGTCAATGATCTTTTTATATGTATACGTCCTTGCTCCCTAAGATAAGTTCCCTGAGGTCCAGTATTGTAATTTCTTTCTGATCTCCTAATACAAGGTACCCTGCACACAGTAAGTGCTCAAAACTTATCCATCCAACAAATATATAACATACACAGGTATTGTTTGAGTGTTTGAAGTTAGCTGATTAGAGTTAGCTAGAGAAGCATCATGCTACAATGGGAAGTGCTGGATTTAGATGCAGGGGACATGGGTTTGAATTATAGCTCTCCTACTTATAACATGATAGATTTAGATCTGGAAGGGATCCCAGAAACCATCTAGTCTGAACTTCTCATTTTACAGATAAAGAATGGAGGCCCAAAGAAAGGCAGCTAAGTGGCACAGGGGATAGAGTACTGGGCCTGGAATCAGTCAACAAGCATTTATTAAGGGCTTACTATATGCCAAGCACTGTGCAAAACAGCTGGGGCTATAAAGAGAGCAAAAGATAGTTTCCTCCCTCAAGGAGCTCACAATCAGAAAGACTTGGGTTTGAATATAGCCTCAGGCACTTACTAGCTGTGTGACACTGGATAAATCATTTGACCACTGTCTGCCTCAGTTTCTTCAACTGTAACATTTATTAACATTTATTGTGCACCAGATGGGTCCATGCCATGGCAGTAGGTTTTGGAATGATAGTTTCTGGGTAATCTTATACAAAGACTTTAAAGTCATCTATACCATTTCATCTCTGTAATCAGTGCATGGAATTGGAAAATATAAAAATTGGAAGAGAATTGAGAATTCAATTACTCCATTACATACTTGAGCAAGAACCCTCTCTACAACATTCCTGGCAAATGATCCTCCATTTTCTTCTAGAGATAGTAAAATGATTCTTTGAGGGAGGGAACATCCAGTGATTGAAATCTGCCTTTGCAACTCCCATTCACTGATCTTAGTTCTGCAATCTGGTTCCAAAAAACCCACTACTCCACCACACAGCCTTCTGAAGACTGACCTAAGTCTTCTTCAGATTAAACATACCAAGTTTCTTTAAATGGAAACTATATACGGGATGATCCTGAGTCTCTTTAATATCCTGGTTCCTTTTTTCTAGATGCTCCCCAGATCATCAATGAACTTCCTAAAATGTGGCACTCAGAATGGAACACAATACTTCAGCTATGTTCTGAGAAGCAAGGAAAACAGCAGGATGATAACCTTCCTTGTTCTGGATCCTATACTTTGGTTAACTTGGCCTAGGATCATACTAGTTTTGTTGGTAGAATACATCACATGAACAGTCCAACTAAAACGCCCTCTTTTTCACACAAACTTGTTTAGCCACCTCTTCTACATCTTGAATTTGTTCAATGAAATATTTAACCCAAGCATAGAACTTCATAAATTTCCTACCAAATGTCTTTATTTTTTGACCTTGTTGCAATCTTTCTGATTCTCTGTCATCTAACATATTAGCCATGCCTCATCTTAAAATTTACTAAAGCATGTCATCTCTGACTTTATCATCACTATTGATAAAACCACTGAATATAACAAAGGCCAAGGCTAGAACTTAGTCATTCTACTGGAGCCCTCCCAACAGGCAGACATCAAACCATTAATTACTATTCTTTGGGTCTAATCATACTATCGCCCAGTCCACAGCTTTCCATCTGGTCTATAAGGATATCAGGGGAAACATGCCAAAAGTATATTTATGTCCACAACATTCTATTCATCCACCTGTCTAGCAGCCTCATCCAGAAGGAAGTAAAGCTGGTCTGATTCAGGTCACTACAGTGAAAAAGTAGAATGTGATAAATGCTATGAGATGGGCTAAATGACACAGAAAGAATTCAGAGCGCTAAATCACATTTAGTGAGAGAATTAAAAAAAACAACTTTATGATCTAGGTACCATGTGACTCTTTATCATGATATCAAGCAGTTCCATTTAGTAAACACAGGATACTAGGTCTCACAATGGCATCTGTGCAGTTTCTTTCTTCTAAACCTAAATTTGGTGGCAAGAGGTTCATGCCTATACTCTTAACTTTTCCTAGTCCTATGGCAGAGCCATAGTGAAAGAGTCCTAATAATACCTAGCAATTATATAGCACTTTTAGGTTTGTTAAGTGCTTTATAGTTATTATTTCATTTGATCTTCACTATAAAACTGTGGTGAAGGTGCTTTTCATTTTATATATTGAGGCTGAAAAGTTAAGTGATTTGCCCAGGTTCACACTAGAAGTGCCAGCGCTTCATAACTATGGTCTGGCACCCTATCCATTTTACTACCTAGCTGCCTAAGAGGACTAAGTCTTAGAGCTCTTAGATAACAATGTTTGGTATTTAGATTTCTCCTCTTTTTTTAATCAATATGTCATTTTAAAGGGACAGATTTGAAAAATCACTAGGAATTATTAGTGTTAGGGCTAATTTAATCAAATGATATTCCTCCAAATAATTAAATGCATTCAGATATACTCTTGCTTATTCTCACAAACTGCACATGTGGCAGTCAATCAATAAACAATACTCATTATGTGCCAGGTACTATGCTAAGTGCTGGCAGAAAGGCAAAAAACAGTCTTTGCTCTTTAGAAACTCGGCCTAAAGTCAGGTTGACTGGGCCAAGGACTCACAAATAGCAGCTAAACGCGGGATTGAGTCCATTTCTTCTATTTCCAGGATAGTGCTTCACTCACACTATTTGGATACTTTCTTTTGATTTAGTCTTCTAGGGCACACATAAACCTTTGCACAAGATAAATCTGACAGTTTCTCCTCCAAGGTTTCTTTCTCCCGATCTTACCTGTTATCTTTAAAGTTTCAGAGAAAGGAGTAATGGTAAGCTCAGTAACAAAATTTAGTTCTATTCAATTTTAACTCACTCTTTAGGGAACAAGGTATTTAGTCTGTATCAAAGATGAGAAAATGGAGATACTAAATCTAGTTTGGCCACATGGCAGGGTAGTGGAGTTGAGTATCCAATAGCCGTTTGCTCAGATTCCTGGGTCGTCTTGATTAGAAATGGATGGTCTTTGAAAGAGTGAACATACCAACTAAATAAACAGGGGGGTGGGCAGGTCGCCTGCAAAGAGGAAGTTGGGAACAAAGGCCATTCGATCTTCATGTAAAACCCAGTGTGCAAAGGGCACTAATGTTGGACATTTTTCACCATGACATTTTGAAAGCACAGCCTGGCCCAGAACAATAGCTTCCCTCAGGGAGCCATGCTCAGAATGCCCTATGTCTCACTCACCAATAGTTGGCACATCCCCTAAGCTTGGTGAACTTGACCCCAGGCTAATGCCTCCCTTGGTGGCTGTACGTCACTCTGGCCATTTTTCCCACCCCTGGAATTCCAGGCTTTGGTGAATGAAGAGATTGATCCCAGGAGCAGGAAAACAGTTCCATGTATGAATCAGACAGACCAAATCCTGGCTCCCTGTGCCAGCCATTGAGCCAGGAACTGAATGTGATTGTGTGCCTGGTCACCAGAGCTGCTCCCCTTTCAGAGGGAGAGGGTCAAGGTCCACGCAAGAGATGACGTGGGCTAAGTCTAAATGGAAGAGAGACAAATCTCAGCGTTGAGAGACAAAGCTGTTCTCTTTAGCAGTGGCCTCCTGTCTTATAAGACAGAGTACAAGAAGTGGCTCAAAAATGTGGTAGTGCAGGCCTATGACAGCATTCTTTTCAGTTCCTATAGCAGCACTTACTCATGAGCTGTCTTCTTAAAAAAAACAAAACACTCAGAAGCCTCACTTTTACAGAATATGCTCAGTGAGAAAGATCCAAACAACTTAAGAACTTCCCCAGAGAATTGCTCACCCAGGAATCTTCTTCTAGATAGAGAAGTAAAGAGGAGTTCTGTCTGATTTGTAAACTATATTCTGAGCAAAACAAGGCAATCACCCTTTCTGGTTCTGATCCCGAGAAATGAGGTACCATGAGGTAAAATCATGATGCAATTTATTAGGGATAAATCTAGTCACAGGAAGAAGAGGACCAACATGTACTCTAAGTAACTGATTCTCTTGTGGAAAAATATCCCTGTGCTATCACTGTCTCTGACTGCAGGCAGAAAAGACTCTGTGATTAGGTTCTAACATTGGAACATTAACTTTTCTTAGGTAAAGGACTACAACTGGCCTCTAGCAAGAAAGACCATTAGAAAAAGAGCAATTCCTGGAAGCCTGTATTAGGTTATGGCTTGGAGCTCTACCTAATCTGTTGGGTACCGTTGGTTCAACATTTGCACACAGTAAAGAGAAAGGGAGTCACAAACGGTTGGGATTTCACACTACAAATCTGTCCCTGATGTTTATTAGCATAGCAGCTGCTTCTAGGCAGAAAAATAATCTGCAAATGAACTCTTAAAAGAACATACATTCAAACCTCTTTGTGGTCAATGGACTTATCTAAAAAGCTATACGAACAAGCCTCCTCGCCTTATACTCTAGGCACAAAAGTCTTGGCCAAAGGCAAGGCTCAGCAAAGCTGACAACTAGATAAGGAGATTCCTGAAATTCTCAATAAAAAACAGGAGGGGGAAGGAGGAAGGGTTTCTTTTCCAAGAAAACAATCTTGTTCTATACACAAAAATCAATCCAGTATACAAAGAATAACCTGCTTTGCCCAAATGTATTTAAGTCTAGCAATCATCAAGCATTTAGTAAGTGTTTACTATATATAAAACATTATCAAGTGAAGCAGCAAATAAGGGTTAGAAGTACTGCAGAAGAGGGATCTTGGCAACAGTTATTATTCATACCTTTGACACTTTGTTAACATATACATGTGTGTTTATATACATATATATGGATTACTATATCTTTGAGTAAAAAACCAAAAATCTAGATAGTACTAGAACTTTAGAATATTGCCGTAGAGCTCTAGGGATTCGGGATTCTCTTTAAACGCCTTTTCTAAATGATGAATCTGCTTAGGAAATTTGAATTTTGGAGTCGTGATTAAATGGAAAATTCCTGACACTTAGTAGTAATGTGTCAGCCAAGTTATGTCCTTAGCGCCTCAGTTTCCTCTTTTGGAAAACAGATCCCCATCCACCACACCAGCCACTCTGCACACAAGAGCATTGGCTATGGAGTAGGGCGATAGTTTAATTAATAAATACTTGAGTGACTTTGGGGCCACTCACTTAATCTCCCTTGGCCTCGTGTAAAATAACAGGGATGGATTAGACGGATAATTTCTAAGATATCTCCCGGCTCTAATGAGATGATCTCATGATGGACTTAAAAAAAAAATTCTTAGAGGTCTGGGCAAGGTGCGGTTCGGGACTCAAGAGGTGACTGGGTCCAACTCGCCCCACCTCCCTAGGGCAAGAACTCCTCAGGCCCCCCACTTGTGGGTCATCGGATCGCAGAAAAGGAAGGGACCTCCGGGGTCACCTTATCCAATGGGTAATTCCTTCCCCAGGTTCCTGCCTTGGGGATGGGGGAAGCTGCTTTAATCAAATCCGTTCCCTGCACTGCTCGGGAAAGCTTCGCGGAAGCGCCAGAGGCCTGCCCACCGCAAGCAGGCAGGGAGCTCAGCAGGAGGGACCCCGGGAGCGGGGCGGGGCATGCCAGCCGGGAGTCTGGGGGACTCGAGGACTCAGAAGCGGAGTCCGGCGTGAGGCATGAGGGGGAGCCTAAGGAAGCCCGACGCAGGATCCGCCGGGTCTCACTCACCAGCTCATGGCGGCGGCCCCGCTGTCAGAGCCACCAGTTGCGGCCCCCGGCCCAGGCCTCGGACCGCTTTGCCGCGGCCACTTCCGGATTCGGACCGTCTCCAGGAAGTGACGAATGAGATACCCCCGGAAGCGAGGAGATGCGCGTGGCGCGGGGAGGGAGGGGTTGGTACCGGGGCACGTAAGGGGAAGATACTAGCGTGGTTACCTAGTAACCCTTTCGCTGCGGCATCTAGGAACGTCTGCTAGGACTGCGCTCTCTCTCCGCGAGCCTCCCCTGTCCTTCAGCAGACTACTGCCGGCTCCTTAAAGCCGTCCCTGTCCCAAGCACTCACGTCTCTTTCTTGCTCAGTTACTTCAGCTACAGAAATGAATGCAACAATGCAATAAAGCACAACGCGCATCTATTAAGCGCCTTCTATATATAGTGCAAAAAAGCTGCGGAGCTTCGGAGACTGAGGCTGAGGCTGAATTGGAGAAGGACGGGTATGAGGAGGGGGAAGGATTGCAGGATGGACCTAGAGTCAAGAAGACCTAAAGTACAAATTCTGCCTAGCTGTGTGAACTTGGACAAATCACTAGACCTCTCGTCTGCAAAATGAGGATAATAACAGCTTCTACTTTACGAAGTTGTGAGGATCAAATCGTGTGTAAAGCACTTTTTACAGGCCTTTAGGTAAAAATTAGTCATTATTATCGTCCTCCTTCAGGTTCAGGATTTTCCAGGCTGTTCACAGATTAAATCGAATGGGGTGTCATAGAAAGTGGGGACTTGGAGGATTAGGTTATTGCAGAAGTTGGAGCCTGGAAGCAAAGGGTTGCACGCAATCATCCTTTACTACTTTATTCAGTCGTTCAGTAAAGATTTATTAAGTGCCTACTAAGTGCCTGGCATTGGACTATGCCTGAAGGGTTGGGGAGACAACACGGACACAGATAAGGAGATGATATAAACAAAGGGAAAATTAATCTGGTGAGGGAGAACACTGAAAATCCGGGGGGGGGGCGGTGGGGGAAGGTGATCAGGCTGAGTGTCAGATGCTACAAAGGGATCGAAAGACTGAGGATTCATAAAAAGCTACCATATTTTGCAAGGTAGAGATCTCTGATAACTTTGAAGAGAGTCAGAAGAGCAATGAAGCCTCCTGTGGGAAAGAGTGTTTCAGTCAAAGCCATCAACAAGGACTTATGTGCTAAGCAGTGTGCTACAGGTTAGGGACACCGACAAATCTGACACAGTCCCTGCCTCAAGGAGTTTCCATTCTATTGGGGAAACATGTACACATACACATAAATCTACAGACAAGGACACAAAGTCAGTTACAGAGTATGTAACAGCCAGGGAGATCAGAAAAGGCCTCTTGTGGGAGATAGCTTTGAGCTGTGCTTGTAACAGCCAGTGATGTGGGGATGAGGAGGGAGAGCATTCCAGGCATGCAGAAGAGCCCGTGCAAGAGCCGGAATGGAAAAGTCATGTGTGAGCAACAGTAAGGCAGCCGAAATTAGGAATGGCAGCTAGGGGGCGCAATGGAGTCAGAAAGACCCCTAATTTAAACGAGATCTCAGACACAAACGGCATGATCCTGGGCGAGTCACTTAGCCTGTCTGTCTCAGTCTCTTCATCTGTAAAATAGGAATGATAATAGTACTTAGCTTGCATGGTTGTTGTGAGGATCAAGTGAAATAATTTTTAAAGTCTTAGTACAGTGCTTGGCACATAGTTGTGACTATGTAAATCTTAGAATAATTCCCCCCAAAATTAAATTTAATTCAAATTTTTAAAAATTAAAACAATTTAAATTAATTATTAAAAACAAAAAAATTATTATTACCCCCAAGGTTATTGTGAGGATCAAATAACTTAATAATTACAAAGCACTTAACACTAAATAAATATTAGTTATTAGTGGATACCTAGAATAGAGAAGGACTAGATTTCGGAGGGAGCAATGTTTAACAACTGAATGGGCATTTGTGTTTAGTGAGTGTGAGGAGCCAAGAATGATTAATATTAGGAACTTGGATGCCTGGAAAGGTGGTGGCACTTTTTATAGAAATACAGAAGTTTGGGAAAAAGATGGGTTTGGGGCAAAAAGATAATTCTGTGTGGGACACATTGAGTTTGAGATACCTATGGGATATCTGTTAGAAATTTCTAATAGGCAAATCATTCAGAACCAGGGCTCAGAAGGGATCAGAGCAACATATTTAGACGTGAGAGTCATTATCTCATATCTCATAGAGATGGTCATTGAACCAATGGGAATCGATGAAGTAACCAAGAAGCAAATTGTAGAGAAAAGACGCAGGATAGAGCCTTGGCGGGATATACCCAAAGTTAGAAGGTAAGATATAGATATTGAATCAGCAAAGGAGTAACCAGGCAGGGAGGACAATCAAGAGAAAGCAGTGTCATAAAAACCCAAAGAAGGAAAGGCACCATGGTCAAAGGTCCAGTGCTGTAGGGAAGTTAGGAAGGATAAGGATTAAGAAAAGGCAATTAAAGGATCACTGAAGAGAATGGTTTCAGCTGAGGGTTGGACTTAGAAGCTGTATGTAAGGAGGCTGAAAGTGAATGCAATGAGTATGTTGTTTTAAAAAGAAGTTTGTTTCTGAAAGGGAGGAGAGATATAGAACAATATTTTAAATTGATGGTAGGAAGTCCTGAGGAGGTTTGGATCTATATTACAAAGATGTCTGTTAAGAAGATGGGAAGGAAGCAGTAGACAGGGAGAGGCAGAAAGTTAGGGAGGGGGAGAGTTGAACCTCCAAAGATGTTATAGATTGTCTGAGACAGAGGTGACAAGGAAGTGCGTGTATTTCATCCCTATGAGATAGCTCCACAAAGAGCTTGGATAATACCATCCTGAATTCCTCCCTCTTCTTCACATACCCAGTTATTTGCCAAATCTTTTTTATTTTTAACTTCCAAGGCATCTCTTGCCTCTGACCCCTTCTCTTTATATGGCTACCACTTTAGATGAGCCCCTCATCACCTCTTGCCTAGATTATTGCAACAGCCTCCTAATTGGTCTCCTTGCCTCAAGGTTCTCATCACTTCAGGCCTTCCTACACACAGCTGCCTAAGTAATTTTCCTTAAGCACAGATCTAACCATGTGACTCTCCTACTCAATCTACTCCACTGGCTTCCTACTGCCTTTAGGATGAAATATAAACTTCTCTGTTTAGCTTTTAAAGCCCTGCACATCCTGACCCTATCCCATCTTTCCAGCCTCACTGGACATCACTTTTCTCCTTCTCCTCCAATTTTTTGATTCAGACTTCTCCCTGCTCCTTTCACAGAATACCACATTTCAAACTCTCTGTTTTTACATTGGTCTTCCCTCAGCCTAGAATGTATTGCCTCAGTATCATAGGGACTTTCTCTGAGATAAAGCTTTGGACAACCCCCTGTGTAAAACTTTTCCTGATTCTTCCATCTATTGATGCCTTTTAAAAGATCTTGGATTTTAACTTCTGTGTACAAAGATAAATGTTTCTGTATTTATTAATTTTATATTAATGCTATATATTATATATAGCAAGTATATTTACACATATATACATACGTATATGTATATGTATGTCTGTCATATAGATAGCATATATTTGCTTCCCCCTTTGGAAGGTAAGCCCATCGAGAATAGGGATTGTTTTGTTCTTTGTACTTTATGCCTAGCACTTGGCAAAAGGCTAGGTATATGATAGGAGCTTGATAAATACTTGTTAATTGATATTTTCATCTTATTACATGATTGGCTCACCTCCTCTTCCAAACACACATATCATATACACATACACACAAGAGTGTGTATACATAAATGTATATTATATATTTACATTACTATCTTTTACTCACAGACTATCTTTAGAAATACTTTGAAGGTGGCTTATTACCTCCGTGCATCTTTCCTATGCTCTGTGGATTCTTGGATTCTATGAAGATTGTGGTTTTCTAAGATTCACAGCTAAAACATCATTGGAAGAAGATTCATATTAACAAGATATGCAGAATATCTGCTTGATATCATTAAAAGCATTAGCCAGTTTCCTTAGCATAATCCAGGATACTCTCTTCCTCCTATTCAAATGGGGACCCAACTCATTGTCCATTTTTAGCACTAGTCCCAGATGTAGGTACTGAGGCACTAATTCAACAGATCATCCATTCCAATACATGTCTAAATCTATGCAATAGGCATTTTTCATCCATTTAGTTGTTCCTGTATGGACTGTTAATCTCTCTTGCATCTCATGAAAAAACCTGCATGATCTTTGCTCTAACTTGAATAGATGATCTTATTGAACACAGACTGTTGATTGTAACCAGTGGTTACGTAATTTTATCACTTAGAAGTATTCTGTATTTGTTGAGAGTTGGATCAACTTCATTTGTTGTACTTTGGTGAGGGCAAAAGGGGTAAATTACTTATATAAATTTGCATTTGCCATTGTTATAATTAGTCACATTTGCATAGCATTTCAGAGTTATGAAAGTAATTCTAATCTTATCAAATCCTATATGATATCTTTATAGTATTTGGGATCAGCAGAAAACTCTATTAGTGGTCATCTAATTTAGCTCCCTCATATAACAAATGTAAATTTGTTGTAAATTTTACTACCAGTAAAATAGGTAGTACACTTATGATCTCCATTTAACAGACCAAGAAAATGGGACCCATACAGAGGGGGGCAAGTTTAGGATTACCCAGTGAGTTTTTAATCAGAGCTGAAGTCAGAACCTCCTTGATGATATTCATTATGCTCAGTCCCCAGAGAGGGAAAGATATGATTAGAATCTGATCCTTTTCCTCAGTTTCCGTGGGCTGTAATATCTTTTTTTCTCTACCTTGGAGAGCTTCCTTCATTCATGAATCCTCAGAGCAACAGATGTTCCTTGGGTACAAGTACAATCTGTATTGTCTACGAGAAGAGCTTTCTTGGGGGCTTAGACCAAGTAGCAAGAAGGACACTGTTCAGAATAGTGTGGGGAGTATCTGTCTGGTTCCACTCCTTGACATCAATCCAATGGGAGCTGTTTAACAGAATCATCTTGAGATGAATTCAATCACCAATCAATCAATATCCTGTGTACTTTTCTCTTCCATAAATACATTCAAGTAAAATCCCAGCATTTGTGAAAAAGAAAAATGGGAAGGGTCATCACAAAAAGCCACATGTAGCCTGGAAACAGTCTCATGGTTTTATCACATAGACAGATCCTCTGGCTACACCTTGTATGAGGGAGGAAAAATGTGCTAGAAAAATCTTGCCCAGGGAGATGCACCTTAGGTCTTTCAGCTCTTTGAACCACTACTATCTAACCCCTCAGTCATTGCCCAATTCCTTAGTACCCATAGTCTTCTTTTTCATTTGTTTACTACTTTCATTTTGTACCCATAATGTTATAGAGCAATTGTTCCTACTTTACCACATCTGTAGATTTTCCTTATTATTATTACTTTTTTTACTTACAATCAGTATAAGATCCATTGCTGCAAGAGATCCTAGAAATTATTTAGTCATATTGTCATAGATTTAGGACTGGACGAGATCTTGGAGAAATTTAGTCCAACTTCTTCATTTTATAGATGAGGTTCAAAGACTTGCCCAATATCATATAATCCTCTGATTATAAATCTTGTGGTTTCCCCATTACACAACACTGTTTCACATTTAAAGCTTTATTCAAAGTAGCATAAATCCAGCCCCCACAACAAAAACAAATAACAAAGTAGCATTTCTCTTTAAAGTAGAGGTTGTCATGGAAAATCCAGGTCACATGATAGTTATCTTAGGAGTCCCCCTAGAAGCATATCCTTCAGGACCTCAGAGTAATAGGAAGAGCACAGTAGAAGCTGATTGCTATCTTCAAGATGTCTATGAAAAATCAGGGGAAGGGGCCAGTGTTATTATAATCAGGGAATCAGGGCATTGAACTGTGGGGAATAGACTTAATAAAGATATCAATTTCTCATCCCACTCTAGAGTTGTCAGCCAGCAATAGAAAGGAAAACAGGACTACTCAGAACCTTGGGGCTAGTGTTTGTTCCAGGTTAGCTCTCCATAACTACTACTAATTATCCTTGGGGAAGAAAAAGATGGAGAGCCAGCATCATCCAGCTGGCCAGATGAGATGGTCCAGCATTGCTCTAGTACCTTTGTGCCTTTCTTTCAGAAACTTTTGTTCCCTTGAGTTGTGTTTTTTGTGCTGGGCTGTTCATTGAGAGGCTGACGTTAGCATAATACCTAGCACATAGTAGGTCCTTAATGTTTGTTGATTGAATAGTTAAAGGGATGTATGATGATGGCTTTTTGTCTATCACAAGATGACTAATACCCCGCTCCTCATCCTTGGCAATATTTTCTAACAGCTCTTCCCTATTTTCCAATGAGTGTTTTAGAACTTGAAGTGGAGGAATCAGTGACAGGAAGAGATGTACCCTAAGATTTGCATATCTTTGGAAATGTAGTCCTCTTCAGGGACCAATTTTAAATCTATTTTCTCTAGGTTTATAAAGTACTTGGTCTGCACTCCTTTACCTACCTGTGGGTTGTTAATTCTGCCTGCCTGCATGTGTTGCATGCACACCATCTGCACCTCTAACCCAATTCAGTTATCTTACATTGGTAAGGGGAATTGGGCCAGAATAAGAGGGGCCACATCAGGATGAGTCCTTCCTCATAATTAAATTAATAACGATAGTAAGGCAGCTAGGTGGTGCAATGGATAGAGCACCAGCCCCAAAGTCAGGAAGACTTGAGTTCAAATTTGACCTCAGACACTTAACCCTTCCTAGCTGTGTGACCCTGGGCAAGTCACTTAATGCCAGTTGTCTCAGCAACAAACAAACAAAAAAACAAAAAAACCAACCCCTCCTCCCCCCCCCCCAAACTGGAAACTGTAGTAAGAAACAAAAAGTCAGAAAGATAAACACCAAGAGGATACCAAACTTAAAGGTTTGTAGTGGGTATAGCCAGCCATGATGGATCGAAGAATCCAGAAACATATAGGAATCTAGTGGTGTTAGAAACCATTCTGCCTGATGAGGGCCAGAAGGATGCAGGATGGTACAGAGAGGCCATTAGGGACACCAGAAAAGGACAAGTTGGTATGTCCTAACTCTGGCACTGCCAGCTTTTCTGGCTTCAGAACTGAGATCAGTCCTACCATCTGCAAGAAACCTTTCTGGGTGCTCCTAGCTGCTCATGCTTTCCCTCTGAATTTGCTTTCTATCCATTCTATATATCTCTATGGTGTCTTCCATTATAACGTGAACTCCTTGAGGGCAGGCTGATTATGCCTTTATTTGTATCCCTAATGCAGAATACCTTGCACATAGTAAGTGCTTAATAGAGGCTTATGTACTAAAGGAGCTGGGGATCCAACCCTACCTCTAATGCTTACTCCTTGTTTGACTCTGAGTAAATCATCTAATCTCTCTGGAACTCCCATTCTTCATCTACTAAATGAAATAAGTGGACTAAATGGCCTCAAGGCAAAGGGACCAAAAGTTTCAGTGTATAATTACCATTGCAAACCACTAGTCACAAGAGCTTTGCCTCAGTTTGGGTGTCTTTACCATGCCTTTTATTTTCTTATTAGGGTAGGATCCATATCTTAAGCATGGCTTTCTTATGACAAGGTGATGGACACAGGCTAAGGAGAATACTTGGTTGGAGAGGGAAGTGTGTAGATCCCAACACAAAAAACTTTCAGAGAAAGTATCTGTCCTGGTTTTTAGAACTGAGTAGAAAGGAAGGACAGAAGAGTTAACAGCTATCAGTGGTCGAGGAGGTTAGAAGAATAAATTGACCAAATGCTTCTTGGGGATTTATGTCCTGAAGACCTCTGATGCTACTTGAGCTCTGGTGCTGCTTATAGGATTCCCAACTTCCATTTCATGTTCTGCTGCTGCTGCTGCTGCGTGTGTGTGTGTGTGTGTGTGTGTGTGTGTGTGTGTGGTTTTTTTTTTTTTTTTCCCTCTGGAGAATGACTAACTTTAAGGACTAAAAAAAAAGTGTTTTGATTACACTGCCTTTTTACCAACTGGGAGCATTAGTCACTGTGGATTGCTGCAGATAACGGGTAGAGCTTACAGCAATCCCCCTCCTCCTCTCTGGATTGCCTGCAGCACCCAGTGAGAAGGCAGCAAAAGAGGGGGAGAGAAAAGAAAGAGAAAGAGAGCCCAAATTGGAGTTGGGGGAAGACTCCCATGAATTGGCATTGCCAGAACCTGAGAGGTTCATTGCAGAATTTTCTTGTTTCCTAAGCCTTGGATTCTCAGTGAGAAGACTAATGGGGAAAGGACTCTAGGAAAGCTCTATGGAGCCCTTGTAGAGTCCTTTTTTCTTGGAATTTTAGACCATCAGCACTTTATAGGGGATGATATTTCCTCTTCCAAAGTTCTTCACATGATTCAACCATTGAATAAAACTGGGGAAAGAATATTTGGTTATTGCAAGTCTGTGTAGAGGTATAAGAGAAATAAAAAGAATTCTTAAAGGATGTCACATCTCTGTCATCCATTGGAGAAGGGGATGTTGACAGATTAAATGTAGGAAGTGATGGTTATGCCCCCCAAAATGGGAATCCAAAAGCAGATGGTTGGGGCTGGTTCCCAAAGCCTGAGGCTGACTCCCATTCTCTGATCTCTGATCTTCAATTTCTATCCAGAGACCATGTTTGCCTTTACAGTTTCCTGGGCCTCCCATCCTAGAAGTGACCTACATCTAATCACAATGATGGATCCATAGACAAAGATGCTGCTGATATTGACCAGCTGTCTACCAGTTTGAATTGCTTTACCAATAGTGGAGGGGGGGTGGGATTTGTCTCTGGAGGTAGAGAGATATAGGCTCCTTTGAGAAAGAGACTGAAATCTTTGGATCAGCCCAGGAGGGGATAGAGCCATATTTTCTCAGGTTCATTCAAGATCTTTTAGCCCTGCTTTTCTTTGGCTTCTGTACTTTTAAGTGCCCCCTCAAAAGAATTCATTTTTTCTGAGAAAATCTTAGAGGGTACCAGTAAAGGATAGAATGGAATGAATCCTACTTTCTTATGAGTTTATAGATGAGAGGGGAAAATTAGGGGTCAGAAGTAGAATGAGAGAACATAGAGGACTACACTATAATTTTGCCTATTAGAGACAGCATAGCATAATGGATAGGATACTGTACTAGGAGTGAGGAAGCTCTTAGATATTTGCTGGTTGTATAAACCTGGATAAATCATTTATCTCTATCGACTTCAGTTTCCTCATCTGAAAGTGAGAGAGTCAGACTAGGTGACCCCTAAAGGCCCTTCTAACTCTCATTCCATGTTGAATCTCCAAGAAGATAATATTTAAATTAGTAGGATTGTATCATGTCATTCTTCTCCAAAAATCTTCAGTGTGTACCTGCTAAATGAAATTCAAGCTCCCTTTGCCAGGCATTCAAAGGCAATCTGGTGCCACCATCCCTACTCTTCCCAATATATTGAATACTTTAGTCTGCCAAAGCAGACAACATTTTATCCCTCCATCAGGTTTTTTTTTCTACTTCCATATCTTCATTTTTGCCATTATTAAGTTCATATTAGGCCTTGTGCCTGGAACAGAGCTTACAAGATGAAAAAAGAACATAGTCCCTGCATGGAATGCTCTCCCTCCTTCTTTTTTACTGGTCAAATTCCTACCCATTATTTAAAGTCCAACTCAAGTGTCACCTCCTCCAAGAAAGATTGTTCTAGTTCTAAGTCCTAAGTCCCTTCTTGTCCCCCACCCCTTGTTCCATGACCTTCTTCTTTCCCCACCTATGACCTTATGTAGCCCCATAATTTGGTACCTTTCCAGTACATGAAACATTACTGTGCAATATAATTATTTGGAGATCACACACACACACACGTATAGGTATATAAATATATTATACATTCATATATGTATATATGTATGTGTGTATATGTATCTCTATACATATATGTATATGTGTGTGTAATTAAATATAGATATAGATTATATCTATATAGATAAATATCCTACTAGACTGTGTACTGCATGAGGGCAGAAAACATATTTTAGTTAATGTGTTTTCTCAACGGTTAACACAATTTTTTACACACAATAGACATATATATATATATATATATATTTGTTTTTTACATATAAATGAAAAGAAACAGTTTCCTCCAGAAAAAGCCTTTTAGTTTTCAGGTTAGGGCTTATATTCCTTGGCTTGGGGCAGGGAAAGGGGAGTCTGGCTTTCCTAGCTGGACAACTCTTCCTTACCCTTCTAGAGAAGAGACAGTCCTAGACACTATGCTGTGGTAATCTACCACAGGTAATTATCTCTGAGCTTTGATTATACCACAAAGTTGAACAGGAAGGCCTCAAATAGTTCAACAGCTGCCCTAGAGGCATCAGTCAACCTTGTTCCAGGGAAGGGAGATAGAAAGGGAAAAGAGGAGGGGGATGGTTTTCTGCTGGAGATTCCAACCCTCCCGAGATTGGATACCTCGTTTTTCCTGGAGGCACTGGAAATTGAAAGCTGCTTGGTCCAGAATCAATAAAGAAATATAGTGATTAATTAAACCGATATTGATTAAGTGCCTATTTATTAAGTAAAATGCACTGTGGAAACATTTTAAAATGAGAGAATACAATGAAGAAGCTGCCCCTCTCCTCCACAGCAGAGTTCTAGTGTGCCCTGCCCAGGGATAACTGTGAAGAATTCTCCAAGAAAAATTGGGGGAAGCCGTGTAGCAGTGAAAAGAATAATTGGGGTCAGAAAATCTGAGGTCAAATGTCATCTGTGAAGGTTTACTATCTATGTGAATTTGGGCAAGGCTCTTAACCTCTGTGAGTCTCAGTTTTTTCATCTTAAAATTGTGTGGATGGTTTCTGAGGTTCCTTTTAGGTCTAACTGTATGATCTAAGGATCAGATAAGACAAGGACAAAAGGATAAAAAAAAAATGAGGCTTCTGGAGAAGTAGGGAAATTCTTTAACTTGGCAAATTCTTTAGCCTGCTACAGAGCTGTATTCCTAAGTCCCCTCTCACTGCTCTCATCACTGTTTTGGGTAACCCTTATCCTAAAGGAGGCAGGTCAGATCAGGCAGGGTAAGGTTCTGGCCTGTAGTAGAGACATGGATATAGAAATAGAGAAATAGATGGAGGTAGAGAAGGAGGAAGAGGAGAAGATAGAAGATATGGGGGGGGGGAGAGTGAGAGAGTAGCATTGATTGTTAGTCTAAAAATGGTGTAGTACAAATATCCCTAAGCTAGTTTAGAGTCTTAGCCTTTGCTATATGATCATATTTAGCCTTAGTTTCTTCATTTTTTAAAAAGAAAGGACTTAGACTACAACAGAGGTTCTTGACCTTTTTTATGTCATGGATCTCTTTAAGTAGAATTGTTGCAGCCCATGAACCACGCTCAGAATCATATATTTAAGTGCATAAAATATATAGGATTATAAGGCAATTATTCATATTGAAATGTAGTTATGAGAAATATTTCTAAAAACCCACATTCATAAATACTTCTGAACCCCACAGACAAAGAAAGTTCCATGGATTAGTCAACAACTCAGATTCTGAAAAGTGAAATCAGAATGGGGCTGAGGAGCCTCTTACACTGGGGGCTGGGATAGGGTTCCAATTAAGGCAACAGGAGGAAGGACTTCTTCCTTTCTTGGGAGCTTTCCCACTCTCTTGCTTCTCATTCCCATTGGATCCTCTTCAGAACTTGCTCTTTGCCACAGTGGAGAGGAATGTCTGGGAAATTATATGGAGCAGAAGAAGTCATTGGGTTTTAAAAATTGGAGGGAAACATTTCTCCCTTGACCCATTTCTCCTCTCGAATAAGCAAAAGTGCATTGATGTTCATCTCCTTCCTCTAATTTGTTACTATAATTTTCCCTACATGTCAGAAAGCAGAGGGACTTTTTTGAACAAGCTAAGGGCAAAAGTGCTGCTGGCTTGCTACTTGGGAGCAAGAACCTGAACAAGGAGTGTTGATCCCTCAAAATGTTTCCAACATAGGGAATAGTGGCATTTTGTGGGTGGGAAGGTAATTAGAGGAGAAACTGGATTTAATTTAATAGACCTGGGTTCCCTGACAGAGATCATTTATGCAAGAGAAAAGACCAGGAAATAAGGTTTGTCGTGTCCCTATTTCTTTTCCTCTTCAGTCTCAGCTCCCAAACTGAGCCTCTCAGCCTCTACACACACACACACACACACAAACACACACACACACACACACACACACACACACACACACACAATTTCTCTCTCCCTTTTCCATCTTCTCTTTCTATTCTTCTTTTTCTCTCTCTGTCTCTCTCTCTCTCCTCTTCCTTCTCCCTTTTTCCCTCTCCCTCCCTCCCTTTACCTCTCTGCTTCTCTCTTTCCCTCCTCTCCTTTCCCCCTTTCCCTCTCTTCTCCTCTCTCCCTCCCTCCCTCTCTTTCCTCCCCCCAAGCTGGCAACAGATGGTTCCAGGCCCCGTATTAGTCAGCCAGTACAGGGACAGAGAATGACTCCTTCAGTCAGTGGTACGGTGGCTCCCTGCCACCCTACCCAGTAAGTTTGCTTATAGAGAAAAGGCAGTGGGAGGAAATGATAGTTTCAGAGTTATTTTCAGAAAGGAAACAGAAAAATTTTTTAAAGGGTGAGTGTCCTGTGTTTTGGTACAAAATCAGGAAGTTTGAGGAAAATCACCTGAAATCTTTCCTTTTTCCTCCAGCCCTCATCAAACAGCATTAAGAGATTGACCTGACTGGTGATGGCAATTTCTTTGCTTCTCATTACTTTGTTTTTAATTGTGTGTGTGTGTGTGTGTGTGTGTGTGTGTGTGTGTGTGTGTGTGTGTAACTGGGGTGGCTGGTCAGAGAAGACAAGGCAGGAGGAGATTAGAAAGAAAGCTGGAAAACCTTCCAAGACCCTTGCCACCAAGGCAGCTGCACCCAGGTCTGGAAAATCTGTGATATCTTTATCTTGCTGCTCAGAGCTGGTTCCTCCCTTTGGGGGTGTGGAGGGGTCAGAGGAGATGGAGCCGAGGAATTGAGTGGGAAAACCATGGAATTCTTGAGTTACTTACATGCATAGTCTATGCAGGTTTGGCCAAGATGAGAGGGTGTGTGCAAGGAGAGGAACACAGCTAGAAAGAGAGGGAGAGGGGGAGGGAAGGAGGGAAAGAGAGAGAAAGAGAATGTTGGGGAGTGTGTGTGTGTGTGTGTGTGTGTGTGTGTGTGTGCCTGCTTGTAGGAGAAATGTGTAGGGTTGCTAAATGTGATTGTGTGGAAGGATGAGTACGTGAGTAACCAAAGCTATGTTTTGAAGAGATAGCTAAAGTTGCTTCTCTTTGAAATTCTAGGAAATCAGACTTTAGGTTCATTGATTTAAGGATGAAAGGGACCAAAATGGCTACCCCTGAGATTCAGTCATTTAGTTCACTCCTCTCATTTTATGGATAAGGAGTCCAAGGTCACAAAGTAAACAGTCAAGATTGGACTCTAGTTCCTCTACCAAAAATCCAGTTCTCTTCCCACTTCACAGGGCCAGGCTTGTCCTCCCTATGAAGGACATTAGTTGCCTTCTGGGATTCTTGGAATATTTTGATTGTCCATAGAAGGAGAGAATAGCAATGGCCTTTAGCCCCTAGAAACATCTGCTTGGGGACACAATGTAATGGGAAATTAGCTGGCTTTCCTTAGTTGAGATCATCAGGATTTGCTAGATCCTCTTAGATAAGAATGTATGAAAAGGAATGGGGGAGGGAAAGAAAGAAAGGGAAGGTAGCAAGGGAGTGAAGATGTGAAAGGGAGAAAGAAGCCATGGAGAAAAACACTAAAAGGAGAAGGTAATGGGAGTTCTTGTTGCTCATAATTCATACTGGAAGAGGACCAGTGACATCATAATGTTGGACTCAAGGTTCAATGTGTTTGACCATGGCTGATCAAGCCAATACAAGGTCAGAAGACTCTACCCAAGGTCAGACACAGAAAGTCAGCATGAACTTTGCGGTGGAGATGTCTCTAGATTTGGGTACCTCACATTTTCTCTGGGTTATTGTGATTCCACCTTCTTTGACCTGCCATGCTAGCTGGTCCTGTCCCATGTCTCACAATTGATATTAAAGTCCTTCAGGGAGACTTCTGTATACTTCCATGTAAGCACTTGACTTGTGTGAGTTCTCCTTGGAAGAGTCTTTTAGGTAAATGTAACTGGTATTTTGGCTATGTGGCTACCCATTGGAAATTGCACTTTGCTGCAGAGTTTGAATATCTGCCAGTTCAATTCAAGAGAGGATCTCAGTAAATGGTACCTTTTCTTGTCAGGTGATCTACCGAAGATTCAGAATAGAAGTGATTGAGTTTCCTCCAGGGTGCCAGTTTTCTGTCCAGATTTCAAGGGCATATAATATTGGGGTCAGCCCAGCAATTCTGTAGACCTTCAGGTCAGCCTAATATTTCTTCTCTCCCACGCTTTCCTTTGGAGTCTCCCAAATAGTGAGCTAGGGCCCACAACATGTGTGTCAACCTCATCAGCTACATGGGCTGCATACTGCCAAGGTAAGGAAGCTTATCCATAGCATTCAAAATCTTTGCACTGACTATAAGCAAAGGTTCCACTTATGGATGATGCAGTGCTGGCTGGTAGAGAACCTCTGTTTTCTCCGTGTTGATCGTCAGGTCAAAATGAGCACGAATGGTAGAGAATCAATCCTTGTTCTGTTGCATCTCAGCCTTGGAGGCTACACAGAAAAGAGAAGGAAGACATGCTGGTCAGAACTAGCGGTTCTACTGGTCACTTTTGGGACATTTGGGTATTAAGTGGTTTTAAATAAGATAGGAAGAAAGAAGAAAGAAATGAATGAGAATTGCAGACAAAGTGATTAGGAAAACTTCAGTTTGATGAATCCCTCCAGATCACTTTATAAAATTACAGGACATGGACCTAAACAGAAAGAAAAATCTGCCATGGAGCATGTGGACTCCCTAGACATATAGACTTCTTACTGGATGGACATAATGAATTCCAGATTGGTTTCCAGAGACTGGGGCCATGTCAAAGAGAATTGATGATTGAGGCCCAGAAGGATGAATTCTTGCTGGGAGGAATCCTGTCTGGTTCCCCCCACAACCAACCTCCTGCTGTGAAAAAATAAGCAGTAGAAGTAGATTTACCCCTGTGATTCTTTTCTATCACTTTCTCTCTCCTGGACTTCTATTGGGAATGGGAGATGACTTCTCTCTTCCCTTCCATTGCAATAGTGGATTGCAGTAGAAGGATATGGCACTGGCTAGAAATCCTCAAAGAAAAGGACATTTTCAGCCTTGGCAGCTAACTCATGAGTCAGAAGCTCCTGAGTTGGGGATTCAGGCCAACCAGTGGAGATTTCCACAAGAGCATGAATCTAGAAGAAGTAAACCACTACCAGGATCATTTTATACTTGAAGAACCAAAGAAAGCTGTATTGTTCGGGAAAGTTCAATCCTTGTGAATTGCTCAGATAGGCAATGCAGTAAATGTAGAAATATCTACCTATCAGTTCCACAACATTGTCTTTGTTGTTCTAGGGGGTGAGTAATAAGACATCATGAGTATAATGGACCAGTGGAGTGTTTGATGAGAACAAAAATATACTTCTTCATGTGAGCCTTTGAATTCTTTTGTTTCATATAATTTCTATGGTAGAGGAAATAAAAATGTTGTTACATACCTGGGTACTTATGTAGAAAGGAACCTTACTACCCACTTTTGGGAAGATGCTAGGACATACCTAAACTTGATTTTTAGAGATTTCCAGTTGGAAGGACAGAATTGAAGAGAGAATGAGTACTCCAATAGAGTCAGGTTCCCCAGAATTACCCTAAGTCTGTGTAATCTCATTCTTCTTTGGGAACCACTTATATGTCAAAGATGACGGGATCATAGCTCTTATAGCTGGAAGAACCCTTAAGAGAGCTCTGTTTTCAATCTCCAATATTCATTCAAGATCAATTGAATTTTAAAGAATTATAGCATTGGGGCAGCTAGGTGATGCAGTAGAGGACCAGCCCTGAAGTCAGGAGAAGCTGAGTTCAGATATGATCTCAGACACTTAACATTTCCTGGCTGTGTGACCCTGTGCAAGTCAATTAACTCCTATTGCCTCAGCAACAACAACAACAAAAGAATCATGGTATCCCAGAGTTGAAAAGGACCTTATGGGTGGTCCAGTCTAAACCTTCCCCAATGAAGAAATCTTTTCTATAACATCTTTCAAACAATTCCTGACTCTGCTGCATTCAACCTTTGCCTGCAGACTTTTGGTGATTGGGAATTAGATACCTCCACTTCACCCTCTGCAGTTCTCTATCTTTGGATAGTTCTACTTTCTTTATATTTAATTGAAATCTTCATCCCTGTAACTTTCACCCATCATTCCTGCTCCTGCATTTTGGGAGCAAAAAGAACAAATCAAATCTCTTTTCCTCATGATTTTCCTCGAAATAATTCAAGACAGCTACCATGACCCACTATGTACTCTTATCTAGACAAGCACCAACAATTATTTCCATTAATCAGTGCTTGATTTTAAGTCTCATCATTATCTTGGGCACAATCCCAGTTTATCATTATTTTTTCCAATATATTATTCTTAGAACTGGATATAGTGTAGATGGAGATTGCCCAGGGCAGAGCACAGAAGGACTATCTCCTCTTTTTCTCTGGATTCAATTGCTTTTATTAATGCAACCCAAGATCACATAAACTTTTTTTTGGCTGCCACATCACACTTCTGAGTCATCTTGAGATTTCAGTCCACTAAAACCTTCAAGATTTTTTTCCCTTCACACAAACCACCCCCATTACTAGCTCTGTGACTTGTTTAGGGTCATGCAGGTTCTAAGTGGTGGTGGTGGTGGAGTGATGTCCTAGAACTCAGCTTTTCTTTTTCTTATTGCACTTCTTCCCTAGGGAAGTTAAAGTTGAGTTAAAGAATCTGGAAGCATTCAGTAGAATTAAGGAGAATAGCAATTTAAGAGAAAAAAGTTGGACTGAAGTCAGGAAAATTCTGATATTGATGAGGACCCATGAGGTAGAGTCAATCCATCCTCCTCCCTCCATTACTCAAAATAAAATGAGGGAAGTCCTCTTTTCCTGCTAAACCTGAACAAGCCCTGGAGATCTGGGAGTGTATGGGGAGGAGATGGAGTAATGACTCAACATATCAAGCAGATCCTCAAATAGGGAGGAGGAACCACACCCTCACAGAGGGTAGATTGGGTAACTGAAGCTGGAGTTGAGTGAAGGATGGAATAAATTGATGTTCAAAAAGAAAAGGGAGAAAAGGAATAATGAGAGGGAGTGTAGAATTTGTTCTCTGTGCCTTGGCTTTGGGAGGAGGGAAGGGAAAGATAATTAAGTTATGAAAAAAATATTTTCATCTCTGGGCAAGAGATCAGGAGAAAGAAAATTATTATTTCCCCAAGAAGAATCAGCCTTTGCTTTAAAAAAAAAAAAAAGGAGAGATAGATATAAAAGAAAATGGTGGGTTTGCCAGTGGACCTAAGATCCAACTCTTGAGAGATATCCTGGCTCAGGTTGCGAAGATCTCTTTTGGGATTAACTCTCTCCACCCAAAAGGCAGGACAAATTTGCAGGTTGCCAGGGCATTACATAGAACCATCATGGATTGTAAATCATTGGAGTATCCTCTGAGATAACTTAATGATGTCTACCTTAAATATAAACAGAAATGAGGCTGCTTCCAAAGATGTCAGTACAAAAAAGAACTGGAAAACTTTCAGTAAAAGAGAAAAGGGGTGTTTTGAAGAGTTGAATTATGCTGAAATCTAGAGGGAATGTCATAAAACTGAAACCCTGAACAGTTTGGGGAGTATGTACTTTAGCAACAGTCTGAGCAACCTGTTTTTTACTACTATAAGGGAGAAAGGTAATTTGTTCTTCTTTTTCTCATCATTGAACATTTAGGGCTAAAGACAAAAAAAAACCTACAAAGGCTTATAGTGTAGCACTGCACTTCTCAAATAGAATACTCTAGGGCTTGGATTATCTTGGTAAGAACCATAAATACTAAGCTACTGGTGTGGGGATCTAAAATCCCCTCAACAATGGAGGTAGTTCAAGGAAATTTTGAAAAAAGTAGATTGAAATTAAGGCATTTCTTTTTACACTGAACAATACGTAAGTATTTTTGATACTTGCATAACTTAATATTTAATACTTCAAAGGAGAAAATATCCCTATTTACATTTTATTACTTACCTTTATTCATATAACATAGAAGTTTGAGAAACACTGACCCCAAAAAAAGCCAAAGGAATTTAAAATGATAAACAAGGATGGAGACAGAGGAAGTCTTCTGTCTCAGCACAGCTGAGAGGAAACATTATCTTGAAGTTTCAGCAAAAGAAATCAAAGCACAAATTTTTAAAGAATAAGCTCTATTCCTCAATGGATAAAATGGTCAAAGGATATGAACAGGCAGTTCTCAGAGGAAGAAACACAAATTATCAAGAACTCCTTGAAAAATTATTTGGAAAGAATAATGAGAATCTAAACACCAATCTGAGGTACCATCTTATACCAATTAAGCCATCAAAGATAGTTAAAATTATAAAATTCAATGTGGGAGTGGATTTGGAAAAATAGGCACATTACCACATTGCAGGCAAGGCTGTGAATTACTGTGTTTGGAATGCAATATGAAAATTTTAAAAAAGGAGAGAGCTACAAAATTATTTATGTTCCTTTACCCAGGGGTCCTAACTATTGGACTAATACCCTACATATAATATAAAAGAAAAAAATAACTTATTTATCTGTACAAAAATATTCACAGCAGCTTTATTTTTAAAAGCAAAAAGCTTCCCATATGTCCAACAATTGGAGAAAGGCTGAACAAACTGTGATATATTAACATAATGAGATTTTATTGCATTATAAGAATTGACAAATATGAGTATAAAGAACTATGGGAGGACATATATTAAGTGATGCAGAGTGAAGAAAGAAGCTTTTGAATAATATGTATACTATGATTATGCAAAATATAATGATATTAGCAAAGAAATCTGAAAAATATATAAAAGTATGGTCAAAAGAAAATGTAGAATCAAATAGTATTTTTTAAAAATTAAGCTCTTTGTAAACCTTATGTAAATGTTATCTTACTTAGAAATTCAGGAAACTTTGCAATATTCTGGGACCTGATATAGTCAGCCAAATGTCATCCACAAACAAGAACATCTGGGGGACCTTCCCATCTACAGAAAATCATCCTTTTATTTGAATTCTGTGCTGGGAATTCTCTGTGGATGGTAACAAATGCTTTTGGCTAGTATGTACCTGGATTTGACAGGTAGACACTCAAATATTTTGGTAGTATGTACCTGGGTTTGACAGGTAGACACTCAAATATTTTATTTTGTCTACAGTAATTTTAAATGAAATTTCTCTTTATATCTCTTGCTGATGGACTTTGTCAACAATACATAGAAATGCTGATGATTTGTGTGGGTTTATTTTATATCTTGCAACTTTGCTAATGCTGTGAATTGTTTCCAGTAGGTTTTTGGATGATTTTCTACGATTCTTTAAGTATATCATCATATACTTTTTATGATTTGTTTGACCTTGATAATGAGAAGGTCAGTGGCCAAAGTTAGCTCTGTTATATCTTTCAAATACCCCTGTATGATCTTGCACATGCATAGGAGACATCATGAAAGAGGACAGTTTAAGGTAGTATTTTGCTACATTGAAATAAATTTTATTTTCTAGTCAATAAGCAATAAGCACAGTGTGACTTTGTATTCTATATACTTTTCAGTCTTCGGTGTGAATGAATGTCAACTACAATGATTATTATTTTGAAGAATTAAAATTATAAATCATTTAGAGTTTGTAGTTTTATGTATACCCATTAAAATGTGCCTTATTTATTTAAATCTGTTATTGCTGATGGTTGCTAAGTTTAATTTAGAGTTAAATCCATTTCTCTTCCCCAAAGAGTCAAAACCCAAGTTCCTCTTCCCAATTCTACCCTTCCAGTTTGGGGTTTCATTTTTGTCCCCTGTGAATTGGTATCAATAATTCTCATCATATATTTTTTCTTTTTTGTTATTGTTTGTCCAGTCATTTCAGACTTTTCATGACCCTATTGTGGGCATTTCTTGTCAAAGAGACCGGAATGATTTGCCATTTCTTTCTCTAGCTCATTTTACAGATGAGGCATTAGGGCGAACAAGGTTAAGTGATTTGCCCAGTCATCTAACTATTAAGTGTCTGAGGCTAGAGCTGAGCTCATGGAGATGAATCTTTCTGATTCTAAGTCCCAGTACTTTATTCACTGCACCACCGAGTTCTCTCATTGTGCATAGTGCATCACAGTCTGCATTGTAGACACAGGTTCTGGACAATGTAACTAGCCAATGGGATGTGCCCTCAGATGGATAGATCACAGGGTTTGATTGGGGTTGATTATCTTTGGCCTTGATGGTCTTGAATCCACTTGAATCAACAAATACCATATTTCTGCTTACAGAGCCAAGGCGCATCCTAAATGTTACTTCTGATCTGGCCTAATAGAGTTAATTTGGAGGGGACACTGCTTAGTAAACATAGCTTCTTCCCAATGCTCTTCCCAAAAGAATTGATGTTAAAACATCACACAGGTGATAATTTTGATGTGGAAAATAAAGGAACCCAACTAGTTGGTGCTTCTCACCCAGAGGGTTAGTTTGATTTTTAGAGAGCAAGAGAAGACGAAAAAGGAGTAGGATTGCGAGTTGGACTCTAAAGAAGTTTCCATGGGCTTAAATAAGGGAAACTCAAATTAAAATTGATCAAACACTATCCCTCATTTCCCAGGCTTCATTTCTTCCCCTAACCAATGACAACCTCATGGCCTTCCATTTTTATGGTGCTATGGCTAGTACCCAAGATCACTTTGTCATTTTGACCTGACACTATTCTCATTTTGTTAGTGTCTGATCTCTACTATCTATTCTCTCCACTCCTGCTCCCTGGTGGTTGAACGTTGCTGGAGAAAAATCACATAAAGTTCTCCATTGGCTCCATAAGAAAATCAGGCCATCTAATGTCAGCAGGATTCTTAAGGCAGGTCAAGCAGTTCCTTGAACTCATCTCTTACTGACCCTTACTTATCACATTCCCTAGAGCAATCATTGCAAATATCTACTTTCATCAGACCTCAACCTCAGCTGACAGACATGAACTCTTTCACCTTCTCTTCTTTGCACATCACAGTGTTTTAATATCTTGATTCATCATCTCCTTTTTCCCTCCTGCCTCAAAGGAAAGAGAGGTCATCCTCCTTGCTCAGGTGAAGCTCTCTACATGTGCCTTTGATGCCATATTTCCTATTCCAGGACCTTGCTCCTTCAGCATTCCTTCTCTCTGTCACACCTTTAATTTTTCCCTGTCCACTGGCATCTTATGCTTACAAATGTTCTCAGCCAACCTCAATCCTTACAAAGGGCCTCCAGTTAACCCTGTTATTCCCTCTGGTGTTCACACTAGATATCTTTTTCTTTCCTTTCTCTGACATACTTTCTGAAAGTCTGTACTTGATGCTTCAACTTCCTAGTTACTTTTCCCACTTCTCAAACCTTGAAATATGATTTCTAGACTCACTACTTGAATGAAGTTTTCTCAATCGTCACTAGCCGCCTCTTAATAGTTACTTAGCTTTCATATAGAGTTAAACTCCATTGCTCGCCTCTTCATTCTTAAAAGTCTTGAGTTTTTTACTTTTTGTGACATCACTCTCCTCTAGTTTACTCTTACTCGACTTTTTCTCTTTTCTTATCATTTTTTCACTCTTTAAACATAGTAAATTCTCTAAGATTCTTTCTTTGGACCTCTTCTTTTCTCTTCATACATATCATTCCTTAGACATCTCATCTACTTTCACAGCTTCAACTATCACCTAGTCATACTTTCAGAATTCATATATCTAGTTCTGTCCTCTCTCTAGAGCTCTAGACTTGAGTCTCCAGTATCTCAGGTGTTGGATCTCAGATATCTGGATGTCTTTCTGAATCCATCACAGGCATTTTGAACTCAACAGGTAAACTGAACTCATATTTCCTTCTAAATCTGCCCAAATTTCAAAGCTCAATTCCTGAGCACCTACTGTGCAGAACATTTTGCTAACTTACAATCTAGTAATCAACCAAGAAGCATTTATTAAGCAATTTCTATGTGACAGGCATATTTTTTTCATTTTTTAAGAAAAGGGAGTTTATTGTAAAAATGTGATGAAGCCTCAATGACTTCTGCTGAGTTTCTGCTTCATAATCCTATACAGAAAATACTGGAATTGAATGAATTTATAAAAACCAAAATAAAAACAATGGGCCCACTTATGTAAACTTTGCTACTTTAAAATCTTCTCTTGATAATTTCTGGTTTCAAACTGACTGGGGCACTGAGGATTCAAAGACAAAAAATGAAATGAAATGATATCTTCTTGAGAAGCTTATGTTCTAAGGGAGGGGGTAATATGTATATATTTAATTACATTCAGAATAAGAATAAATATAAAATTAATACAAAGTAATTAGGGAAAGAGGCCACTAACATTTGGGAGAAGGAGAAGGCAAGGCATTATGTAGAAAGTAATGCTTGAACTGGATCTTGGAGGAAGTGAAAGATTCTTTAAGGCAGGAGTTTATCTTAAGCAAGGAAATAAATACAGAGAGAAGACCAACTTGACTAGACTGTGAGATTCAGCAAGAAGAGCAAATGATATATAATAAAGGTGAAAAGTTAGGTTGGAGCCAAGTTGTGAAGATCTTTAAAAACCAAAGAGAAGAATTTATATTTTATTCTAGAGGAATAAGGAACCTCTGGAATTTAATGAGTAAACATAAAACCAGGTTGGAAAAATAAATGTATAGGAGAGGTCAGATGAGGAAAGAAGGATCATTTCCAGCTGAGTGATCATCGAGGAGGTAGCACTGTAGCAGAGAATAGCACTGGCTAGGGATGCTCAGATACACCTTAGACATTCCCACATTCTCCCAGATATTTTGAAAACTTTGGTTATTTTTCAGCATTCCATGTGTCTCACTCATTACATCCAAGTCTAGTTAATTCTACTTTGTCAGACTCTCTTGAATCCATCACCTCACATCCATTCTATTGTTATTCCCCTAGATCAGTTCACTTCTCCCCTAGACTGGCATCTGAACTGGTCTTCCTATGTATAGTTTCTTCCCCACTTATCCATTGGGCACAAAACTACCCAAGTAATCTACTTCATGCACAGCTTTGATCCCACCATTTTCCTACTCCAAAACCTTCTGTGGTTATAATAAAGTCCAAACTTCCTGGTCTGGCACTCAAATTCTTTTCTGACTTACTCCAAACTACCCTAGCTCACATTCCTATTCATATATACCTTACGTGCCAGGCTTGTCATGTGAACTGCTTGGCAATCCCTGGGCTTGCTCGGCGCCTCCTTGCCTTTGCTCACGCTGGTTCCTCCATCTAGGGTACCCTTCTCTTCCTTCTGTCTGTTATGGTCTGACTCAGACTTCAAGGCTCTGTCCAAACACCATAAACCCTCCCTGATCTCCCTTCTCCCTAGCCCCAAATGATCTCTTCCTCCCTTGAAATCTTATAGTACCTTGTATGTTATCGCACAGTGGAAAAGTGCTAGAGATGGAATCTCTGCTACTTACTGTGTGATCCCAAGGAAATCCCTTAGCCTCTCTGAGCCTCTGTTTCCTCATCTGTAAAATGAGGAGGTGGACTAGATGGCCTCTGAAGATGCTTCCAGCTTCCTGTTATCCTAGCACTTACCACGTTCTGCCCTGTACTAGAACTATTTGTATACTTGTCACAATGATAAGAATAGCTGATATGTAAATGGATTTTAAGGTCTGCCAAACAGTTTCCATACATTATTTCATAAACTCTCTGAGGGTAGGGACTTTTATTTTTGGTTTTGTGTCTTCAGCACCCAGCACACAGTGCCTGGCACATGGTAGGCATTCAATAAAGGCTTTTTGGTGGATTTGATTCTCACAATTCTGGGAGTTAAATAATACTGGTACATTTTTAAAGATGGAGAAGGCGGGGATCATAGGTTCATAAAATTAAAGATTTAGAGCTAGAATGGACTAAGAAATCATCTCAGACCAATCTCACTTATTTTACAGATGAGCAAAACTGAGGCCCAGAAAGATTAAATTACTCTTCTTGCCCAGTCATATGTCTAGTAAATGTCAGAAATAGGATTTAAATCCCGGGTGTCTCCAAACTTTAAATCTGGTACTTTCTCCTTTCACTGTGGGCTCCAGTAAGATTTATCTTTATAGACCCAGATTAACAATAAACAGAGACCTTGAAACACAGTAGTTAAATACTGGTAGAACTGAGATTCCTTTCCCTAGCTCTCTTCCTACCCCAAGAACTGGACAAATATGAGGCTAATCTAGACGATAAGAGGTTGGATTTTTTTGTTCAATCATTTTTAGTTGTGTCTGATTCTTTGTGATTTCTTTTTCTGTTTTCTTGGCAGAAATACTGAAATGGTTTGCCATTTCCTTTCCTAGTTCATTTTCCAGATAAGGAACTGGGACAAACAGGGTTAAGTGACTTGCCCAAGTAACAACCAGTAAGTGTCTGATGCCAGATTTGAATCAAGATGAGTTTTTTTATGTCAAGCCCAATGCTGTAACCATTGTGCCCACCACCTGCTGAGGATTGGATTAGATGATCTTTATATCCATAATATATGTACTATGAGATCCCATAACTAATAGAAGCCCATTCAGAAGGTGCACAGGAAACAGATGAAGCAGCCTACTTAGATCCAGCTGCTGATCTCTCCTCTTCAACCCCCTAAAACAGGTATCCTGGAGGAGGGAGGAATAGGTAGGCAAAAAAGGACACAGCAAGGGTCAAAATTTAGAGGTTAGAAATACCTTCATCAAGAAAGTTGCACAAGCTCCTACCATATCAAGTCACTGAAGTATCAAGAGTGAAGAGTATCCCAGGAGCTGGTCCTTGCTGCTTCCCATCCTCCTGGAAAAATAGCTGCCAAAAAGACATATTTGTCCTCTAGAGGTACAAAAATTGATTTTAGGGATAGAATGCCTTTAAGAATAGGATTCTTTAGATGACTTAATCTAATCTTCTCTTTTCACAGAGAAAAACACTGTGGCCCTGAGGAGCTCAAGGAATTAACTCAACAAATGTAACTAGGATAAATAGGAATTTAATTAAGGTCCAAATCCAGAACTCTTTCAAATTCAGGCGTTTTAATTCTTTATAAATGCCACATGGTAAACTGAGTCAGCAAGACATTGAAAATAGGATCTAGCAGAGCTTGGGCTCAGCATAAGGATGAAGCCATGTGAAAGTTGATATGGAAATAAAATTTTGCAGAGGGTATACAAGTTGGCCACTCCCCATTCTGGCTAGATGCCGGTTTTGCCTTTGGGAAGGACTTCTGACCTATAATCCAGACTACTAGATTACTATTCCATTCCTTCCCAAATAGCCAGGAGCAGAGAAGGAGAGATTGAGAGCTCCTGGTGGAGCAAATGGGGTGGTTATTTGCTATTTTTGGCTGTGTTAAGATACAGCATAATGAAGACAGTTACAATGGAACCAGGAGAGATTTGGTGGGCAAAGCACAGAAGAGCTCAAGGTGCTGGGGTGGTAGGAGGTCAAGATGGCCTGCTGGCTGCAATGAAAACCCAGTTGTTGATAAGATCAGGAAGCCCAAATCCTTTCCCCATGTTTTCTTCTATTGCTTGGGCACCAAGGAAAGCCTCAGAAACTCCATTCCCCTACCCCTTCTTTTTGTACTTTGAAAGTGGTTGAAGGATTGGCAGGAGGCAAATGGCTGAGCATACCTCAGATCACATTTAACAAGTCTCTTACAGATTTTCCCTTTTGTTAAAATGCACAAGGCCTTTGCTTGTCTACTACAGAGAGACTTGGCTGCATTAAATGGAATTTCTTAGATAAACAGGGATGGGAGTTAGCACCAAATAGAAATGTCCATATTTCTCCTGTTTCAGAGTGGTGGTTTATTAATTTGATTTACACTCTTAGATCAGGACCAAACGGGGCTAGTGTCAACATGTTTAGGGCCATGAGAAGATTTGGTGGAGGGGTGAAGGGGGGACTTTTCTCAGAATTTGTAGCCTACTTCCCTCTGCTGAGCAGTGACTATTCTACAGCCCTTAAGGAAATAAGCACATGGGCACTGGATGGCCTCTGATAAAAATGCCTGGCTTATTACATGCTATTATATACCAATTATATATATATGCCTTTAATGCTTAACTAATCAATTAATTAATTGACAACCTGTTTTTCTGTAGGCTTGTGGAGAGTTGGAAACAAGCCAGATATGGGTGGCTTCTGCTACTGGAACACCTTGAGTGTCATCTGGATGCTCACTCAAGGTTTGTCATCTGGACATCCACCAAATACACAGACCAGTCAGACCACTATTATGGAGGTAAAATACAGGAAATCTGGACAGTAATAAAGGAAGAATTGGTGAAAACAAAAGATTGGTCTGAGGTTGCAGAGACATAGGATTGTAGAATTATAAATTAAGAGCTGGAGGTGATCTATTCCAACCACTTCATTTTTATAGATGAGAAGTCCTCAGAAGTTAAATGACTTGCCCAATCTCATACAGCTAATAAGAGAGAGCAATATTAAATTGTTGTAGTGCTACAAACTACTAGGTACTTAATATAAAAAGACAAAAACAAAATTATTCTTACCCTCAAAGAGGGTATGTTTTACTGGGTGAATGGAAGGCAGAAAAGGCAGGATACAGTATGTTTAGAAGCCAGTAAATATAAGTAATGCAAAGTCAAACAGGAAAATTTTAAGAGTGGGAGTGTTAATATTAGGGGAGGATAAGGAGAGATCTCCCCAGAAGAACAGGCATCTGAGCTGTTCTTTCACAGAAGCTAAGAATTTAGTCCAGGTGGGGCAGAATGGAGGAAAAAGTATCATCAAGAGCTAGGGAACCATGGGCCTAACTATTGGTAAAAATTCATCAATAAGGCACTTTAATTCAATTATTTAATTCAAATATTCATTACTTATTCTGGGTAGGACACCAAGCTAAATTCTGGGGCAGATATAAGGATGAGTAATAACTTAATCCTTACCTCTAAGTACATAGTGATTAGTATTTAGTATTAAATACTAAGTGATTAGTAATAATGACTGACACAGAGCACTCTAAAATTTACAAAGTGCTTTACATACATTATTTCATTTAATAGTCAATCTGAGTCATTCTGAAATCAATGTTATAATTATGCCCATTTTACAGATGAGGAGATTGAGGTTCCTCTAAGTTAAGGGGTTCATCAGAGATCACCAAATTAGTAAATGTCAGAGGCGGGATTTTGTCCTTAGTCTCATCTGATTCCCTTCATATCTAGGACTTTTTTCATTTCACAACACTGCCCACCAATGTGAGATAGGCCCACCAATAACTGTACTAAAAGTTAAGAGGATATTTAAGTGCATGGAAAAGGACAAATAGTATACTGATGGACTTAAGGAGGGAGGGATCATTTTAGTTGGAGTGATCAGGAAAAGCACCATGGAGAGGGCAACCCTATAGCAGCTATTGTTACCTGGCTAGAGACACCCCAATATGAGATAATGATGGATAAATAAAGCTAAAATCAAGAGAGATCCAGGAATATCCCCATCATACTTGCAAGTTTTACTTACATTGCTAATAACATATTTATAAGAGCCATACTCTATATTGATACTCAATGAATGGTGTTATGAATGGCAATTCATGATGTGTGTGTGTATGTGTGTGTGTGTGTATGTGTGTGTGTGTGTGTGTGTGTGTGTGTGTGTGTGGTGATAATAGTAGTGGAGGTATTACTTTCAACCTATGGCTAATCTATGGGAAATAGACATTTTTAAAGTATCAAGGAATGAAAGAATGCTAGCTGAATTTGGACCCAAACCTAGCACATATGTAACAAGGATGCTTTTTTTTTAGGCAATAGTGAGTGGAAGGGGAGAGGGTTGAAGTGGGGTGGGATATTGATTGATAATGCAGAAGAATTAAGTTGAAATCTCAGTATCGGTGGAATTAGCTTTAGAATTGCTTGTGTCTTCTACCTATTCTTTCTCTTTGGGAAGCACATCTTGCCAAAAACCTTGGGTAGAAAAAGATTCTGTAAAACAATTAAGAAAGGAAACAGCTGGATGACACAGTGGATAGATAGAGCACCAGCTTTGGAGTCAAGAGGATCTGAATTCAAATTTGATCTCAGGCATTTAATATTTACTGTGTGACACTGGGCAAGCTACTTAACCCCAATTGTCTCATCCCACCAAAAAAAAATTAGGAAAGGCAGAGTGTGTACTAGAGTTGAATTAAGAAGACTTGGGAGACTTGGGAGTCATCTTGGCTCTCCTGCTGTGTTCTATTACTTCTGTTAGTCTCCATTGATATCTCTATAAACTAGAGCTAAACTTATATTACCTTCCTCATGGATGTATGAGAAAAGTACTTTTTCAACTATAAAATACAATGTAAACATGAACTATTATTTATTGCATATTTATTTTTATATTTATATTATTTAGCACAGTGCTTGGCATTAATAAATACTTGTTGCCTCCCCATCATTTTTTATTGTTGCTGTTTTTGAATGAAGGGAGAGAGAGACTGGGAGACCAGCTGGAGTAACAAGTATCTAAAAGAAGGATGATATCAGATAAGGTTGAACAGAATCTTGGAGTCAAATTGGACCCTGAAAATTTTAGGTTTCCTAAATCCAGGTTCAGTTATGTTCCTAAGCAAAAATAAATAACAGGGCAAATGGAATAGGGTTAAATGGGAAACTCTGTTATAACCCATCCAGAAAATATGAAAAGTGAAAGCGGGTCTCAGGTTAAGAGAAGGAAGTACTGATCCTATAAATTTTGTGTTATGGATCAGAATTTCCTCCTCACTTGACAGAAATGATTTTTGTGCTGCCTTTAAATTAGACTTAAAGTATTCACAGTTTGCAAAAATATAATGTTAGGATCCTGGGAAACCACCTCTCCCAAGAATATAGCCACCTGAGTTGTATGACAGATGTCCAGTACAGAACCAAAAGCATGATTAAAAAATAGACCTAAAGAGAATACTTGAAAGAAGATCCTGAGAAAAACCAAGGATTCCATTAATTTTTGGAAACATTGACACCTCAACTCTGCCTCAGGCTAGAATAAAAGAGTCTAGACCAATCTAGACACTTGGAATCTCTAACGCTTCTTATTAGTTGGTTTTTAAAAAATTCCTTAGCATATCTACTAAGACTGTCCTCTACTGCTTTATAGCAATTTCAGGAATTTAGTTGATGTAGTGAAGAGAATGCTCGATTTGGAGTCAGAGAACCGGGGTTCAAATCCTTTCTTTCACTTACTACCTTTGTAATCTGCTTAGGGCATTGTACCAGTTATCTCTCTTAATTCTAAATTTATGATCTTATGACCCTGGGTTCTTGAAGATAATTCCAATGGATAGTAAGCATCAGCATGTCCTAGCAAGTTGGAAAGGCTTTAAGTATGGGCTGGCAACAGACTTTCTGTCTGTCATCCAAGAACCAGCTTAGCTGAGTTCAGAGAAGCTTCTCAACAGAAGGCTGGCCACCAGATGATGAATATTTTTTTGGCCATCTCATGAAACTGTCTACTAAGGCATGGGAGTAGAGGAACTTGCAATCTTTGTTGGTATTAAGGATAATTTATAGCACTAAAATTATGTCTCTTTGGGGAAGCATTTGAAGTAGGATCCTTTATAAAATTATTACAAATGCAAGCCTCTTGTGGTTTTTGTCAAGGAAACGCAGTTATGGTGTTCCTCCTTAAAAATCTACATAGAAAGAGTAGAAGTACTCTCCATTAGTTCAAGTATGATGATGACAGTCATAATATCAATTCTAAACCCTGGTAAGAGTCAGTAGAAGTGAGAACAGAGAGTAGGGACAGAGTAAGGGCCATCTGGGGGATATCAGTTCTTTTTGATTTGCATCACAGGTTATTAAAGCAAGGTCTAAATTTTCTATTATCTGAAACTGTCTATATACTCTTCTGCTAAAAATAATAATTTAAAAATATTTTAATTCACATAAATAAAACTTGCTCTGTAAATTAAAAAGGGACTTTCTCCCCCAAGAGGTAAACTCCAAATTTTAAAAGTGACAGACATCAAATGGGACTTATATCATGGGATAACAGAATTTCAATATTAGAAAGGACTTCAGGTATAAGGCACATGCCTGAATAAGAACCTTTCTGTCACATATCTGACCAAGCAATCATCTAGCCTTCACTTGAAGACCTCTAGTGATAGAAACCAACTTCTCATGGAGTACTCCATTCTACTTTTGGATAGCTATAATTGTTAAGGAACTGTTTATTTAAATGGAGCCTAAATATGTCTCTCTTGAATTTTACATCCATTGTTCTTAATTTTATTTCTAGGGCCATGAAGAACAATTTTAATCTTCTTGCCATGTGATACTTCTTCAATTATCTGGGCCATCTTGCCTCTCTCATTTGTTTCATCTCCAGGTCAAAATTTCTCAGTTCCTTTAACCAATCCTCATGTTGGAATGGTTTTCAGTTCTTTCCTGTGTGTTTTCTTTCTGGACACACAGTACTCTTTCCTAAAATTTGATGCCCAGAGGTGAACACAACATTCTAGTTGTACTCTGATCAGAGAAGACAACAGAATGGCCACCCCCTTCTCCTTATAGACAATATATGTGATTAATTCAGCCTAAGATTGTTAGGGTTTTTATTTTTTGACACCCATGTCACACTGTTGATTCACACTGAGTTGGCAGTTTGTTAAAAAATCCAAGAGCATTTTCACATGATCTATCTAGCCCTGTCTTCCTCATCTCATTTGTGTGAGATTGATTTTTTGAACCCAATACAAGTATAATCAATAAACATTTGTAATCTAAGTATAAGACTTTTTACATTAATCCCTATTATATTTCTTCTTATAGGTTCACTCATTGTTCTAGCATGTTGAGATCATTTTTATTCCTCCCTATGTCATGTAATATGTTGGCTATCCCTTTTAGTTTTGTGTCATCCACACATTTGATAAGTGTGCCATCTGTGCCTTCACCCAAGTCACTGTTAAAAATGCTGAGAAAAGCAGGACCAAGGACAGATACAAATCAACACTATATGGAGACCTCCCCTAGGCTGACATTGATCCAATAATCATTACTCTTTAGGGGGAAGTAATTCAGTCATTCAGAGTTTGCCTAACTCTATGGTCTTCTGGTTCACATATTTCTATCTTGTTCTCAAGGATACCATGAGAAATTTCATAGAATACATCAAGGAAACCCAGACCTACTATGTCTATAATATTCTCATGGTAGTCTAGTGACACTATCCAAAAAAGAAAATTAGGTTAAGCATGGCAAAGCTTGTTTTTGGTGAACCTGTGCTACTTCTTGGTGATTACTCCTCTTTCCAAATGCTTATAAACTATAACATGAATAATCAGATATAATAGTTTTTTAGTGATCTAAGTAAAGCTCAATAGCACATAATTTAGAGAATCCACATTTTCCTCTTTTTGAAAATCAGGACAAAATCTATCTCTCTGAAGTACTGCAGCCACAACCCTGTTTTCCAAGATTTTTCAGACATCATCAATTATTACATCCTCAGCCTCAAGGGATGTAGTTCACCCAAGTCTGGTGACTGCAACTCCTTGAGTGTGGCCAGATGTTTTTCTTTTTTATCACTTCATTTCCAATATCTTAAGTATTACTTCTCTGTTAACTAATTTTATTCATTTCCAGTGTGAAGATAACTCTGCTTGTTAGAGAAAACAAATGCAAAGCAAGAGTTCAATAGATCTATTTTCTCTTTGTCATCCATTATTATACTGCCTCATTCATTCCATGCAGCAGACATGTCACTTCTTTTCCTTCCAATACAGCTTTAAAAGGTCCTTTTTATTGTTGTTAGCATTTATCACCAGCCCCAATTTGTTCTGAGCATATCTGTTTCTGATAGTTTCCATACAGGACTGTGTCACTTTTTTTTGTATTCAATATCAATTTACCTGCCTTTTGTTTTGAGTATCTTAAAAATCTAAATTGAATTTCCTGTATACCTATACCAGTTCTTTGGGTTTTTTCATGTTGGTTAGAATCATATCCAGAAATATAAGTTCTCTTTATCAATACCTCTGACTTTTGAAGGATGAAATTATTAAGGTAAATTAAAAATATATTAGCTGTTCTGTTTTTAGCCATGAGAGAATTTAAGCAAATGTCACTATTACTATATTATGCTTCCATGCTAGGTTTGTAATCTGTTTCCCAAAGTCACCATCCATTTCTTTCTTTTGTTAGGTGATCTGCATACTCCTACCATAAATAATGGCTTCTTTTTCTCTCTATTGATCCTCCCCAAAACATTTTCACCCATGTTTCACTCTTCTGGTTCAAATATTTTCCCACATTAGTATATGTTTTTAATATGCAATGACATTTTGTTACCCCCTTTAATTAATCTGCTCCATTTGAATTTGGTAGGATCATAGGATCATAGGAAATACCTGAAGAACCATCTAGTTCAATTCCTTCACCTGCCACAGCCATATTCCAATTGACTTACATACCATACCTCAAAAAAAATCTGCTTTCTTGTGTTAAGAGCTTGGTAATTATTCATTTCGTGTGTTTTTGTGTTATACATAGACTTCTGAAACCATTTATTTTATTGCTATCTATCTTCTTTAATATTACCTACCATGGATTACTGGTCTTCTACACTGATAGAATTTGATAGAATTCTTTTTTTGTTGTGTCTCCTCCACAAATGTCCTATTCTGATGCTTCATTCTGATATGGAAGTAACCCTAAGGTATTGAAAACTCTGGCAGATTCTACAAAGGTGGAAAGGTTTCAAGTATCATCTATGTGATAAGAACCAGCCTGGTCTAGTTTGGAGAAGTTCATTATTGAGTATTTTATTCATAGGTTATGATGGCCCATGAAACAAATAAAAATAAAATACAAAAAGGTCTTAAGATTTGTCAGTTTTGTTGTAATTGTCCCAAAGTTTTAGGACAGAGACTAGAGGATTCTAAGAATAAAACAGTTTTTGGATCTTTAATAAACATTGATTCAACGATTGTGTCTTTTAATATAAGGTCTCAGTTCAAGAACTATTCCTTTGATAACTAGAGGAATGAAACTAAATACATGTTGAATTTCTTGGTAATAAATAAAACTGGAAGATATAAAGAAGTTGTGCCTAAATGGAAAGAGGGCTCAAGATTTCTCCTCAAAGGAGAAAATAATGAATGTTGAGGAGCTTCTCTCATTGTCCACCCAAAGGTAAAACCAAAACAAAACAAAATCATTTCTTAGAATTCCTGGCCACCTCAACTTACAGTGCTCATGATGAGAATAAATAAAGGAACCAGCATGAAAATGAGTTCAGTTTATGCACTATCTGTGGCAGAAGGTAAGGAGATAAAGGAATGCTGTGACAACCTTGAAAAGTTCTACTCATTGTCAATATATGTATATATGTACATATATATAGGTATATATATATATACACATACACACACGTGTGCATATGTGTGTATATGCACACTCTACAAATATGTACACACATATGCTATATGTGTGGGTGCACACATATTTTATGTATATGTATGTATGTGCATATACATATATGTATGTATATGTACACACATCTATCATACTTTGAAACTTCAGTGTAAAGATAGGAATAGGTAGAAAAGATGAAAAATGTTTGAAAATATGCTTTGGGATTAAGAAATCAATGTGACCAATAACTTGAAAATCCTGACTATGGATTATAGAAAACATTTGTATATCATAAATTTTCACAAAGAGTCAAAAAGTGCTTGATATGATGAGAACTGGGCATCTCAAAAATGAAATTGAATATACCTTAACAGAGAGGGAATGACTGGTTTCCAATATATAAATTGTTTTAGAATCGGGTGTATAGTTAGACTATCTACTGGCTATATCAATTTTCATAAGATGACACAAAATTAGTAGAAAAAAAATTTAAATGACAAACCAATGACAATGTCTCCAGGTACAGAGAGCTACTAGGCTGCTTAAATAGGGGTTAACTGGCCAATTTTGAAAAAAGATTACATATTAAAACTTACACTAAACCAGTATTGCTATTGGGCCAAATAAGAGGCTGGTGCACTTCCAGCTTAGGTGAGAGAGAGACAAAGTCTTAAAAAAACAACTCAATTTCACCAGTCCAAATCAGTGGTGGGAAAAGCAATTTGAAGAAAACTTGGTATGAAGACTAACTTTGTCTGATTATTCTTAGAATATTTACAGATGAAATTGGAAGAACAATAAAGATCTAAAATGGAAACGTAACAATCTATCCTATCATCAATGATAGTAACTGATTGATATTTAAGCCAGCATCTTAAGAATGTGTTGATGAAAATGGAAAGAGGAGAACAAGTAGATGGAAAATTTAATAGGTCTTCCAGCCTCTTTATAATTATCTAGTGTTATCATTACTAACTCTGGAATGACATTGGGCTCTATAAATTCAGTCCCTTATAGACCATAGGATGAAGTAGAAATGACCCCTGTGAAGATGAAATCGAGAAGATGGGCCTGACTCTGCTCTGCTGGACTGGAATTTCAAGTAAAAGAGACAAAAATCTCACATCAAATTGACCTAATCAATAGTAGATCTATTGTTGATGTAGAACTGCTAGCATAACATATACAAAAAAGGATACAAAATGTCCACCTACCTTATTGGCATTTCAGGGGGTCTCTTCCCTGGCCTGATTTTGGGAGATGAAGCTCAATAATATTGCAATCTAGGTACCCTTACCTCTGTTCTGGCTATCAATTTCTTGTGAATTATAGGTTTTATAGTGAGGCAAACAAAGAGAGCCTGATGCACAGGCAAAGGTTAACTCCTAGAATTAACAAAAATCCTAAAATCTATTCCGACATACAAATTATATTCTGAATTGGGGAAAAGGCATATTCAGGGGTTAATATAGTTTCTTTGGTTCTAGTAGTTTTATTAATGCTTTGCAAACTAGTTATATTTTTTCTCATTCTTCCACAGGGAGAAAGAAAGGGTTGAATCTGAAGCAATCTTATTAACTGACCACACACAGAAGAAATAATGTTTCCCCAAGTTTGTACTATCTTGGTGCATTTTTATGTATTAGTAGTTTAAAACTGAGCTAAGATTTGTGAGACATCATATATATGCTGAATTAACACAATTTTAATGGAATCAGGGATTGATATTCAAGGAATCTCCAATAGACATCCAAAAAAAAAAAAAGAGAAATTATAGAATGGTATTTTTTTCATATATTTTTTCACCAACAAAAGGCATCAAAGATGATACCAGCAACTTCTTAAACATATCTACTTGCTTATGTCTACAAAAATTTTATGCAAATGATCTAAGTTCACACAATAATGTGAGTATCCTCAACGAAAACATCACAGAATATAGATAAGCTTTTGAAGACTATTTTCTACAGCAAATCATACTTTGTCATATATTGCTGAGAAGTATAGTTAATATAAGAATTCCTTGTGCTTATTTTCTTGCATTTTCTTTGAGTAGTGACCATCAAGATGTTGCCATGCACATAACATTATATGCGATTCTATGGTAGATGTAATCATAGGGATGATTTCAGTGTCATTTGAGTACCAATATCATTCAAGGCATAAAACAGGGATACCTACTCCTGAGTATATCAGTAATGTCAAACTCAAATACAGATGAATCCCTGATCATGATTATTGAGTTAGAAAACTTCAAACTAGCATTTTCTATCTTATATTATAGTTTTTTCATTTGTTAAAGATTTTCCAAAAATCTGGCTGGCTGAAATCAGGAGTTTTTGCAGGCCAATTGAAGCTTTTAGCTCTGAGTTTTACTCCTCTTTTGTACAATACTGCCATGAAGAGCATCTTCAGCCAAAACCAAGCAAAAGAGGGATTCCTTACAGATGATGATTTCTCTAGATGTTTTTTTCTGATGAGTCCTGGAAAACCATGGGATCTCTTCATTGCAAACCACAATTAGTCAAAAAAGAATAGCCTAGCAAACTACAAAGAAAAAAAAAAACTAAGCAGATAAATAATGACTATTGCTCAGATTATGTAATGCAGTTGGATTGAATTAGTTCATCAGTACTTACATCTTGAGTTGTAGATGGATAATGAACTAGGTTCAGAATTGAATAGGAGTAACAGACTGAGATAGATTGCATTTGTGAAATCTCAAAGTGCTTTCAGTGACCCCATTTTTTAACACCAAGATTCTTTTGGTATTAATATAGGGCTGTAATATGTTCCAGGTATCTTATATTTTACTCCCTTATACAAACTCTATAATCCAGCTATACCGACCCTCGTGTTCCTCACATATGATATTCTATTTTCTGATTCAACTCCATACATCTTCCCTGGACTGCTCTTCTTTCTCATCTCTGACCTCTAGTTTCTTTGACTTCATTTAAGACCCGAATCAAATCTTTCCTTCTGCAGAAGACCTTCCCCAGTTCCCTCTATGATTAGCTCCTTCCCTCTGAGATTAGCATAAATTTGCACTATACATATCTTGTAGATATGTTTGTCTCCCCCATTAGAACTGTGAGTTCCTTGAGAACAAAGACCTTTCTTTGTTGAAGGAATATACTGAGTAAAAATTATAGATGATCCAAAGAAAAACTGAAAGACATATTGTTGTTGATCAATGATTTCCCTAGGGTCATACTGCTAGTAAGCAGTTAAGTGCCTAAATTCAGCCAGAAAAGTCTTCCTGACTCTAGACCAGATATTCCATCCACTTAGCTGCTCCAGAAAAACATATGATGTTCATCAATAGATTGTAGCACATTGCCAATCAGAACAGTTTTGGCTTCTGGGACAAGACTCACAAAATTTGCTCAAATCCAATTTGATAAGTACCAGCTTTGATTAAGCACCTGCTTTGTGCCAGGGACTGAGTATACAAAGACAACCTGAGAAAATAGAAGTCTGTGATCTCTAGGTGCTTATGTTCTACTAGGGGATGGGTGGGAATACATGTAAACAGAAGAATATATGTAAGTACTAATAGCTAAGGAGATCCAGGAAAGGCTTTTACAGGAGATGGTACATGGGTTGATTTTTAAAGAAAGGGAGACTGAGGCAGTAGCAAAGCTCTTTTTTTAGAGGAGAGATTATGCAAAGTTACAAAGGTAGAAGAGATGGAAAGCTCCATTTGGAGAACAGCAAGTAAACGAGTTGGCCAAAACAAAGAATACAAGAAATGGAGTTTAAAAAACAATGTGGAAAGGTAAACTGGAGTTAGATTAGGGAACCTATAAATATCAACCTGAAGAGTTTGTATTTTATCTGAGATATAATCACGAAAACTTCTTAAGCAAAGGAGTGATAGGGTCATCTAAACCTTAGAAACATTATTTTGACTGTTGTGTAGGGACTATATTATAAAGGTGAGCAAGGTCAAGCTGGAAATCCAAGTAAGATGCTTTTGCAATAATCTGAGTAAGAGGTGGTAAAGCCTGAATTGGACATGTAAACCATAAAAGGGGATGGCTGTAAGATAAATTGTAGCAGTAGGATTGGCAAGACTTGGCAAATAAATGGCTATAGGGTGTGAGGGGGAGGGAAGAGTCCAAAGTTGCAAACCCAGACAACTGGAAGTATAATTGTACCCTTAATAGAAATAGGAAAGTCAGAAGGAAGAGTGGATTTGAAAAGAAGGAAGAAGTTAAGTTTTGTTTTTAATATTTTGAGTTAGAGAATTCTTGTTAAAGATTTAACAAGTGGTTGGAAATATAAAACACTGATAGAGAGAAATTAGAGTTGGATGTAGAGATTGGGGAGTCATCTGCTTAGTAGGTAATTGATACTCACAGGAAATTAATGAGGTAGCTAAGTGAGGAAGAATAAAGAAGAAGGCATAGGATACTGGCCTGGGCTAGATACAGTCACTTCCAGGGGCCATGACATAGATGATGACTCAATAAAGGAGACCAAGGAGAGGTCAAATAGATAGGTGGGAGGAGAACCCATCCCCTCTCCCAAAAAAGCAATTTCATAAAAATGCAAAGGAGAATGTAGTCAACAATAGCAAAGGCTTCAGAGAGACTGAGAAGTCTTATTTGGCAATTAAGAATTCAATGTTAATCTTGCGCAGTTTCGATTGAGCAGTGAGGTCAGAAGCCAGATTGCAAAGGGTTGAGAAGTGAGTGGGAGGAGAGGAAGCAAGGATAAAGGAGTATGGATGGTTGTTTCTAGAAGTATGGTTGTGAAACAATAGATATAAGAAGATAGTTTGAGGAAATGGAAGTCAAATGATTTTTTTTTTAAAGATAGAGGAGAAAGATATCCGGGCACAGTTTTTGGCAGTAGGGAAAGCACCACTAGGGAGGGAGTGTTTAAAGAGAGCATAAATTATGGCACAAATTCACCGAGAAGGAAGGATCAAGGATTTAAGTATAGAGGTTGGCTTTGGCCAGGAAGAGGCCACCTCTTTGTCAGATCTGGAATAAGGTAGGAAAAAATGGGGGATGGTGCAGAGAGGTTCTGAAGACTATTTAAAGTTGGGGAGAAGAGATAACTTACATTAGATGGCCTTTATTTTCTTAATAGAAAAGTTTCTGTTAAGGCAGGGAGAAGAAAGGTGTAGGGAGAGACTTGAGGAGACAAGTAAGCTTGAGATAGCCACTAGATGGAGTGTGGTAAGCAGTCAGGGAAGAATTAAAAAGATTTCTGTGCAGTAATGAGTGCCCATCTGAGACTAGCCTGTTGTTTATTTTCATGGGATCTCTAATTATCAAATTCCTGCTAGAGCCCTAATGGAAACAAAAGCTGTCCCTACCCTTTGTCTGTTAAAATGTTTTGTGTAGAAATAAACCTTCCAATTTTTTTCTACTCTTCTCAGCTCAGACCTTAGACACCTTTTGCTCCCCTTTGTTTCTTTCACTCCCATACCATTAGGTCTTTTTTTGTCTTGTTACAGAAAAAGTGATCTTCAAAAAAGTCTGATTTTTGTTGAACATGGCACTGACTAAGCTGTATAGATTTTTGCTCCACAAATGAGGGCTTGGTTGGTGGAAATGAATGGTGAAGATGTTTAGAGGGATCTTTGAACTGTCTCCAGTGACCAATCAATCCACAGGTTTCTGACATTAGCTCAAGCTTTGGAAAGGCCTCTTCCTTCTCTGACTCCATCTCTTCCTTTTCAATCCCCAATGATAAATTTCTAAATGAGGACCCTTTGGTTAAGGGATTATGAAACTGTTTTAAAACCTCATGTTCTCTTTTAGAGAGCTATTTTCTTCTAGTCTTTTAGATACTTGCAATATAATTTTTAATCTACAAGACACAGATACTTCCTACTTGAACTTAGTTATTTTAAAATATATATAGAAAAGCCAATTGTGAGTAAGGAAAAAAATCACAATGCTCATAATTATTTTCTCAGTGTCCTCATTTAGGCCAAAATTCTATCCATTTACTCAAGTCCCAAGTTTCAGAGTTGAACCTTCACTCCCAACTGGTTTCTACCCCAAACCTGGCAAGTTGGGATGCAGGTGTGATCCTATCTGGGGCAATCTTATCTGTTTACAAAGTGTGAATCAGTGATTACACCACATAGGGCTGGTGCCTGTCAGGCAGGCTGCCATATTGCCAAGTAACCCATTGGTCAAATCATGTTGAGTAATATTGCTAATGAGAGGCTACAGAACACACATTATACTTTTTTTTTTTTTTTTGCTGAGGCAATTGAGGTTAAGTGATTTGTCCAGGGTCACACAGCTAGGATGTGTTAAGTGTCTAAGGCCAGATTTGAATTCAGATCCTCCTGATGTCAGAGCTGGTGCTCTACCCACTGCACCACCTAGCTGTCCCTATATAGTATACTCTTGAATAAAAGTACAAACCTGAAGGCTTAATTTGACTGGAAAAGGTGCCCACTAAAGCAATTTGCTAAGGGCAATCAATCACATGAAATAGAATAGAAACCAACATTTAATAAGGAAAAGGTCTTAATGAGGTTCATGGGCAGTAAGCAGGGATCTAGACTGTGGGAAAAGAGAAAATAAAGATGGAAATCAAAACTTGGAGGTAAATACCGTGTTAGATAAGTTATTATGGTTACTCATGGGCTTTGCCTGCCATGGGGAATATATCAGTAAAAAGCTAGTCCGTTTCCCCACTTAATATGGAAAACTATAGTTCAGATTGTTAAGAGTTTCCTAAGGTGAGGGAGGAAATTCAAGATGGTAGCCAACACTGACCTAGAATCATGTGGGTGGGAAACTTTACAAGATTCCATACTGCATTCTCCTTGTGTGTTTCTCACTTCAAAGTCATTCTGCTCCAAGGCCCTAATGCACCTGCTCCACCCAGGCCTGGACTGAGCTTCTTGGTGACTTGCCAATAAAAAATACCACCCACCACCTCCTCATCGAGTGGGGAAGTGGGGGGAAGGAGGGGGAGAAGAACTGTCTCTTTAAAGAGAAGCTATCAAGCATTTTCCCTTCTCATTGTTTAATCTAATTTTTGTTTTGATAGCTAAGATACCCATTTGCCCACCTTTCTCCCCTGCCAGTTTGATCTGTTATTTGGCCCCAATAATCCCATCTTAACACATTGTTCTTAGTGAAACTGAAGCTTCACAACAAAGATGCTTAGAGGAGTTTTTCTAACAGGTAGGAAGTGGGGGGAGAACTGCTTACCCTCTAGAAGTCTAATATGATTCTCTAGCAATAAACCTCACATTCTCATAAGTGCAAAAAGTGAAAAAGAGAAAAACGGGAGATAAAAAGATAGCTAATGTGAGAGGAATTGGGTGGGTGGGTGTGGGAAACAAATGTCTGTGCTGGCTCAACTCAAGATAGAGGAAAATCATCTAATCTAGCAAATACATTGAATGGGGTAAGAGATATAGGGTAGAAAACTTTAAAGTGAGAAAAGCGTGTGTGCTATGGAATACAAAAGTGATGAAATAAAGGGAACCAATATGCAAAGACAGACCTGAAAACAAATCTTAGGCTGTCTTTCCCCGTTCTCTCTCCCCACTTCCCTTCTTACATCCCATGGGAGGAAAATCAGATGTCGGACTTGTATTTCAGCAAAAAAGAAAACAAAACAAATCAAAAACAAAAACAAAAGCAAACCCCAAACCAAAAGCCAAACATAAAAGAACCCTACCTTCCTTGGTTAATTCACATGAAAGACTTCCAAAAATCAAAGCCATCTTCAAACTAGGCAGTCAGCTCCAAATGAGACTGAAACAAAGCTCTAGAAGTCCTGTCCCTGTAGGATTAAGGCTGATGCATTTAACCCTCTTCTTCCCATCCTTACCCACCCCTCACCTTTTGTAGCTGCCAAGGAAGTTTCCAAACTACCCAGCAGCATACTTGAAAACCCTGGAGATCGAGTTTAAGTCAAGCTGTAGGCAAAGCAAGTCTCCTATTTTCTGTTTTCACAAAGCTTCAAGCAGTAAGAGAGTCTCAATATAGTTGCAGACAACCTTCGTAGTCCTATTCTCTTTTCTCCATTCCCCCTGGTCATCACAGCAAGATTCCACAAATCAAGAGGGGTTTTTTCCAAGGTTACTGATTAGTAGAAACACAGGGGGCAATAGGGATGAAGGGAGTACAAATTCCTGGCTTACATCAAGGCCCCCGGCTGTCAACTCTTTCCCATGAATACATCGGTGAGTGCTTCCTTGTGATTCTCAACTCTGGACAGACTAAGGTGTCCTGGCAGAGGAGCACCCAAACCAATTCAAGCCAAAAACCAACCAACCAGCAACCCCTCCCACTCTCCAAAACCAACAACCATCAAAACCCTCTAAATCTGGCTTCCAAATGGTACCAGAACAAAAATTCACCCTTTTCCCACTTCACATTTTCTCTGTGAAGGTTTTCTGAGCACGGGAAGTAAAACCAAAAACCAAACCAAATAAACCAAAGCAAGAAACAAAAATAAACATGATCTATACAAAATTAAAGGACCCAAACACGAAATGAAATTTACAGCCCACGTGATTGTCAGCAAACACAATATATTTACTGTATTAGCATTTGCTCACAGTGCAAATGGTACAACGTTACACCATTTCAATATTCTGGTTTTTAAAAATGCTTTTTGCATTAACTATATCATATTGGCATTACAATGTGACAAATGAGCAAATGAAATGCTGGTGAAGAAATTCACCTTTTCACAATATCAAGCATACTTTTGGTTACCTTAGTATAAGGTACTATAAATCCAAGAAATAAAAACATCCACAAAATATATTACATCTGGTTTGTCTTTTTCTAAGTACTCAACTTTATACAAAAGTCTTTCAAAAAATATCATTCCCCTTAGGTTTTTCCTGTTTAAAACCTGATTTTGTTTTGTTCCTCTCAGTTCACATAAGTTAAGAGTGCATTTTCTAGTTGTTTTGATTTTACATGCAGACATAAAAACCTGGATAGCACAACCTTTTGGCAACAAAGTTTTTTTTTTCCTCTTAGTTTAGCTTAAATGTCTGAGCACAGTTTTATTAAAACAAAAGAAAACTCAGATCTGTCATGCAGTGACATGCATATACCAGAAGGAGCAAGAAAAATATTAAGGGATATCTGATTCCTCCTTCCAGCTTTGAAGTGACCAAAAATTTTGGTTTTGTTTTTTTTTTAATCACATTATAAAAAGTATTCAGCAAAATACTGTCTCTGCAAAGAAAGATTTTACCCTTCAGCTGAAAAAAATGTGGGCCTTTCCCAGACCTTTTCTCTCCTCTTAGGAAATTAGGAAAAGGTTAAAAACTCCCCTGAAATTTCACAACCCTTTGCCTTTCCATTTCTTCTGTCTCAAGTCCATTAGTATTATTTTATCCACCACTGACAAGGTGCTTTTTTTCTTCTTAAAGAAAAAAGAAAGGTGGGAAATGCATAAAGTGACTTTAAAAGCAGACCCACCCTGTAAACTCCAGACCTATACACCCTCTCTCAGCAGCTTCCTAACCACAGGAGAAATAAATCTTATAGGTACATTCAATCAGACCTGTGCTGAAAGCTGCTGGGGAGAGCAACTTCCCCTCTATTTCCACTTCAAATGAGCCACCATAACACATTCAGGGCTGCTTTGGGGTTGGGTTCCGGGTCAAGTTAGGGCAGGAAGAAAGATTTGTGGGAGAGGGAGAATAGAGAGGTTAAGGTTTGGGTATGGGAAGATCATCCAGCAATAGAGGTCAATGCAAAAATCCCCATCTTCCTTTGAGGAAAGTTTGGATATAAACACACACATATACATACTAGTTATGTATATATATTATATATATGTATATATAATCTCCTCCACAGTTAGCATTTCTTCCAAAAATAAAACATTTAAAGCTGTATATTTAAAGATTATCCACGTGCACTGCACCAGATAACCAAGTACCGTAGTGATATTATCCGGCTAAGGGAATACTCTGTGTGTGTTTTCACACATACACACATATATTTAAGTTCAATTTGTTGTACCATTTTTTTTTTTGTGATGACTAGGACAAAAAAAAAAGGGCCATCTCTCTCTTCTGTGAGGAGAGGTGGAATATGTGACTTTTCTCTGTATGTGAGAAAGAAAAATACAACCGCACTCGGGACAGGGAGAAGGGCGTTGCTAGGCCAGCTAAAGTTGGAAGTTGGGTGGGCCTCGCATTTTCTGGAGAAGGGGAAAGTGGGGGTGGGATGGGAAAGAGGACCGAGGAGAGGAGAAGGAAGGGGATAAGAAACGATGAAAAGGCAGCTAAAAAAAAAAAAGGAAAGAGGAGGGTAAAATGCGTGGAAAGAATAAAAAGAAGAAAGAAAAGAAGCAGGCTCAGTCATGGCCGCCCCCTTCTCCAGGCAGGTGAGAGTAAGCGCCCTGAGGGCCATGGAGGGAAGAGGTTAGAGGACCCAGGGGCCAAAGGAGACCCTGAGGCGGCGGCATCCGAGGCATTTCTCTAAGAAAGAAGGTTTCTCGTCGGACGGAAGCAAGCCCACCTCGTCCCGCCCCGCGGGCAGACCCCCCCAATTCCAGCTCTTGGCTCTGGCTCTCCTCCGAGAGGCCTGGGGCCCGGGTGTGGGGAGGGGAGTTTTTTGAAGGGGAGGGTGGTAAAACAGCCCAGTTGAGAGCTCGGTCACAAACATACATAACACACGCACACACACACACACATACACGCGCACGCAGGCGCGCACACGGCGGGCAGCAAGCACTGCGCTTTGGTGCGCTCCTCATCTCCCCCCTCCCACCCCCGTCTCCAAGATGGGGGGCGGGGGAGGTGGAGACGGAGGGCGGTGGGGTGTGCAAGGGTCGGACTAAGCTCCTCACCCCACCCATAAGTCTTCGTAAGGTCCCTGGTGAGTCCCACCTGCCCCTGTGGATCAAGGCGATCCGAGTTGAACAAAGCGGGCTAGACGCCACCTTTCCACACCCCCCTATCCAGTGAAGGGCGGCGGCGAGGGGGAAGGTTCCCCCATCTGGACCCCGACTCCTAGGCTAGTGCCGAGGGGGTGGGTAGGAAGCATCATAGGGGAGTTGGGGGCCGTGCGTCCAGGGAGAGGCCAGGGCGCGGCTCCTGCGCCTCCGCGGCGGGGTGCCCCATTACTTTCAAGGCAGCAACAGGGAGGCACTGGAGGGGAAAAGTGGGGTCTGGAGCCGGAGCCAGGTCCTCAGGCGCAGGTGGTGACGACGGGAGCCAGAGATACAGGGGGCGCCGAGGAGGCGGAGGCCGCTCCCCCCTTCTCTGCCTTCTTCTCCTTCTGTTTGAGGTGGATTTTGGCGTGGCGCTTGCGCTCGTCGCTGCGCGCGAACTTGCGCCCGCAGAACTCGCAGGCGAAGGGCTTCTCGCCCGTGTGAGTGCGGATGTGGGTGGTGAGGTGGTCGCTGCGGCTGAAACTGCGCATGCAGATCCGGCACTGGAAGGGCTTGTGGCCGGTGTGGATACGCAGGTGCCGGGTCAGCTCGTCTGAGCGGCTGAAGCGGCGGTCGCAGCCCTCTGCCGGACACGCGTGGGGTCGTTCGTGGAGCGGGGTCTTGCTGGGTCGATTGGGGTACTTGCGGGGCCGGATGGGCTTGAGAGTGAGCGGTGGCTGGGGCAAGCTGCCGAAGCCAGGGTGGATCTGTTTGTCCTTGAAAGCCTTGATGGTCTCCAGAGGGGTGATGGGGGGCGGATTGACCCGGATGGGATCCATACTCTGGAAGGGCTTGTGCTCCGTGACGGATCCCATCTCATTGGGGTGGTGGTACAGGTTGTAGTCGGGGATCATGGGGAAAAGGTTACTGTCCAAACCGGGCTTGGCCGACTGGTAATCCTGGGGGGAATAAGCAAGCCCGGGGTTGCCCTGAGGGTCATGAAAAGACACGGGCTCAGAATAGAGGTCGCTGCAGTTGGAGTAAGGGGGCAACGCCGGGTACATGGGTTCCACCTCACCCTGCGGCTGCACCATGCTGGCGGTAGAGGTCTGTGTACTGAGCGCCCCGGAGGCCGGGGGCACCCCTAGGATGCCGGCGCTCATGAGGCTGATGATGTTGTCCTGACACCAGTTGGAAGGGGAATCGAAGGCGAACTTCCCCAAGTAGGTCACCGTCTTGTTGCCCGGAGCGGGCTGGAAGGAGCCGGAGTAAGAGAGTTCCTGGTTGGGCTTCTCGTTCGCCAGACCGATGTCCATCACATTCTCTGTGGAGAGGGGGGAGGGAGAGAGGGGAGGGGTGAGTGAACCCGAGCGCCAGCGCCGCGCAAAACGGGCCCAGGGGCCCAGACCCGTGCCCAGGTGCCGAGCGAGGGTGGGGTGCCAAGGAAAGCGAGCGAGCTAATGGGGCAAGAAGCAACGCGCGCCCCGGCGCGAACCGGGCGGTGCCGATCTACCGGGCGCAACCTGGGATACAGCAAAATACGTACTATGGCTCGGGGTGTGGAGTATATGCAACACACACACACATACACATACACGCGTATAACACACGCGCGCACACTCGCGCATAACGCGCACACACATGCAGGTTTATTGTTCCCCCCCGAGGAGGGGCAGGCAGGTAGCTAGCTATAGCTACAGGTAGATTCAGAAGCGGAGCGCAGTGGTCTCTCTCCCCGAATCCCAACAAACTCAGCTCATTCTCTAAAACCCTTTACCCCTGCGAGACCCCTCCCTTATGCCCTAGGATCGGTGGGAAAGAGGCAAACAGCAGTCCCCAGTACTATCGGATGCTTTGTCCCTAAAGCAAAGAGGGGACACCGTAGCTATAGAGGAACACGGAGTGCCGAGAGCTGGGTCCCCTTACTGTTCCTTCTCCCCCGCCCCCACTCCTCCTTGGGGCCTGGAGAGGCTCCGGGCTCTCAGTGGAGGGGGTGGGGTGGGAAACGAGAACGAGCTGGGGAGAAAGGCTGAGGGCAACTTGGCCAGCATTTCCCCTTCGGGAATAGTCATTTCTCCTCTACCTCCCTTATCCCCTTCAGGGTCCTCAGGCACAGGATCGGTCGGTTCCTAACCCCGCTACCCCAGCCCCCACCCCAACCATACCCACACCCAGTTTCTCTCCGGTAAATGCCCTGGAAAGGCAGCGTCGCAGTGCCTCTCCCTACCGCGGGGACTCATCGCACATGGCTCCATTCCCGGGGGGAGGGAGGAAGGGCCGATCTTATATAGAAAAAGGCAAGACCCCCCTACATGCACCCGTAGAAAGAGAAAGGGGGAGATCGCCACGCCTAGCGTTGAGCCTGAAGATCGGGCCACCTGCAAGGGGAGAGAGAGCTCGAGCTACTAGCACCTACCTCCCATCAGCGGCTGCACCCACCCGGGATAACCGGAGCCTTTACCGCGGCGTCTCCAAGGGAGCCTCCCCGCAGCCCGGGAGGCGGGAGGGGTGGGTGGGAAAAGCAACTCGCCCCCCGGAAAATTCCCAGCGCGCCCCCCTCCCTCCATTCCTCCCTCCCCTCCTCTCCCCATCTTCCTTCCTTCCTCCTTACCTGTAGCCATCTGGTTGTAATGAGCCACCGCGTCGCTGCTGCCGGAGAAGAGGTTGAGAGAGCTGGGGATCTCCTCGGGGTACAGATTGTCAGGCAGTTGGTTTAGCAAACTGCTCATGGTCACCGGCAGCTTCTCGGCGAGTTTGCCGGTCATAGCACTCCCGAGCTGCCGCCGCCGCCGCCACCGCCGCTGATCGCTCTTAGCACAGCTCCCCGGGAAGCGGCATCCGAGAGGCGATCCGTGGTGCGGGGGAAAAGCATGCGAGAGGGAAAGTTCGGGGGGGAGGGGGGAGGGAAAAGGGGAGGGGGGCGGGCTGAGGGAGGAGAGCCCTTTTTTGGGGGTGTGGGTGGAAGAGGGGGGAGGGGGGAAAGGGGGTGCAGCCCTCTGTGCGCCCTTGGGCGCTGTGGTGTGAGGCTAGGCGCTGTGTGCGGTGGGGGTGGGGGTGTGTGCCGTTGGTGGGGGGGCGGGGAGGGGGGCTCTGGCTTGCAGGTGTTGGAGGCTGCCCCTTTACTGATCTCACACACACACACGCGTGCCTGCTTTCCTGGGACCCCCCCACACACTCCACCAGCGCCACCACCGCCACCGCCACCGCCACAGCCGCCGCCGCCGCCAGCACCAGCAGCCACACCGCTTCTTAGCAAGCTCACTGCTGCCCAAATGCTCCCAGCCAGGGAACTCCACCAGCCTATTTATCCGAGCCCCGGGAAAGCTCCGTGACGTAGCTGCCCATATATGGACAGACAAAGCCCAGCCGAAGGGGCGCGACGTCACAATGGAAGCTCCTCACAATGGAACATTAGAAAGCAGGAAGCCGCTGCAGCCAGTGTTGCAGCGCTCGCATCGCTCGCGGTTCCAGTTAGCTGGAAAAAGAAAAGAAAGAAAGAAAGAGAGAGAATGGAGAGAAAAAGGAGAGGAGGGAGGAAGAGAAGGCGGAGGGAAAAGGAGGGGAGAAGAGAGAAAGTAGATAGACTCAAGGAGGGGGGAAGGGGAGAAGAAAGAATGGTAGGGGAGAGGAAAGCAGGGCCCATGTTTCATTTTTTATTTTTGTATCTACGTAGTGCCTTGCACATAGTAGGTGCTTAATAAGTGTTGAATTTAATTGGGTGCAGAGGAACGGAGTAGAAGGAAAAGTGGGAGAGGTGAAGAGGGGAGAAAAGAAGAGATGACAGAAAAAGGGGGTACAGGAGGGGGTGGGGAGGGAAAGGGAAGAACAGGAGGAAGGAGAGAGGAGAGAAATGAGGAAAGGGGGAGAAAAATGGAAAGGACAAGAGAGAGAAGAGAGGGTAGATCCTTGCAGTTGCCCAAATCCTGGGACAAAATGCGAAGCCTTTTTCTTTGGAGAGTCAGGGTTGGGCCTCAGGAGAGAAGGGGAGGGGAAGGTGAAGCAGAGAGGAGGGGAGTCGCAAAGGCGCTTCATATTTGAAAAAGCTAGAGCCACGTGTGTGTGTTTGTGGTGTGTGTGTGTGTGTGTGTGTGTGTGTGTGTGTGTGTGTGTGTTTTCCCGCGCAAGCGCTCCCACAGTTCGGTGTTATTTCAGGTCGGTGAGGGAGGGTGGCTTTATTGGGATGAGGGTCGGTAGAGGGGTTAGAGTTTGTCTGAAGAGCTTTTAAAAATTGCAACCTAGAGAAAGACCTCAAAAGTAAAGAGGCGCTGATCTCTCTTTTTGTACCCCCCTATCTCCCCAAGATCAAGGGAAAAAGCTTCTAAGTCCCTGTAGCTCTCCCGCAGACCCAGCCCCCTTGGTGGGCTTTCCAGAAGCAAAAGAGAGGTGATTGGGGGGAGGGGGAAAGAGTCCATTTGCAGCGACAGAGCTCGACAGGTATCTTCCATCCAGAATTCCAGGAACTTCTCTAATTATCTATGCCTTCAACACTCTCCTCTCAACTCATGAATCCCACTTTATGCACTCCTAGGCTTAGTGGATTCCTAGGGGGAGCGCTTTTTGCTCGGGAGAGGCTGCTGGTCAGTGCAAGGGTGGAGGAACGTAGAAAGGTGAAGTCGGGTTGGAGTCTAGGGAGAGACAGTAAATTATAGATCCCCATCTCACTCTTTCCCCTCTCTCCTCCTCCCCTCCCCCCGCGCAACAACTTCTAGGTAGAGCCAATGAAGGCATCTTGTTAACTAGGCAAGGGATGGATGCTTCTGGGGAGGTGGGACCACCATCTGAACTTGTCATCTCACGAAAACTATTGTCTCCCCTTTCCCACCCCGCAACCAAGAAATCTTTGGGACTAGGGGAGAAGGGAGAATTGCTTCGGCCTCCTGGGGTCTTTATGAGGGTTGTTTCCGTTGTCGCCCGAAGCCAGTCAGCAGTGGGTGGGGGTCCTGTGTGCCAAATGAAATCTTGAACGGAGGTCTGTTACGGCAAGTCTTGGGATGTGGGGGTGCAAATAACCTCCCCGGAGGCTTGACAACAAGCTACGGAGTACTTGGCCTGAGACTGGCGTGTGAACGACCCCGGCTTCTTTCCGTGGGAGGATTCCCTCCTCCGTGGCTCTGGGGGCTGGGAGAATCCCGTAACCCTTGAGGGTGCAGAGGCATGGTTGGAGAAGGGCACGGATTTCTCCCGGCCGTGGGGGTGGGAAAACAAGAGGATCCCCGGGTCCGCTCTGCGCAGGGCCTGGAGTCGGGGACAAGTGAGTGGGAGGAACTCCCAAGCCTCACATTTTGAGAGGGCGGATAGATGCCAGCAGCCTCTTCCCTCTCCTCCCTCCTCCGCGATGGGGACGACTAGGGTTGGCAGAGCCAGTGTTTCTCTCTTCATGCCATCTACTGTCCTGGGAAGGTGCAGGGATTCCCACCTCCCCCTCTTCCCCACCCCAGTCTTCTCGCACCACTTCTAAAAAAAAAAAAGCAGATTCCCCGAGGCTCCCCTCTTCCCACTCCCGAAGGAGCCGGGCTCAGTGGCCCAGGGCGCAGGCCCGAAAAAGGGCCTCCCCGCAGCTCCTTCGCCCCCGGGGGCTGCGCTCTTCCAGCTGAGCCCCTGGCCGTGGGCGTGCGGGGTGTGTAGATGTGTGTGTGTGTGTGTTTGCGCGGCGCGCGTGGGGACGGGGGAGGAGGCCCGGGCGGCTGCTAGGAGGGTCGCGGGGCGGCGGGCCAAACGGGGAAGCTCCATAGAAGGAAAGGATCCGGTGACGCGGCGGTCGCGCCCCTTCTCGGGCTCGATTTGGCTGCCAATTCCGGTCTCTGAATTTGCATATTTTGGCTACAAGTGGAAAAGGGAAGAGAGCGGAACCCGCAGCCTTTAAAGGAACCGCATAGCCGGTCGCGTCACTCAAGGAGGCGGTCTGAAGGGCGGGAAGAATTAGCCCCGGTTCTTAGCCTCGGGGTGGAGAAAAGGACCGGGATGGGGGGGAGGGGGGAGAAGAAGAAGAGGAGGAGGAGGAGAAGTGGCAGGAGCCAGCTGCAATCTCCTTCTGCACCCTCACCAGCCCTTGTAGTCATGGTATGAAGACCTCGGTGGCTTCGGAAGCTGAGCCTCCCACGTGGGGCAGGGTCTGGACCGGACGGCGCGCAGGGATGCCCCCGGAGAAGGGAGGGAGGAAGTGGGAGGGTCCGGCCACCCTGAGCAGGGATGCAAGAAGCCTGCAATTCGACTCTCCCCGCAGCGTCCTCCACACTCCCACTTTCCTGTCCCAGGACCCCTTACTCAGGGAGTACACAAAGCTGCAATAAAGTCCGACTGTTGCTGCTTCCTCCCCTACAGAATGCCTTTGGATGCCTCAGAAAATATCTGAATAGCTGGGATATTCTAGGTTTGCTCCTCAGACGAGCTGAGTTTTTGTAGGAAGAGGTAAAGGAATGGTGGTCAAACAAGGTTCGGAGTGGAGAGGTGAAGAGATATTCCCTTTCTTCTATTAGCTCAGCCTGTTTTGGGGAATCTTCTGTTAGATTCCATTGACAAACCTGGCTATTACATGCTTGGCTCTGTGTTGGTATCTGGAAGAAAGATGACAATCTTCCTTCAAGGAACTTCTTTAAATCTTTTTTTGGTATATATGTATGAGAGGTAAGATACCTGATAAAAACAACTAGACATTCACCAAAAAAACCCCCAAAACCAAAACCAAAAACCCTTTTTCAGGCCTTATTGGGTTCTTGGCAGGGTTAGGGGGAAGAGTGAAGACACAAAATTGGATAAAACACTCCACTTTTGACTTCCTGAATAAGGCACAATACTGTTTCCCTCCCCCTACACCCCAACCTCTAACTCCCATCTCCGAGATATCTATAATTACAAAATAGCTAGTTGAAGATGCTCTTCCACCCAAAGTGTTGCATTATGGCCAAGGGTATAAAAGCCATTGAGAAGAATGATGCAGGAGTTGATTTAAGGATTAGCAGAAATGTAACAATTGTCTACTTGTTTCATGAAACAATTAAGGAATAAAATTAAGCACTCATCCTCTATCCCTATACCCAAGAGTTACATTAAATGTTATTCCTTCTGAAATATTCCTTTGGATCTACTATGGTGAATCTGAAAAGGGAAAGGATTATTGCTTTCAGGATAGTATAATAGAATAGAAATGACCTTAGCTGTGGACTCAAATGTCCTGAGTTCAAATACTGCTCTTGCCACCTCTGCAATTTTATGCAATTTGCTTTTAACTTAACAGTTCAATTTTCTTTGGGTCTCAGTTTTCTTTTTTTAGAAATTAAAGAGTCTGGGTTAAGTAAGGCTTTCTTAATTTGGAGTCCATGGACCCCCCCCCCCAACTGGTAAAATTCACAAGACCAGGGAATTTGGATGGCAAAAATGAATTACATTTTAATTTTCATCAACTCTAATTGAAACTTAATATTTCCTTCAATTATTTAAAAACGTGATTTTTTGAGAAGGGATCCCATAGGCTGCATTCAGAGGAGTCTGTGACATAAAAATTTAAGAATCCCTGGATTAAGTTAGATTTGTAGTTCTTCTCAACTTTATAATCCTTTGATTCAATGATTATAGGTTCATAGGCTGCCTCTTCCTTCTTAGGTTTCTATAGAGCTACTGTAGATACTTGGTGAAGAGTCTTCAAATACAAGACTCTTATCACCCAATGTCTGGTCTAGGTGTGGTCTGCCGGGAAGATCATTCCCACTCCTCAACCCCTCCCTTCCCAAGGACATCAGGGAAGAGCTGGGAAGGGAAAGGGGCAGGCTATGTGAGTGATAAGAGGCTGCTTCTGTAGACCCTGGCAACTCAGTTTTCTCTGGTGCCAGGTCCTGAGTTCCTCATGGAAAAATGCTGCTCATACCCTCTCTTCCGTGGAGGGGCCAAGGATGTTTGTCTTGGTTTCATTGGCAGGCCCAGGTGAGATTGCTAAGGGCCTAATTATCTGAGCTTGAAGTCCTGAAACGTGTAGCAGAGCAAGTAGGCACTGGCTCAGTGTCCTCACCCTGAGAGATGGTGAAAGGCAAGCCCAGCCCCTTTGGTGCCAGGTGCCAAGAGAACCCAACCCTGGCTCCTCTTTCTCTCTTGCAGGATGTCAGTCAGCCCCATTAGCTGTATCTTGGAGATGGCCTGGATGGATATAAGCTCAACGGACCCAAGAGATAGTGATTGATTTTCCTTGGTGAATTCAGGGCAGGCCCCTGGAAAAGGGTTTGGGACTGCAGTGCTTCTGATCCCCAATGCAAAGAAACCATCTTTCCTTCAGCCTTTCAGTTTTCTAATGGAGTAAAATCTCCTAAAAGAGGGTCAGTAGGAGTGGTATGCTAGTCAAGTTACTTTTCCTCTCCCCATTCACTCACTACCTTCTCCTTTCCTCAAGATGTCTAGTGCATTCAGGAGCTATCTCTTTTCTCCCAGGAATGTGTTCAGATAAATTCCTTCACACCAGAGTGTTAGAATTGGCTTTTCAGTGGAGATTTGCATTTTAAACTAATATTGCTGGAAAAGAGAAAGACACTTTACCTGTAAGGATGAAACTTGAAGTGATAGAATCTGAGGCCTGATGATAGGCTGGGGAATAGTTTTTTGGAGGACCTGGAAGGGTCCCCCCTTTATTACAGCCACCTACATCACCTAAATATGACTGGTCTTATATGTGAGGGCCTCATGGTTGAGAGACCAACCCCAAAATTCCCAATTGGTGGGCTTTTACTGTGTTTTTGTTTCTCTTTGTGTCTCCTCAACCTCTCAGATTATCTCCAGTGACTTGAGTAGAACTGAAAGTTCCCTAGCAAGTCTATTCTCAATATTAATTCTTGGTATAATCTGTTTGATAAGCTAAGAGGTCACAGTGAATTGAGAGAGAGCCAGACACACAATGAGATGGAGAGAGGGCTTGGTGCAGTCAAAATTGGATTTGGAGTTAGAGGATCTTGTTTGGAATTCTTATTCTGTCCTCTTCCTACCTGTGTGAACTTGAGTAAATTGGGATCTCTCCACTTCAGTTTCTTTATATATAAAATGAAAGAATTGGACTAGATGATCTTTAAGGTCCCTTTCTAGCTCTAAATCTGCAGTATGGTGATGTGTATGGTTCCCGTAGTTAATATTTATCAAGCCTATTTATCAAGCACCTATAGTCTGCTTTTCTTGGTGAGTCAGACAAAGATTCAAGTGATTCCTGTCCTCAGAGGGCCAGGTTGACACCCACATCCTAGAGAAAGGGATTGCTGTTGGTTCCTTCATCCTTAGAGAGGACATGACATCAGGGAAGTGATGTCATGACATGCTCGTGAGTTGGATTTAAGGGAGGGAGGGCTGGGCAAAGTTACCAGCCTGTTTTTCTGGAGCCATCTGGGTTACTTCCAGGATCAGGACCCCTGGAGATGACCCTGGATGCAAGAGGGAAAGATGGTAAAAGATATAAAAATATGAAGGGATGAGGGAGATCTGAGAATTGCCAAAACTGCAGAGAAATGAAAGGACATCTTTATCATTAGTACTAATATCCCAACACCACCCTCACAATAATAGTAGTAACTTACATTTACGTAGCATCTGAAAACTTGAAAAGCATCCTACATGTATGTTGTCTCATTTGAATAATAATTTTTCAAAGGAGATGCTACCTTGTGTCCACACTTATCAATTCTTCCAATATAATATAATGCCAATCATAATATAATAACCACATCCATGGAGAGTTGTCAAGGCTTACCAAGTATTTTCCTTATTGTAATACTTTGAGGTAGGTAGTTTGTGTCATTTTTTTTATTTTATAGTTGAAGAAACTGAGATTGAGAGGTATGAAATTATTTTTGAGCATACTTAAGTCTTCTGATCCCAAAATGATTATGTGCCCCCAATACCACCATCCTCTCTACATTTGCCATGTGGACAACACTATGTTTCTTACTGAAGATACAAGGACATAGGCCATGGCCTCTGATCCTTAGGACACATAAAGAAATGTATAACAGTACAAGGTAGGATGTGTTGCCCACTTTGTTTGCACATGACCTAGGCTGAATCACTTGCTGGCTTTTTCTTTGTCTCTCCTGTTCTTAGGATGGACACCCTCCTCATCTTCCCTTATAGAAGTTCCTTTTCAAGGTCTGGCTTATCAGTCACCTCTTCTTTGGAGGCTTCCCTGTTCCCCTAGGCAAGTTCTGCTTCCCTCCTTGAATCTCTCTAGCCACTCTGCTTAACCCCTCCTATGAACTTCATCATTTTCTAATCTTGTATGATGAACATCTGATTACCTTCCCCTGTTTTCCCATCTCCTCCCTATTAGAGTGTAATTAAAGAGTGAAGGACTGAACACTGAAGTAGGAATAAGAAAACCATCGTTTTTCAACTGAATTCTGTCAGTTAGTTGAGTGAGTTTGAACAGATCACCTTTTGAGTATTAGTTTTCTTGTCTTCTTTATAGGCGTCATTGTGAACCTCAAACTGTAAGGTAAATTTTACCAGCATAAGGTATTATTCTATTAATTCCTTGAAGGCCAGGCAAGACAATATCTTATTTATTCGTCTTTCTTCAAGTACCCAGTGGGGTACTCTGTATGTATCAAATATTCAATATGTGTTTGTTCAGTGCAATTGCCAGGTGCCAAATGAATGGCACTTCAGGAGATCAGAGGCAAGAGAGAGGGAGATCTCTGATGAGTGTGAAGTAGTCAGAGAAAACTGTAATGAAAATGTGTGTTGAAGAATGGTCCAGATTTTGATAATCAGAGAAAAGTCTAGATGGTACCGATTTATAGAATTTAAAAACTGGAAGAGACCTTAGAAGTCCAAAAAATGATCTTCTAATTTTACAAATGAATATACTGAGGTCCAGAGAGAAATTAAATGACTCACAGGAAGTCTCATGACTAGTAAGGTGCAAAGCCAGGACTTGCAACCCAGATCTTCTGACTTAAAGCCTAATGTTCTTGCTACTACAGTGGAAGAGGAAGATGAAGGAGCTGGGAAAGTATTAATAGGAGGTCAAGGGTGGTCAATGAGAAGGCTGACAACAGAGGGATGCTATATGTGTTGTTTCCCCAATGCAAATCTGAAATTGTGCTCAAGTTCTAGGACATTCAGGTGGGGAAGTGGTGGCTCAGGGGATCAAATCTCATGACCTGAGCACTTGCTCTATTAGTGCAGAGGCTACATGGAAATATTCAATTGAGTCATGTGTTCAGGTGGGTGTCATTCTCCCTGGGGGTCATGGTGGGCATCCCCTATAGAGAGTGAAGAAGGATGAATATATATGTGAAAGGGACCCTCAGGGGATGGGACTTTTGGAAAGAGGAACTTTGTGGCTGTAAATCAACCATAAAAGAGAAAAGTAAATGTATGAGATACACACACACACACACACACACACACACACACACACCCTAAGAGAGACAGAAAGAGGGGGGATGGAGGGAGAAAAGAAAGGAGGGAGAAAAATAATTGGAAAGAGAAAAAAAGGCAAGGGGAGTGGTGGGGAAGAATAGGAAGGGAGAGATATAAAGACAAACAGACACAATGAGAAAGCTCAATACAGAGAGAAACTGTTAGGTACTCAAACAAGTGTTTAGGTTGGAGAGAGGGAAATGGGGAGAAGAAAAGAGAAAGACAGAAAGAGCAGACAGAGAACAGGGGAAAGGCAGAATTCTAGAAGGCAGAACTGAGACAGAAAGCGACAGAGCTGGAGAAACAGAGACAGACATAATAAGGCAGAGTCAGAAAGACTGAGTTTGTGGAGCTCAGCTACTAATTCTCATCATTCTCCTAGCAAAGTCTCCTTTGCTAAATGTGAGGAGAAGCTGTTCAGGCCCCACCCGTGGGACAGGTGCCTGAATTCCACATTACTGGTTGATCAGTCTCCTCCCCACCCCGTAGGGAAAACAATTGGGAAACATGGGGATTGCAGCCTTCTGTAAACCTTGCACTCCTATCAGCTTTCAATTACAGGGGCCCTCCCCTGAGTGAGAAAATCTCTGACCCTTTCTCCCACTAGGTGAGGCATCTGAGGCTGCACATTTGGTTTCTTGGGTGCAGATCAACAAGGTCAGAGATCTGGATACTGAAGAATGAGCAAGACAATACTTCAGTCATTCATCAGTTGATCCTCTACTTCTCTATAGTAGCAGTTCAGGAGAGGAAAGATGAGAGAGAAAAATATTTATTTTTACCAGGTAGTGGGTTGAGGGGAGGGAGGGAGAGAAAGAGATGAGATAGAATCAAAGTGAGACAGAGCTATAAAGGCACATCCATCTCTCTTTCCATAAACATTTATATGCACTTATGTTCAAAACTTCTCTAAGACTTGTGCTACATCCTGTGTGGATGCATATATGTGTGTTTATGCTTGTATGTGTATATATGTAATATTCACGCAGACAGAAAAAACAGATAGGGCTTGCCGAAGGGACACAGCCAACCCAACATTTTAATGATGGAGTAGGAAATAGATCCTGAGATACTGATTCAGAGGCTGAGATCCTGTTTCTTTTCATTTCCCTCCAAAGAAAGTGCTTCCTTTCCTGCTGCAATTTTCTCTTCATAGAAGGATGGATTCTATATAGCACAATGCTGGGCAGTGGAGGGAAGCCACCTTCTATCTGGATTTCCTTCTTTTTGAGTGGTCACATTGCATTTGTTTAGTAGTTTTTTATTTGTTGAATACTTCATGACCCCTATCTGGGGTTTTCTTGGCAACGATATTAGGTTGGTTTGCCATTTCCTTCTACAACTCATTTGACAAATGAGGAAATGGAAGCAGAGTTAAGTGATTTGCCCACAGTCATATAGGTAGTAAGTATTAGATCAAATTTGAACTCAAGTTCTCCTCACTTCAGGACTGGTGCTCTGTCCACTGTAGAGTGCCCTGGTATATTGGAAGGATTGTGTGATTTGGAATTAGAGAAACTGGGTTCATATGCTGTTACTGACACTTATTATCTGCATGATCTTGGGCATGTAAAAATTGATGGGGGTGCACTAAATTTTCCCCAAGGACCTTTTGGTTCTTGATCTATTATCATATGACCTAGAAAGATCGATTACTTCTGTTCTCCCATCATATTTAGGATTTTCCTCTACAAATTTAATCCATGGTCCCCTCTGGTTTCTGATTTCTAGAGCAGTGACCCAGCCAGGAAAGAGGAAGATTAAAGCAAGGTGTATAAAGCAATCAGGTGCTGGAGTAAGGAGGAGTGGCAGTTAAGCAAAAGCAAGCAAAAGTGATAGGAACTTTAATTGAATGCCAGTGGTTTATCTTCAAAGCACCAAACTCACTTTAATTAAACTTGGGTGTGTGAGTGAAGATGTGAAAGTCCTGCAGTTCAGAAAGGGAAACCGAGGTTAATGAAGGCAGAAAAAGTGGCCTAAAGTGGTGGGGGAGATCAGAAGTGATAAGCATAGTGGAGTGCAAAAACTACTCAGCCTGGAATGGACTCATTAGTCCCTTTGGTACTCTGTGTGGCCATGTGACTATGGATGCTAAACCTTCATTTCCTTATTTGTGAAATGGGGGTAATGCTACTGTACTACTTGCTGCCTGTGATTGTAATGAGGAAAGCACTTTGCAGATCATAAAGGGCTATATAAATGTCTTTTTTTTCTTATTTAACATATATTGCTTTATGAATCAGTTGGGAGAGAAAAATCAGAACAAAAGGGAAAAACCATGGGAGAGAAAAAAATAGAAAAAAGAAGTGAACTTAGCATGTGTTGATTTACATTCAATCTCCATAGTTCTTTTTCTGGATACAGATGGCATTTTCTATCCAAAGTCTATTGGGATTGCCTTTGAAAGGGCTATATAAATTTGAAGTGTACTTATTTTGTGGAGAGTTAAAAATGCAGGCCCTGTGGTCTTTCCAAAATCCTCCAAATCCATTTTATTTACAGCAAGAGTACCTCCTGTTGCTAATTCAGAAGATGAGTGAGGTTGAGAGACATAACTGAGGCTTTGGGGGCAGAGAAATCCATATGAGTTTAAACATAGTTGAGGACTTTTCACAAACTCCTGCTGGAGGGTTAGGCAGTTGACCCAGCTAGAGGTCTACTGGTCATTGATCACCTGGCATATAGTATGAGCTGCCCTTGGGAAGCTCTTCTTCCGAGTTATGATGGGAAAGTTCCAGAATCAAATTCCAAAGTCTGAACTTATAATCTTATAGATTCATTTATAGCCAAGGCTTTCTGAATCACTCAGTTCTGTTTCTACTTGACACATGGGTTGCCTTCACCTATTCCAACGATTCCAAAGGCACCAAATAAAGCCCCATATATTGGGTTTTTTAAAGATGATTTTTAAATTTTAATTTTTTCAATTTCATGTAAAAATTAAAATTCATCTTTTTTTTAGCTTTTTATTTACAAGATATATGCATGGGTAATTTTTCATCATTGACAATTGCAAAACCTTTTGTTTCAATTTTTCCCCTCCTTCTCCCCACCCCCTCCCCCAGATGGCAGGTTGACCAATACATGTTAAATATGTTAAAGTATATGTTACATATATAACATTCATCTTTTAAAATTTTGAGTTCCAAATTCTTTCCCTTCTTCCTCAACCCCTTCCTTAAGGCAAGCAATTTTATATAGATTGCACATATGAAGTCATACAAAACATATTTCCATAATTAGCTATATTGCAAAAGAAAACATAAGACTAGAAAAAAGATAAAGAATGCTTTGATCTGCATTTAGACATTATCTTTCTCTGGAGGTGGATAGCATTTTTCATCATAGATCCTTCAGAATTGTTTTAGATTGTTGTATTATTCAGAATAGCTAAGTCATTCACAGTTGAACATCAAACAATATTACTGTTACTGTGTACAGTGTTTTTCTGGTTCTGTTCATTTTACTTTGCATCAATTCATGTTAAGTCTTCCTAGGTTTTGTCTGAAATTGCCCTGCTATATAGATTATTTTTTCCTTTTCTTTGATTTCTTTGGGATACAGATCTTGTAGTGGTATTGCTGGGTCAAAGAGTATGCACAGTTTTATAGCTCTTTGAAGCCCCATATATTGTTAATATCATTCCTGTTTTTAGTAGGAAACTGAATCAAGAAAGATGAAGTGGCTACTCCTGTTTGGTTGCTTACTGTTTATGGATTGACCACAGAAACTAATCACAAAGCTGGGAAAAAAGAAGCCAGGAGTCCTTTGCCCCAGGTCTCTGGCCCCAGGGAACTCAATAGCACCTATATTCATATTTATCATGAGTCATGGACAGCACCAAAATGCCTTCTAGTTTCTTCATCATATTGGTAGTCCTTGTGGGGATTTTTCATTAGGTCAGTAATTAAACAAAGTAAATATCATCATGAGGCCCCCAGTTTTCATCTGAACTGAAGCCCAGTTTCAGAGCTTTAACAGCTCAGCCTTATGGATAAAGCAGATTTGCTGTTAGATTCCCTGAGAAACTTATTCCCCAGATGTCTTATCTTCCATTCTGTTTATTTCACTCTTGATCCCAGTTTTTCCCTGATACAGTTTCCCATTTTGAGTTCATATTCCAAATGGAGTCTTATTTCCTGTGTTTTCAGGTTTTTCTCTAGGTTTTTCAAAATCTTAGATCAATTCTTAAAAAGGAGGCTATAGTAGAAGACATTAAGATCATGGGGGTTTTTGGAGGGCTCTCAGTTCACGGAACCAGAATAGGTGGTTTCTTGAACAAATTGTGAATGGACAGCTGCAGGAAAACTTGGGGTATCAGCAGATACAGAATCGATGGTGATGGTGGGGAGAGAATCCTCCTAACCTCCCTATGTCAACCACTCTCCCTTATTCTGAAACCTATATTGAAAATTCTGGGACTTTCTTCTGAAGACATTAGACTTTACCATTCTAATTCCTGCCCTGTCCAGTTTTTGCCCTTCCAATCACTCAGCATTCTTGTTCTGCCCAATAAAGTCCATTTCTGATCTTTTCTTATGGCAGGGAGGTGACCTTGGTTTTCCAAAGACTATGCCAGTTGAAATTCAGGCTCTGCCAACATGGGTTTCACGTCCAAGTATGGTGGTAAAATTTGCCTAGCTAAGGTTGGAGAGACTTAATTCCAGATTGACTGCCTAGTGATGAAATTTTGGGCCATAGAAACTCATGAAAGCTGGCTACTAAGGTGTGCCAAAACCGTACAGGTGTCATGAGCTCTATGTGTGGAGGCTGTATTCACAGACAACATTTTCAATACAATGAAGAACTGAAACTTATCTTGATTCCTCCTGGTGGAACATAAGCTCCATGAAGACAGGAGACCTTTAATTTTGTCTGGGTATCCTCTGTGTCTAGCACAGTGCTTGGCACAATTGAATTGAATTCTCATTTTTAAAAACAACAGAAGATAATACTTATGATTTGTATTTTACAGACAAGGAAATTGAGGTCTAGAAAGGCAAAGCAACTTAACCATAGTCAGAAATCTAGTATCAGTGTTGACACTTAAACCCAGATCTTCTAAGTCCAATTCTAATATCAAACTGCACTATACTGCTTCTAAAAATCTATGACATTATTGCTGTGGTGTATTTACATATTTGAAGCCTTTTGGGATTCTCACCAAATGCTGTTGCTATTGCTTTTCCTTTCTTCCCCCAGTGTTCTCTGTCTCTTATGCCTTTGTCACATTCTACCTTCTATAAGTTATTCAAATCCCTGTTTTATTTTTCTACCAACAATTAAACCTAATGAAAGCAGGGACCAGGTCTTATTTGTTTTTCTCCCCTGCCCTCCCAACCTTGAACATAACCTTAAACATAAAAGATGCTTTCAAAAGATCTATCGAACACAAGATTTGGATTCAGAAGAACAGGTGTTAAAACCAGAATGCCAGCACCTGCTACCAGAATATCTTGGTCAAATCACTTACCATCATCTGGGCACAGTCTTCTTATATGCGAGAGGGGTTTGATTTTTAAGAAAAATTTTAACATTCATAAAATAACATTAAAAATTTAATTTTTTTTTAACATTCCCTTCCCATGACCTTACCCTATATTCCCTAGTACAATTACAATAGGTTCTAAATAAGGAAAAAAAATCACATAGGGGAATAGAATGTTAAAGGTGGAAAGGGTCACCTAGTCTAAAAACTGATCATTTATAGATAGGAAAACTCTATTGGTGGGGTTAAGAGATTGGATCAGGGTCACATAGGCACTAAGCAGCAGAAACAGAAGGCAAACCTGATTCTCACACTCCAAATAGAATAATCTTCACTATACTACCCTGAATTTTTGGCGACAGAATCACATTTAAAATGCTCTTGAAGTGCTCTCTATTTAAAGAAACTAGAGGGCAGCTAGGTGGTGCAGTTAATAGAGCACTATCCCTGAAGTCAGGAGGACCTGAGTTCAAGTCCAGCCTCAGACACTTAATATTTCCTAACTGAGTGACCCTTGGCAAGTCACTTAATCCCAGAAAAAAGAAAAAGAAAGAAACTAGAGAGAGTGAAGTTTTCTAAATAATGGATAATTTCCTTTGTGGAACCTGGCTCTTATTTCTTTGGCATTTCACCCCCAGTTTAAATAGCTCTATGGAAGGATTTAACAATGACAGAAAGAGAAGGCAGGGAAAGATGCAGTCTGCATTGCTCAAGGAAGGCTGATGAGATGGATGGAGGGAAAGAGGAAAGCAGACTGCTATTAGAGTCCAAGTTCTGACAATACCTAGCTGGGTGACCCTGAGTTATTTGAGCGCCCAGACTCTCTAAAATACTTAATAAGATTGATGTAAGAATCAAATCTTTCTACGCAGAAGAAATTTTATGACTAGTGCTCTGTAGAGACGAGCTTTTAACAATGAAACCGTGGAACCCTAAAATTCTTATAAAAGCATTAGAAAGCCTTTCTTCACTTTTTTACCTAGGGGAAACCCAAGTCATTTCCTCCGAGCCTCTGTGACCCTAGACAATCACCCTCAACTCTACCCGCCTGATACCGGAACCCACGGACTTCAAAACCTGACTTCAGGAACAAGATAGACTGAGAGGCTCGACTGTGAACTGGAGTGACCCCTCAGACGGAGCGGCAGAAGCTACTTTCCCCGAACTAAGGAAGAGGCGTGGGGGGAAGACACAGGTCTCTGTGTCAGGACTCGTGTGTGTGTGTGTGTGTGTGTGTGTGTGTGTGTGTGAGAGAGGAGGAGAGGGGGATGAGGTGGGGAGAATAGGGAAGGGGGAAGGGACAAGGTAGGGATGCTGGCTAAAGCCACCTGATGCGGATCTGGGTATCTTAGTCCTCCTTCCACTATACTTCTTGAAGGCAGGGATTGATTTGTTGCAGGTTTTTTTTTTCTTGGCGGGGGGGGGGAGGGGGTATTCCCAACGCTTAGCTAAACAATAAATGTTGGTTGAATGAGTGACCGCTTTTTGCATGAATATCTCTTTTCCCCTAGAGGGGACAGAAGTTCTTCCCCCTAACTTTCCTCCTGTAGGACGGACACCTTAGAGCTACACAAAGTGTGATTGAAGAAGGGCTCCGAAATAGGGGAGTGGAGTAGGTGGACAGATTGAGGTGCTGGGCTGACCCCCAAATCTCAGAACCGTATTTCCTGTTCTCTCCTCACCATTCACCTATCCTGGCATTCTGGGTAGAGACCGAGGCTTCTTCCTGACCTCGAGCAAAAGAAAAAGTAGCCTCAATGGAAATTCGGACTCACCCCGGCGGGACCTAGCCCCACTTCCCTCCCTCAGCCACATTTGGGGCGGGCGCCACAGGATATTTTGGGCTCGAAAACAAAGCGTCAGATCTATTTGAGGGACTTTTGTTCCATTGAAGCCCAAGCTCGGGGCCCTGCGGCTGGCCCGTACTCAGCCACTTCCCCCAGGACCTGACGCGTTTCCCCTCTACCGGGGACCGATTTAGCAAGCCCGACGCACCACTTTCAGTCTCAGCTTCTCCTTTTCTTCCCTTGCCTCGGCTGGAGATGGGGCCGAAAGGGGTGGGGGAAGGGAACAGGATCTTGCTATTGCCTATCAGTGGAAAGGGGAGGATAGAAGAGAAGTTTCCCAGTTTCCATCTGGTCAGATCCCCACAGCCTGCGCTCAGCGAGGCAACTGGTCCCAAGGAGAGGGAACGGGCAGTGGACCGGACAGGCAGAGTGAGCAATTGTGGTTAAGATTCCACGGGACTGCGCACCCATCTCGATTTCTCCTCAAGTGGCCTCTTGCCTCTCTTTTAACGGGTATCGTTTTCATATACAAGGGGTACCCCGCACTATATGGAACAACATGTAGACAGTTTGCATGGATGCCTAGAGAGCTGAGGGATGCTGTATGTTGTACCGTATGCTGTACCGTATTTGCATAATGGTGTAAAAACCCTGGGATTCTGCGTGGGCTGCTGAATTTGCAATATGTATTCTGTGTATGTGTCCCCAGCGTGTTCCATGTCCGTGTGTGATAGCCTACAGAATAGGTGTTTAAGGGGCACAAGGTGGTGTAGTGAGACACTGGATTTGAAGTCAAAAGACCTGATTCTGCCTTTCTTGTGGGATTTGACGCTGGTCACTTAGGATCACACATATAGAAGAGACCTAAAGGTTGTTTAGTTCAACTACTTCATTTTTACAGACGGGGAAACAGCTCCAAATGGATTAAATGACTTGTCATAGGTCCTAATGATTAAAATTCTGGTCCGGTGACTCCAAAATCAGCATTCTTCCTAGAATTGTGGATTTAACTCAGAAAGGACCTTAGAGGCCATTTGAATCCTACTATAGCACTATTTCCACATTTGAGGAATTCCACATAGAGAAATTCAGTAATTTTTTACAGTTAGTGTCTGAGGTGGGATTTCAGTATTCCAGATTTTCTGATTCCTAATCCAGTTCCATAGCCTCTGTGCCATGCTGATTCTTTGTAAAATTAGTGAATTGGATTAAATAATTTCTAAAGTAGCTTTTGGCTTAAAAATCCTATGATTCCTGTGGCCTTGGATCTCAGTATGTATGAGTATGCATCTCTTGTATCTTTGTTTGGACTCTTTCTAGGGGTCTGGCAAAGGGATCTATGTGTATTCACTTCTTCCAGATGACTTCCCCCAAGTTTTTACTGACACTTTCCTATTTGGGACATACTCTCCTCATTCCTTTCCCCAAATCCCACCTATTCTCTTAAGTTTCACTTCAAGGGCCCCCTCTGCTAGAAAATCTTCCTTGAGCCTAGAGGAACCTCCCTCCCTTTTTGCAACTCTTTCTGAAGATCTTTGATACTGCCTTGTATGAAATACTTTGGCTTTGGAGTCAGAGAGCATGGAATCAAATACCATCTCTGCCACACACTGTGCAACTTTGAAGCTAACTGCTCGACGCCTCTGGCCTCAGTTTCCTCATCTGTATAATGAGGGGGTTTGTTAAACTCTGAGTCTTTTCTAGCTCTAAATCTATGATCTAGGAACTCTTATGATAGTCTTTTCTCCTTTCACCAATGGGTGACTGTATCAACTTCCCTTTGTATCAGTGCCTAGCACATAAAAAGTCCTCAGCATATAATCATTCAATAACCATTTATCATGAACCTACTGTGTGCAAAAGCCTATGAGTACAAGAATGAATGAATGCATACAAGACCTCTAATATGTGTGCAGAAATGCCAGCATATCTGGGTCTATTTATGGCCTTTGCAATATATACTTCCGGACTTCACAATTGATGGGTGTGTTTCATATTGCTATTGAAGGAAATGCACACTTAACTTGCTGTTTTTGAGGCTTCCACTTTCACTTTATGAGTTAGACCTAAGATTGGTAGGCATACCAAAGTGGGGGGTGGGGGTGGCAATCAAGATGGTCTAGTAAAAAAGTGAGCTTCTGAAAGCTCAGCAGACCCCTGGTAAATAACCCCAGTTCCTCTTCCTTTATTTAATCCAATGTCTCCTGGTCAGGGAGTTGATATTCTAGAGAGGAAAAAAGGTCATCTTTTCTTCCTCATTTTTACCCTAACCAAAGGAAAATTCTGGCTACAGGTAATCGAGATACAGATGGGGGACCCTTTTATTTTGGGAAACTAACAGCTTTAAAGAGCTGCACAGTTCTGTTTCTTGGTGAAGACAGTGCCACAGCAAGTTTTGGATAGTAGAAAAAGGCACATTTGTGTACTATTGCCATTTTAGAAAGCTTTGATATGAATCCAAATGATACCTCTATTACTTAAAGCCAACATTAAGCATTGGCTTTAGTGGCCACTTAAAAATCTTGTCAATTTGTAAACAGTTCAATTATTAAATAAAACATTAGATATCAGATGGGGGACCCTTGGGACTCTCAGTCCCATTCCTCAACACTCCTTTTAAAGCATATTAGGGTGATAGACCTCCTTTTGGGCTGATTCCCAACAAAGAACTGGGATTTTTCTGTAATGAGATTGTTAAAGCGGAAGATTCTCAATTCATTTTCATGATACAAACAGTACAATGTGAGTCCCTGTTTCACCCTGGCCTCTCCCTACCTCTTAGGTAGATTGGCCATCTGGAGATAGTGGACTGTGGAAGACCAAGGTGGCACAGTGACTACTCACTCCCAACTCTCATAGAATTTGTCTCAGAGCTGACAAGGTCATTAGAAGCCCCAACCCTTTCATTTCACAAAGAAGCTGAAGTCCATATAATGGAGGGCCAAGATCCCATAGCTCTCAGTTAGCTAAAGGAGCGGGTACTCTTAGGACAATCAGATTTTAGAATTGAAAAGGATCACAGAGATGGTTTAGTTCAACTGCATTTGTCTTATAGATGAGAATACTCAGGCCCTGAGAAGAAAAAAGGATCCACCCCCCCTCCCCAAGGTTCTAGTATACTGAACTAGCTAAGATTCAAAACTCTTATTCCAGATTCCAGCCAGACTGTTTCTATCAAGCCATTCTAGTAAGTCTTCCATTCTACTTTCACTTTTCACCTTTTCCTTTCTTTTCCTACTCCCTTCCCCACTGCCCATAATGTTTATGCCTTAATGGACCATTGGCTTAAGGTAACTCTGTGTGTGTGTGTGTGTATCAATCTCTTAATAGCTGCGAGTTTTTGTTTTTTTCTGTTATACTTCAGTAATTGTGCAGTCTTCATCTTCTTCAGCCCCTTAGTTTTTCTCTCAATCCTTCTGTCAAGTAATCAGTTCTTCTTCTCAGCCTCAGCTTCCTAGTCTGTAACGTGATTATGAACCTCTTAGTAGGGCAGAGAAGAGATATTTGGGGTATGTGTGTGTATGCGTTAAGAAACAGAGACAGAGACAGACTAGAGAAAGAGCGACAGGGAGACAGAGCGAAAGAAACAGAGTGAGACGGAGAAAGAGAGAGAGAGACAAAGACAGAGAGACATACACACAGAGAAAGAGACTTCGCCTGCCTGTGCCTGCAGGTGTGTAAATGGGAAAGTTAATTAGCGACTGTTTGAGATGCCAGGATGAAAGGGGCCGGTGTGGACGGGGTAATTTCAGGTAATATCAGGACAGCCTCCTCCTAGGTGGGCCCAGAGCCAGCCCCTACTCATCCTGGAAGGGGGGAGGCTAGGGAAACATCCCCTCACCCTACTCTTAAGCCGTGGATCACACCCCCAGAAGGGCTGGGGGAAGGGAGAATTTTGATCTAAGGGTCTTTGTCTTTATAGGGAGTTGCTTGTTAGTTGCTAAGGAACTGTAGATCTTTGTAGATCCAAGACTCCATTGCCTCATCTGACTTGGGGAGTGGGATGCTGAGTAGAATCCATTGAAACTGGGGGAGTCCAGCTAGAGCCCCCAAGTCTCTGCCCATCACCCCAGTTCCACGACATTATTTGCTGGAGATTTCTGCCTTTTGCTGCTAAACCGGAGTCAAAAGATCTGCAGCTGGGAAGGATTTTAGAGAACATTTAGTCCAATCCTCCCGAATATAGGGAAACTGAGTCTTCCTTCAAGGTTCAGCCATGAAATCTTCTCTGATCTTCCCAGTTATTAGTGCTTCTTCCCTCCTAAACTTTCCATGAACCACATTTATTTTCATATACAGTCTCCTTTTTCCTCCCCCTCCCTCTACCTCTCCCCTTACTCCCACTCCCCCGCCCCCAGTAGATTATTAACTTTGAGGACAAGGACAGTTTTGTTTTTTGTATCTTCAATGCCTGGAGCAGTGTGTTGCCCATAATAGGTACGGTTTAATTGTCTAATGGAATCAAGTTTCTCAGAGATGAATAGACTTGTCCAAAGTCACAGGGCAGTAAATAGGAGAGCAAGGGTTTGAACCCATTTCTCCGACCTTAAGTGCTATTTACAAAGAAACAACAGCTTCTCAATCTTTAGTCCTTATCCTCCTTCATCTTCCTTGATCCTCCTTGGGCAGGCAGGCAGGCAGACACACACACACACACACACACACACACACACACACACACACACATTTGAATAGACCCCACCCCAAAGGGCAAGGAAAAACAGGTGTGGTGCTGACAGCTCATTGGAAATTCAGTGGAACTTTAGTGTGCATACCAAGCCTTCTTCCCTCTCGTACCTAGAGTCATCATCATTATTATTGTTTTTATATGGAAGTTTTCCAAGGTGACTTGTTCTTTTTCCCTCTCCCTCTCCTTCTCCCTCTGCCTGCCTCTCTCTCTCCCCCTGTCCTTTTCTCCTTCTCTCCCTTTCTCTTTCTCCTTTTCCTTCCCTCTTCCTTTTTTTTCTTCCTTCTCCTTCATCTTTTCTCTCTTCCTCTCCCTCCTCCCTTTCCTCCTCCCCTTTCCCCTCTCCTTTTTCTCCATCTCCTTCTTTTTCTCCTCCTCCTTTCTTCTTTTCTTCTCTATTTCTTGTATCTTTCTCTGTCTCTCTGTATCTGTCTCCTTTTCCTTCCCTCTTACCTTCCTCCTCCCTTTTCCCCTCCCCTTTCCTCTCTCTTCCCTCTCCTCCCTTTCCCCCTCCCCTTTCCTCTCCTCTTTTTCTCTTCCTCCTCCTCCTTTTCCCCCTCCTTTCTTCTTCTCCTCTATTTCTTGTCTGTTTCTTTGTCTCTCTCTGTCTCTTCCTTCTTCTTGTCTTTTTTGTCTGTCTTGTCTCTGTCTCTCTCTCTTTTTGCCTTCATCCTCCCAAAGAGTAATCAGCTCAAATCAATGGTTTTCTCAGAGAAGAATCAGATGTAGAACACCAAGGAGTAATTGGCAGGATCTAGCTAAAGGATGGATCTTGCCTGGGAGGCAGTGATGGGGGAGCTCTCTTCTGGGCAATCCTTGCCATTACCAAGAGGGCCCCAGGACGACGATGGGTCAAGGAGGGGAGATGCACAACATTTGACTCCTACGATCCATTTCCTCTCTCACTCTGTCTGGCATGTAATGGGAGGGAGCTGGATTTGCTTTAAGTAGTCCAAAGGGTGCATGTGTGTTTCCCAGTAGATAGCTGGCACTTCTCCCAAGTGGTCATCATCACCTTTTCCCAGGTCCAGGGACATTTTCCTATATTTCTTTTCAGTAGATCTATTATTGGGGGTCTCAAAGCAATTTGTATCTCTCACATTCTTACTTCTGGAGGAGGAAAATACAGAGAAAATCTGGGGGAAGGGAATTTATGTAGGAAAGCTGAGGCTGAGGTGAATTTTTCCAAAGATATCCACAGCAGAGCAGGTATGCCATTCTTCTCCCTGGGGCTCTCCAGAAAGGTGTGGCTTAGCCAGTCACAGAGTACACAGCATAGAGCAGTTTCTCTTATTATTAATATATGTAAAAATATATGTATCTATATATTTAAGGGTAGAGTGCAAAATGGGATAGGAGCTTTCTTCTAAAACTGATAGAAAACTCCAGAATACAAGGGAGAATGGGGGGTGGAGTGGGGAGAAACCAATGAAAAAAAGGCAAAGAAAGTCAATAATTTCCTTGAAGGATAAACATCCGATCCACCCCACCCCCAAATAAACACCCTCACCACAAAGAAGGAAGAGAATCAGGGGGGAATCTGTCTATGTCTGGATCTGGTGCAGCCCTAGGAAGTTTAGCCTCTCTTATTTCTCTTGGCACTCACCCAGCAGCCAAAAAACACCCTGGTGTTGGGAGGAGGGGGTGGAGGGAAGGGGGGTGGAGAATGATGTGGAGGGAGATGTTGACACACTAAAACAGTCCCCATTGCGGCTGCCTTCCATGACATTGTAAACGGTCACTTCCTTTTGCTTTTTTTAACTCAGATTGCTGGGCTTGGGGGGGGGGGGAGGAGGGAGGTGTTGTGGGACCCGATTTCACCACCCGTATTTCCTCTTGGCCCCCGGCTTGGTCTTAAATGCAGTAATCCCACAACGTTGGAGTCAGAAGGGACTCGGAAGAGAGCAGCGGACTCTGTGCAGTTGTGGGCTACCTCCCTCTGGAGCCCTGGGGGACGTTTTTAGGCCTGTCCAGAGAGCCGCAGCCGGGTTAGGAGAGCTGGCCAGAGACTGGCAAGGCCACGGTGCTGTGTGGTGGGAAGGGGATGGCCCTACGTTCTGGGGCAGTGCCTTTCTTCTCATGATCTCAAAGCACTCAATTAACACCAGCTTTAAGACTGGCCAAGGTTGGAAAATATGAACTTGTGGAGGAAAAATGAGGAGCTGAAGAGGGACGGCTGGTGGGAGACCAAGAAGGTGCAGGGGGAGAGAACCTAAGTGACTTTTTTTTTCTAGGTTATGAGTCATACTCTGTAGGGTAGCTAATCCTCAGGGACTCCGAGGGGAAAGCCTCTGGAGGAGAGTTAAGTGGAAGGGAGGGTGTGGCTGATTAATTAGGTTCGTGAAACTATACAATACCCAAACTGAAAGCGTCCACTTTAGGAGTTCTTCACCTGGGGTCCTTGAACCCCTAAAGTGTCCTAAAGGGGGAGGAAAAAAAATCTTTCTTTTTTCAGAAACCTCCAACTGAAATTCAGCCTTTCCTTCAACTCTCTCGAGATGGGATTCTGAGGCTACTGCTAGAACACAAGAACCCCTGATTTAATTGAACCCCCTCATTTTAAAAGTAAGAAAGCTGAGGTCCAAAAGAAAGCGAGTGACTTGCTCGAGATGTCGGATCAAGTTAAAGTTAACGACAAAGACAGAATTAAAAAGTAGATCTCCTGTTCTCCAGATTAGCACTCCCTTGATCCCCCTCACACCTTGGAGACAACCTCCAAGTCTATTTTCTCTCATCGATTTTTTTCCCCGATTTAGGAAAGAAGAATGAGCAGAAGCCAACATATCCAACCAGATGGCAATTGAGGATGTCATTTTTATTTTTGGTAGGGTGCCAAGGAGATTCCAAATCCAGAGGCCACAACCTGAAGTTTTTCTACAAGCTTGAGATGACCTTATAGGGGGAAAGAGTGACTGGGCAAAGAGCTGGTACTTTCGGCACAGAGCTTGGAAGAAAGGCCTAGTTCCGTCCCTGGTCATTGGCAGCTCTCTCCAGTGGCTAGTAGGTCTAGCTAAAAAACCAAGCTAGTTCTGGGTGAGGAATTGGGTGGCAGCCACAGGATGGCCCAGGTGGAAATGCTTTATGAAGTCATTCATGGCCCAGGAACCTGAAAAGAAAAATAACAGGAGTAAGGAAGTGATGTCCATGGTCGATCCTTTGCTGTTAGAAGGGGAACCATGAGGTACTCATTTAATAAGATGCACAAGGAAGGACTGATCATTTAATTGTTTTCCTGCAAAGATTTCCTTTGCAGGAAAGATCACTGGGGTGGGGGCAGTGAGGGTAGAGGAAGGGGGATAACCTAATTCTATATAGCTTCTACCCTATTCCCTCATTCCCTCACAATCCAAAGATATGGTTTTATCAGATAAAATTCTGAGAGGTCTCGGTGCCTGGAACTATTGCAGACTGGGAGTGAATTTAAGGTTCATCCCACTGGATCCTGGAACAAGATCCTGATATCTTCCTGTCTCCATATCTGGCTACTCCAGCTTCTGAGTCTGAGAAGCCTCAGCTTGTCCCTCTTGATCCATCTTTCTTTCTGCTCTCCCATCTTACCTCCCAAAAAGAAGGAAAAAAAAATCTACCACCAACTAACAAATACACACATAATGTAACATTTGTTAGTTGGTTAATGGCAATGCTGAGGCATAACAGAATCTTGTTGGGCATGAGAAAATTACTGAAGGTTGAGGAATGGAGGTTAAGGGGGTTCCAATCTTGGTGCCTACTAGGGAAACTGAGGCAGAGCTGGAGGCCGAGGGAAGAGTCCTGAAGGAGGAAGATTTTTCTTTTTGGTAGGTAAGGCCTGGGAGAAGAGGGAATTGCCAGAATAAATAAAAAGGGGCCGAGGGAAAGAGAGAGGGGGCAGAATATGACACAGGAAGGGAAGTAGTGAGGTCCTTAATGTTAGCCCTATTGCTTCCTGGAGGAAATACAAACCCCACAACCTAGTATTTAGTTTGCTTCCCAAACTGTTTCCCTTTTACCTTTCCAGATCTCTTTACTCTCTTTACCTTCTCTCTTCTCTGGGCCATCTGGTTTACTAACTTTTCCGTGGAGACATCCCTTCTCTTGTCTCTGTTCTGTGTACAGCCCTCCTGTCTGGTGGGCGCTCTGATTCCTAGAATTGAATTCCGGGTCCTGATCCCCCAAACATTAGCATTCTCTCTTGAAATCACTTTGTACATATTTTGTCTTTGCTTACTTGTGTACTGCTGTATTCCTTCATTGGGATACAAACAGGGACTGCTACATTTTTGTCTTTGTGGCTCAGAACACAGTGGCTGGTGTGCAGGAGGCCCTTAATCCACATTTGTGGAAATGAATTTAATTAAATGAGATCCTTCACTTAGGGGACCTTGCATCTTAAAAGAGGCCCTTGGGGGTAGAGAAATGTTTAACCCTAGGAATGAATTTCTAATTGTGGAATTTTAGGCATCTGTTGTTGAACATTTTTGAGGGGGAGGGATAAAGCAGGGCTCCTTAGAATCCCTTAAATTACAGCGTCCTCAATAAATATTCAATCAAGAAAAATGGTGATTTGATCATTTTAAGAATGGAATAATAAAAAGGATGTTGGAAGATCTGTCTCCAGACAAAAGGTCCATCTTAGGCATTTATAGTCCTTTCAATTTATCTGGAAGCCTTGCCAGGTTTGCATTTGCCCAGCCAGCCTCTCAGGGAGTGACCAAGGCTAATTTCCTGGAGAAGTAATGGGGGATATGGCAAAAAATTGGAAAGTTGGAGTCTGGAGCAATAGGATTCAAATCTTGACTGCTTAAGTAGCTTTGTGAGTTTGGGAAGGTTAGAGTCTCTCATCATCTGTAAAATGGGAATGAAAATACTTGTTTTATATGCTACACAGGTTATTGTGAATACAATGTCCCTTAAAATAAGTGAATGAAGAGCAGTTAGGTGGTACAGTGCATAGAGCATTGGTCCTGAAGTCAGGACCTGAATTCAAATCTGGTCTCAGACATGCAGGAGAGTCCTGGGCAAGTCATTTAAGCCTCACTGCTTCCAGAAAGAAAGGAAAGGAAAAGAAAATGAGCAAATGAATGAAAAGCTTTTTTTTTTTTTTTTTAATGTGTAAAACATTGTGCCAATGGGAATAAAAAGAGAAGAAGGGAGATAGCTTGCTCTTAAAGAACTCCTACTTAGTTATGTTCTGGCTAGTACTCCCCAGAGCCAAGGCACTCCAAGGATATAATCAGCCCCAGGAGGCAGTGCACCTTCTGGGTAAAATTGTAGAGGCAGTCAAAGGAGTTTTATCTTTGGTGACTTTTTAGTACTGTCTTTCTCTCCATCCTGCCTTATACCCTCCCTAGTGTTAGAGTTCTTTTCCCCTCCCTCCCTCCCTCTCTTCTTCCCTCCCTTCTTTCCCCTCTCTCCCTCTCTAAAAGAATCAGGGGCTGTCATTCACATTAAAGCCTTAGCATTTTGAGGTGTTATGCTTCATAGGGACATTTATATTTTAAGTAAGGCCCTCTGGAAGAGAGCAAAGCTTAATTCAAAGAAATGTGTTCCTAATGGAAGAATGTCAGGCATCAATGGGATATATATATATATATATATATTATATATATTATATATATACACATAAAATATAACTTATATGTATTTTATATTCATATAATGTACACAATACACACATATATATTTGGGAGGAGGTAGTCCTTAGGGTCCTTCAAATCATAATGTACCTACTGCTTATTTTTTGGAGGCAAAATTAAGTCAGCAAGCATTGAATAAGTACTTATTATGTGCCAGATACCAAGCTAAGTGTTGGATATAAAAATAAAAGCAAAAATACAGTCTCTGACTACAAGGAGCTTTCAATCTAACAGGGGAGGAAATATATAAAATGGAGCCTAAAAGCAGGTGGGTGGGAGGTCCCAGCTCCAGGAGGCTTGGTAGCGAGGTTCCAAATATGAAGGATGTTTGGCCAGGGCCTTCCTCAAAATTCGGGTTCCTGAAGAAACTCATCAATGGGAGAAGGGGCCTTCAGGGACAAAGAAAGGAGGAGACAGCTGAGAGAAATGTGGCTTAAATCCAAAGAATGAGTAAAATGGCTAAGTCTCATCTTTTGAGGGTTGGGAATAAGAATGACAATTAAAGGGGTTTCTTGGAGTCCCTCATTTTATTCAGGTTTTGCTCTTTCCAGCTGATATGGACTGACCCACAGAATAGAGAAGCACCTCCCTCTCCACCCAAGGAGGGAGGCAGCTGGCTTTGACTAATGTGGAGTCCTTGCCAGCCCCCAGCTTCTCTGGTATAGGCTCTTTACCTAGTTAACACAGAAACTAGGTTTCTTTGGGGTTACTTAATCCAACCCAAACAAGACAAGCATCTCTTCTCTGACGCCCGGGACAGGTATGCTCCAACTGCTGCCCATTACTCCTTATTCTGTTCTCTGCGGGAAAGCAGGAAAAATCGATTCCCTCTTTCACATGGCAGTCCTTCAAACCGTGGGATTATAGTGATAGAGCTAGAAAGGACTTCAGAGGCCACCTAGTGCAAGCTTCTCATGTGATGGGGAGAAAAATGAAAAGACATGACTTGGCCCTACTGGCAAAATTCTGGAATCTATTACAAGGATACTTTGTCAATGCAAAATGGAAAGTGTTAATCAGTAAAAGTTAGCAGAGCTGGTCCTTCCAAGTTAACTTCACTTCCTTTTTTTTTTTAAGGGTTGGAAACTAGAGGACCAGGAGAATGAGATAGACATGCTATATCTGTATTTTGACAAAGCTGAGATAAACTCCATAATATCTTTGAGGAGATGATAAAGTTATCTAGGCTAGATCAGTGGTGTCAAGCTCAAATAGAAATGGGGAATGGGGGAGGGTGGGAAAGGGGAAGGACAGAGAAGGGTAGGGGTGAACCACTAATCCATATACTAGAATCCCTACTGGTTGCATATTGACTTAGCTCTTTAATGTATTATCTGTTTTACTGCATTTTTAATTTATTTTGTCAAATATTTTCCAATTACATTTTAATCCCATTCCCACTTCAGTCAGGAATGTTGTGGGCCAGATGTATGACACTTCTGGACTACATTATAGAAGTTAGATACTTTCAGAACCAATTGAAGGACTGGACATAAAGAATGGTGATTAATAAATTGAATTCAATCTAATGAAATCTCCCAGGAATCTCAGCTTGAATCTTTTCTCTTAAATATTTTTTTTTCTTAAATAAGGATGTAGATGGCATGCTTTTTAAACTTTGTAGATGACCCAAAGCTGGAAAAGATAGTTAATCTATTCAACCACAGAGTCTGGAAGCAAAGAGACCCTGACAGGCTAGAGTGATGGAAGAAATCTAATGAGAGAAAGTATAACAGAGCTGAGTTCAAAAAATCAGTTATACAGAGTCACTGAGTCTTGACTTGGTAACTATTGGTCATGTGAAAAAGTCCTGAAGATTTTAGTAGACCACAAGCTCAGTATGAATCAACAGGGTGACGTGACAGCTAAAAAAAATTAATAAGACAATAGGGAAGTGTGCACTAGGAAAGGAGGTAACAATCCTGATGTATGTTGTCCTGGTCAGATCACATCTAGAATACTGCCTTTGGATCCAAGCAGCAACTTTTCAAAAGGAAATCAAATTGGAGAGCATGTAGCATTGGGGAACCAGGATGGTCAGAGGTCTCCAAACCATGCCACATAAGGAGCTACTTGAAGAAACTAGAGATATTTTGTCTGAAGAAATTTAGACTTAAAGATACATGGTAGTTATTATGTTCAAGGCCAGAAAACAAGGTTCTTTTTTAAAATGGATATTTAAAGTTTTGGGGTCAAATTCCATTAAATCTTGAGTAATGGACCAAATCTCCCATCTTGTTCATTATATTGGACAATTATTTGAAAATCCCAAATAAAAGAGCTTTTGTGAGCAGTATCATTACCTGTGTCCTTCTCAGAGTTCTAGTGGATTAGGGTAGGAAAAGTATTAGATTGAAGTCCAAGAACCTAGGTCCAAATCCTAAGGCTATCAATTATTATCTATGTAGGTGGTACACAGGTAGGGGGAAATGATCTTTCTGAGCAACTTACGTCACCTCTCTGTGGCTCAGCAATCATGTCTACCCAGGCTTTTTGGTTTGTTTTCATAGTACTTTGATTGATGTCCATGGAGGTCTCATATCCTAAACTCATTAAGGGTGGATAGAAGCATTCTTACTGTGCACTCCTTAATGTCTGGGATATCAATATCTTGCTAACCCTTTGTTGTTTTATATATCCCAGTTTGAAGATCACTCTTCTTGGAAGAGAAAACAGAAGCAAAATGAATTAGCTCCTCCTTTTCCCCTCTGTGGTCCGTTATCATCATGTTCTCTATCTCAAGTGTAGCTATGGCATCTTTTCCTCTTCCTCTTTCAATCTACAACAATTCAGTAAGCATTTATTGAGTGCCTACTAAATGCAAGACTTTATAAGGAAGAGGAAGAAAATATGCATTTATATAGCACTATGTGTCAGACACTATGCTAAGTGCTTTACAGATATCACCTCACTCCATCCTCACAACAAGCCTGGGGCTATTATGATCCCCATTTATGAATTGAGGCAGACAAATTAAGTGATTTGCCCAGGGTCACCCAAACTACTAAGTGTCAGAGGCAGGGTTAGAGTCTGGTTTCTACTGACTCAAAGAGATCAGTGCTCTTTTTCTTGGAAAAAGATTCCACTTAACCAAAACTTGGATCATTCTTTTCTCCTCCAAATTCACCAGGAATTGTAATCTGTTAGACCGTGTTCCAAGGGAACGAGAACAGTGAGGAAGGAAGGTGATGGAGGGTGGGCATGTGAACCTGGCAGGAGGTGATGACAAAGAGAAATCCCCTACACCCCTGAGAACTTCCTTCCTTCCAGGTCTATGGGGGCACCTTGGGGTCTCATGGCTCCCAGCAACTTATATCCTACTCTAGTCATGTCCTTCTCCAGCAACACTATGCTTAGTTTTTGTTGGCAAATATTTAAGAACGGGCCCTATCTTCAAGTTCTACTCTTGGAAACAGATATATCCATATCATAGTCACCTCCTCTCTGATTCTATTGGGAAGCTGCTCCTTTCTCTTTACTCATCTCCCCTTCCCCCAGTCTCTCTCTGTCGGTCTGTCTCTGTCTCTCTGTCTCTCTCCTCCTTTTCCCTTTCCCTTTTCATCTCTCTGTCTCTCCCTTCCTCTCTGGATGTCTGTATCTTGTTCTTCTCTATCTCTGTTTCTGTCTCTCTCATCTTTTGTCTCTCTTTCCCTCTCCTTCTCCTCTTCCTTTCCCCATTCCTTTCTGTCTCCTTCTCTGTCTCTGTGTCTCTCTTCCTCTCTGTCTCGTCTCATCTTTCTCTATCTCCTGTCTCTCTCTGTTTCTATCTCTCTGTCTGTCTCTCTTCCTGTGGCACCCTTCTCTTCCTCTGAAAGATCTAAAAGGAAGAGGAGTGAGTCAGACCCTTGGTGAGGGGGCTGAGGGTGTTTCAAGCAAGGAGCCAGAGGACTGTGGTTTCTTTGTGGTTACTGCTCTGAGAAGAGTCCCACTATGTATGGATCAGCCTCTTTCCACAAGCTGGAATGGAGTCAGCTGTCTGTGCCATGTGGAGCTTATACACAAAAGCCTGCCAAGGTGGCTCTTCCTGGGTTTTTGCGAGAGTGTAACTCCAGAGGGTCCAATCAAAACCTATGGTTTCATTCTGACTGAAAGGGAGAAACAAGGAGGAGAGGCCTGATATATGCATTGCTTTCTGGGATGGTGCTTTGTACCTTGCTAGGTGAAGAAGGGCAGCAGTAAGTCTGCTTAGGAGTCCCAGGATATTAGAGCGGGGCTGGCATTCAGACCATGGCTCCCCGAAGACCCTCCTGTTCTTGCCTATTTATATGACAGGTGCTAGTAAATTCTTCCTTCTTGACCTTGCATCATTCTCACCCTGCTAATTCCCAGACTTCCTAATTTGGTCATAGGAAGAAATTACAGATTTGTATTGAGGCCACTGGAAATTCATTTTGTTTAATGTTAATTGGGCTCTCACTAGTGCACTGGAATTCTTTTGTTCAATTCTCCTATAAGTGTCCAGGGGTAATCCTTTCCTACCTCACTTTCAGCAATGCCTCAAAAGATGAAAACCATGCCATAAATCCTTTATTGACCCTCTTCCACATCTCAAAATTTCTCAATGTCCTTCCCTCTCCTTGAGATGATCTTCCCATTCCCAATTTTCACATGTGATCTCGACCTTAATTCATCTCCATCTTCTCCATGACCTTTTTAGATCAATCATCTGTCTCTTAGGTTTTATTGGCTCCTAACTCTTTGTCAAAGACACATTCACAGACTTTTAGATCTGGAAGGGACCTCAGAGACCATCTGAGGCAGTCCACAATGGAAAAAGCATCTCTGCTACAACACAAATGGCCATCTAGCCTTAGCTCAAACACCTCCAGTGAAGGAGAACTCATCACCTGTCAAAGCTGCCCATTCTATTTCAGATAGTTTTAATCATTAGAAAGTCTTCCCATTCACCAAGTATTATATTTAGCTCTTTGAAAATCTCTCCCTACCCACTACCTTCTTCCCTTCCCCTTAAGTTCTATTCTCTGGGGTTAAGAAGAAAAAGTCTAATTTCTCTCCACTTTATCAAATCTTGAGTCTTTTCTTCTCCTGGCTAAATATCCTGCTCTCCTCAAAATGATCCTCATGTAGCATGGGCTTAAGGTCCTTCACCATTCAGATCTTTCCAATTAAAAAAACAAAAACAAAAAGTTTCCCTTGATGTGGATACTCTTTCCACCTACCTTCTTAGCTCCTTAATTGCCAAATTTCTAGGAAGAATAGTTCCCACTTGTTTCTAGTTGTTCCTCACCCATACACTCCTCAGTGTTTTTCAATTTGTCTTCCATTCTCAATCCCTCTTCTGAATTTCTTTAAGGTTATTAACAATCTCTTCAACACCAAAATCCAATGGCCATTTTGGACCATCCTCCTTGACTTTTCCACAGTACCTCCACCATTGAACACTCATTCCAAGATACTGATAATTTCTCTTGTTCTTTGGCTGCCTTGACTCCTGCATTATCATGGATCCTCTTCTCAGTTCTTCACTAATTTGTCTTGGTCCCATCCCTGAAGTGTGAGTATCCCCCAATTTTTAGCACTCTTTCCTTATCTCTCTGCACCAATTCCTTGGCAATCAGCTCCTCCGAAGGTCAGTTTCTATACAGATAATTTCCAGATCCGTAGTTCTAGTCTTGACTTCTCACCATTTCTAGTCTTGGTCCCAACCTCACCATTCCAGTGCTTGGGAGACATTGCTATAGGTAGCACACACACACACACCCCACATAGACACACACATGTCAGGAGATTATAAATGGAAGAATAATACTCATATCTCCAACATTTCCAAAATTGGTTGCCCCAATCCTCTCTAAAACTCTCTCTTTTGTTAATAGCATTGAACATTTATTAGTCACCCAGGCTTGAAACTCTGAAGTTATTGCCCCAGCCTTCCACGATCAGTTGTCTACCTTCCCTTTTCTGTTTATGAAATATCTCTTGAATCTTTTCCCTTCTCATTAAACCTCAAAGTTAGAAGGAATTTTAGAGGACAGTTAGCCCAACAATAGAAAGAACACTAATTCTGGAATCAGAGGAAATGGATTCAAATCTTACCTCTGATACTGAGTTTCTGTTTGATTTTAGGCAAATCCCTTTACCTTCCAGTGTCCTCAATTTCCTTATATGTAAAGTGAGAGGGTGGGACTAGGTTGTTTATGAGATCTTGTCCAGTTCTAGGTCTTTTGACTTGTGTTTCTCTGTATCGTGATCCCTTCTGTGACATCCAGACAAGTCCATTTAAAGCCTACAGTGAAGGGGGAACTAGTACCTTTCAAGTTAGCTCATCCCACTAAGTGCTAATTGCTAGGAAGTTTTTTTTCCTGAAGTCACCTTTGAGATACAGGTGAGTGATGGCCTCATACCTTCTGCTGTTCTTCCCTCCCCATCACCTACCCGGACCGTGGTGGAGTGTAGAGGAAAGACTTCTCTACACTTGGAAATCTGAGTTTGAATCATGATTCTGGCACTTATTAGTTGAATTCCAGATAAATAGAACTTATTATATGCCAGGCACTGTGCTAAGTACTGGGGATATGCATATAAAGCAGTCTCTGCCCTTAAAGAACTTGTATGCTACATGACATATAAAGGGAACCTGGAAACGGAGAGGAGGAGGAAGGAAGGAGGGTACCTGGTTGGGGGTTCGGTGAGGATACTGAAGATAGAGAGATCTGAGCCATTGCAAGATAAGGGGAAAACTCTGCTATCAGAATCAGGGGATCCAGGAATAGAATCCAAGTTTCCAGTAGAGTGGAAATGATTTGAGAATAGGGCCATGGTGAGGAGGCAGCTGGGGTTAAGTAGTCATACAGCCTTTCTGACCCTTGCTTCCCTTATCTGTAAAATGGACACGATTCCTGGGGTAACCTGCTTACCATGTACTTTGTACATTTTCAGTGTCAGTGACTAATGTCAACCATTATTTCATTTCTGGTCCGCTGGAGAAATAAGGGGGAATGGGACCTCAGATAGACTTAGTGGGAAAGTCCTGCTAGTTCTCCCTAGAATTCTCCTTGAGCCTACTGGCTCCTGCCATCTCCAAGTGGGGCAGCTTTTGGTCTGACTGATAGAACTCCACCCAGCCCTCTTTACTCTGCAGCTGGTGAGCCTGGGAGCCATGCTGTTCCCACTCACTGCTTTCCCATGTACCTCCTAGACCACTGCTCTACTGCCTCCCATCAGGGACAGTGGCCCTGCAAAAAAAAAAAAAAAATCAACTCCAGCCTAATAACAGTCCCGCCAGGATCCTGGCTTAAGTCTGTAATTTGTCTGGCTCGTTGGCAGGGCTGGCTGGCGGTGATAGGAGCGCTGATGCTTTTCTACTGAGATTAATGATATCCTGGTGCTGGTAGGCGGGAGGCCTGAGCCTTTTATTTTTTATGCCATTAAATGACATCCAGAGACTTCCACTCTGAGGCTGAAAAGCCCCCGTTCCACCACATTCAATTACGCCTGGAGATTATTTGCTGAGTGGGGGAATCTTGGAGTGGAGAAGCTAACTTTGACTTTAGCCGGAGGAGAAGAGTTAGCATGTGAAGATTTAGATCCCCCGGGGGAAGCCCCCGTTCCCTCCCGTTTCAGACAGAGACTGGCAGGGTTGCCCAAAGGCCCAGAGGACCCTGGCGGGGAGAACCAGAAGCTGGTTCTGGAGAGTTAGCGGAAGCTCTCCTCCGAGGCAGCAGCTAACTAGGTGTGGATGCAGGTGGTCTTCCTCCCCAGTGCATCCTTTGGACCGCCATTGGCCCCTCTCTTTGGGAAGAGCAGCGAGGGAGACTCGTAGCCCTTGGGAGGCTGTCCACTCCGAGCCTTCCTCACCGCTCAGCCTCTCCCTCATCTGATAGCACTGTGTGTTGCTCTTGGACGCTTTTTCTGTTCTCACGGAGATTAATTTGTCTTTGTACCTCACTCCTATCAGACTGTAAACCCCTTGAAGACAGCCGCTGTGGTCTTGACCGCTGGGCCTCCTCCAGCTGCTGGGGAATGAGTGTTTGCCACGTGAGCGAGTGATGTCAGAGCTGCAAGAGAACCAGGGGTCATGCGGTTCCTGCGAGGAGGAGCCGGGCCTCCAGCGAGGTGACTGCTGGCTCACTGCACTTCCTGTAAACACTTCTGGCAAGACGTTTGCTCGGGGGGTTGGAAGGTTTCGGGGAGCTTGGGATATTATTATTATCTGTCTGTCAGGTTTTCCCCCGTGATTTCTTACTTACTACTTTGAATAAGGACGCGCTGGCTGGCCCAGGGTGTTCTGGGAACGGGACAAGGCTAAGGTGTCCATCTGAGAATTGCCCTAGAAAGGCCCCAGCTGGGGCTCTGCCAAGCCCCCAGTTTTACCAGCTCGGCCAGATGGGTGGTGCCTGTCCAAGCAAGAGAGATACCTTGCATAAGCGTTCAGAGCTGACTCAGGGCGGTGCTGGGGCCTCGTGGGGGGTCGTCGGCACAGGCTCCCCGAGCCTCCCCCCAAAACCTGCACTTGCACGAAGAGGTCTGGGAGAGCGGAGGGGACTGGCAACCAGAAACTCCAGGGAGGCTGCTCTGCCACCAAGCCCCACAGCAATTTGGGGAAGAGTTCCCATTTTAAGAAAATAAAGTGTGTGTGTGTGTGTGTGTGTGTGTGTGTGTGTGTGTGTGTGACTTTTATGCTTTGAAATTTCATTTCTAAAATACAGTCCGTCACCTTCTTCCCAATGACCTTTGTCTTATTCACCTATTATACCCTCAGGTCTTCACTTAGCCACTCAGAGATACACTTCAGTGTCTGACAAGTTTCAGCCCATCCTTCCTGTTTCATTGTCAGGAGATGGATACAACAGTGCAAGGGCCAAATTCTGGGGTGTGTAAAGTGGGGCTCCTAGGGAAGGGAGAGCCAGAACTGAAAGGGGCCTCACACACAATCTAGTCCAACACCCTCATTTCGTTAAGGAGGAGGCAGAGACCCAGAATGGCCTAAGGTCACACACCATCATGTCCCCCACTCCCGGGCTCTTCTCCATTTACCATAAACGGCTTTTCCCCTCTTGTTTGGGTTTTCTCTCTGGGACTTCTGCCAGCCCCTTTGGCTGAGGGGGGCAATTTCCCAGGGCTGATTGCAGCCTTTGGTCAGGGAGGGAGGAGCTTTGGGGGGCAGTTAGGCCTCCCTCTAGTCTCTTAATCCTCACCTTTGGGAAGCCTCACTGGCTCATTGGGTGAGGAGGAGGGCTAAGAAAGGGGAAGGGGAATGGATTTATTTTTGACAGCTGGGCTCAGCGGAAGTGACCCTGGGTCAGGTGCAGTTTCTCTGGGATGTGGTTTCCTTATCTGTCAAATGGAAACCATGATACCTATTCAATCCATCTTGTGGGGTTTATGAGGATCCTATGGAATGCTTACTGAGAAAACTCTTGACAAGGTCCCGAATGTGTGAGCTGTGGTTATTAACTTGGGTCCCTTCCATCACTTTGCCTTGAGGTCAGGGAGGATGAAGATGGCAATGAGAGAAATTTTCATTCATGAGGATGTTTTTTCAAGCTCCTAAAAGAGTTACAGAATCTCAGAGTTGGCTGAGGAAGTACATGGGGGCTGTGTATGTTTATATAGATGTGTGGGTGTGAGAATGTGTGTGAGTCTATGAATGAGAAAGGGTGTGTGTGTGTGTGTGTGTGTGTGTGTAAGTATGTATGTTTGTGGACATGAACATAGCACTAGACACTATAGGGTGAGAAAAGGGAAGTAGAAGACAAGGCTGATGAGGATCTTTAAGAAGTGTTTAAATAAAAGATGACAAGTGCACAAATAAAGATTCTCAAGAGCACAAATTCTAGAGTCAGGGAAAGGGAACAAGCATTTATTGTACCAATTATGTGCCAGACACTGTGTTAAGTGTTTTTTACAAATCCTATTTGAGCCTCACACTAACCCTGTGAGATAATTACTATTATCCCCATTTTACAGCTGATGAAACTAAGGTAAATGGAGGTTAAGTATCTGAGGCTGGACTTGAACTCAGGTCTAACACGGTTTGCTACCTACCTTTGTGGAAACTCTGGAAGATCTAGCCTAGAGTCTCATTTCTTAGAGGAAGAGTCTTAGAGGTATATTCCCTAGAAGCCTAGAGATGAGAGGTCAAGGGTGGGAGGAGTGGTTCTGTAAGATGGAAATAGTATCCATGTAAAGAGTAATGAAGTGTGTGTGTGGGATGATCTGCTCTAATGAATGCTTTTAAAACTTCCCATTTGGGGACTGCTTTATCATCTAGTGCCTCCATGGAACCCCTATACCCATTTCTGGGGAATGTAACTTAGAGACTGTCTTAGTGAATGTGACTCTTAACTGGATCAAGCCTTCTATTATCATTATCTGCTGAATGGTAAGAGTGCGTGTGTGTGCGCGCGCTTGCGCATTGGGGTCTTCAGCAAGTCCTTGTGTACTTTACGCTTTAATAATTTAGGCTGTTTCTATCACAGCATTTAAAAGCACATTTTACTGCAGTTTAGAATAACTCATCACAAAATCACTCCCAGTGTGTTCCTTCAGATCCCTGGACAAACAAGAAATGCTTACTGTAGATATAAAGATAAACTATTTCCTATGGCTGTCAGAAATTAAGTTGCTATCAACTTGCCTTTAAATTTTACTCACAGATTGCTCCTATCATAGCTACCACTGAAAACAACTTAAAAGTTAAAATTTTGGGGCTAAAAATCTGCTTATGACTTTAGGAAACCCTAGTAGCATCTCTAGCATTAGGGAGTGGCTGGCAGGGTTTGGGGAAGTACTTTGCTGGGAGGGACAGCCACAGGCCTTCTAAACTCTTTACTCTGAAGGTCATCAAGTTGTATCCAATATGTTCCAAGCGGAGCCTCATTCAGGACCAATACTGAGTCAAGTTCAGAGGAAACCAATTGACACATGTGAGCCAAGTATTCTGAGCAAAGGCTCAGGTTTTTAGCTATGGATGGTCAGGGGAAGAGATTGTGCAGGAGAATGGGTATTAGGATTAGGGTAGGAAAGCAGAGGAGCCTGAGCCTGTATATGTTCCCTGGGCCTGAAATTGTTCCAGCCCCTTTTTCTTTCCTCTTTCCTTTCCTCTACCCACAATCTAAGAAGGCGGCTTCTGTGCAATCAAGGGAGGCAGGGGGTTAGGGTTGAAGAGTGAGAATGAGCAGTAGAGATTTTCCCTTCTTTCTCCCTCCGGTTCTCATGATTAGATCCTAGTCTGATACCATTTGATCTTCCCCTTTCTCCGCCCCATCTTGACTAGTTCTGAAAGTCCCCAATGGAAAAGAGGGCTTGTGACATCATATTTATTCCAGAGACTTATAAAACAGTACAAGAACATACTTGGGGGACAGTATGCTGGGAGGGGGGGTGGGTGGAAGAAGGGAGGGCACTGAAAGTATGTTGGAAGTGGGACAGCAGGATGGAATTTGTGCAGCCAGAGGAGGCCGGATCCAAACCTGCCTCCGGGGCCCTTCATGGGGTCTTAGCACCCCAGTGCCTGGGCCAATTTTGATGCCCAGACATGTCTGGAATTGGTTGGGACATTGCTTCTGTGGGCCTGCCTCTAACCTGTGTCTGTTTGCCAGACCTTGGAGTCTCAGCCAGGGCTGAGAGCGGGGGGCATGTGTCACCCCACTTTGGTTCTAACTCCTCAGTCTGGATCTGGGAGACACTGATTCTGAATAGGGAAAATGGACCCTTCCCCCCCCACCCCCATACATTTTTCCCCTTCCTTTCTGCTCGCCAGGATGCCTACTTGCTATGGAGGAGACACAGAGGGCTGGGGACAGCATCACCTATCAGTGATTCCCCATGAAAAGACAATGAGGAGAAGGCCATGGTCTCTGGGCCCCAGCTGGCCCTGAGCCTATAGGCTTTCTCCCCTGCCTGGAGTCCCGTAAGCCATCTAGTTGAGGCTCTCATTACCTCTTACCTACCCTCGGTAACAGCCTCTCACCTTGGTCTGGTGCCTCCAGGCTTGCCCTGCTCCCTTCTAGCTCCTGTGCCAGCCTCATCTTTGAGAATCCACCTCCTCCCTTCCCTGCTCAGCGACCTACAGCACCCTTCCTGACTCCTCGTCAAGACCAAGCCTTTCCAGGTCCTCCGTGATCTGGCTCCTTCCTTTTCCTTCTGCTCTGTGAAATCAGCCGCTTTCCCATCCTCCCCCCTCCTTCCCCCTCCCCACTCTCCCAGAGAATGGGCTCATTCCCCAGGGGTACTAAAGGGGCAGGATGGCGTCTGGGAGGGCATCGGTGCCCCCCACAATTCGCAGCTCAGAAGGGTGCCGAGGGCACCGAGAGGATTGGTTAAGAATAGCTACTGTATTGATATATTTGTAGTATATACTTTACTACAAAGTTGCAGTTTGCAGAGTTCTTTACTTACTTAGGTTTTCTCATTCATCCTCACAGCCTGCTTGCAAAGGCAGCAGGTGTTATTATTGTCCCCTTTTTTCCAGATAAGGAAACAATCTTAGAAAAGTTAAGCCTCCTGCTACTAAGTATCCGAGGCAGAATCCTAACCTAAACTAATCTAATGATTCGGGACCCCCGGAGTCCTCTGCTTGGTGGCTAATATTCTGGAATCTGCGCCTTCCTTCTCTAAAGGACAAAGGCTCGCTTTTTGGGAATCCCAGATTTGGGAAGGGGAGGAAGTTTCTGGGGCTAGGCCGGGCAGATGTTGGGAGAGGGAAGAAGAGCTTGGGCTGGGCCAGCCGCTTCTCCCCGGCCGCCCTTCTGCTGACTCTGCCTTGATTGACATCACTGCTCCCCGGCTTACCTCCTTCTGCTACCTCCCTTCCCTCCCACCACCTCATCCTGACAGACTCTTGAAATATTCTTCTTTTTGCTTTTCTTCCATTTTCCTGGAATGGAAATCTAAGGCTCCGAAAGAAGGGGGGGTTCACTCAGGGGCACGGATTATGTCAGGTGGTTGCTGGAACCCCGACATTCTACTCTCCCCCAGCCAAGGGCAGGAGGGGATGGAGGGAGCTCTCCGCTCAGGTCTTGTGGGAGGGCAGTTAACAAGAATTCAGAGAGGGGAGTGGGCATCAGGCTGGGCTTGAGGCTGCCTTGGCCTTGGCCATAGAGGAGTTTTATGGAGAACAAGCTGGCAGGGAGGTATTCCAAAGTCCTCTTGCCCAGATCAGACCCAATTACCAGCGGGGGTGGTTGCTGTAGGGTTACTGCCCATACCCCTGGGGTCACTAGGGGAGATTGCTCGTCCTTTCCATCTGGGGTTCCTTTCATAGTTATGCCCTTGGTTCCTGGACTTTGCTCTCTTGGGGAGATGCCACCTCTTTGGCCCAGGCTTGACTTTCCCAAAGAAGGGAAACCCTTTGCTCAACTGAGATTTCAGAAGCTTAGTACTATGGGGCTTGAGGCCTTCATTACCCCAGTGGGGTCTGCTCCAGCTGGGCCATGGGTAAGCTGGAAGTCTTACCTCTCTTAGCATTTTCATTAGCCGTCAGGGTGATAGGTTTTCCTTTTTCTGGCTGCTCAAACAGGATGAACTGGTATCGATGGAAGCCAGTCTGTGGTGGTGGGCTCGGAGGCCGGTAGGCTGAGGGTAAAGAAGGGATAATGGAGTGAATCCCTCTCTAGCACAGTGCAGGGCAAAGACCCCTGAGGCCTTCTTAGGTGTCCCCCGGCTAATGCAGGCAGAGGAGAAATCTGGGGACCAGATTACCTAAATGTTCCTGCTTATCCACCCTTGCCCCTGAGAGAGATGGGCCCTCTTCTTATAATCAATAAGTTCTCAGAGACATTATCATCGCCATTGTCCAAGGATCCCAAGGGGTCGTCCTCTTCACCCCTTTCCTCATTTTACAGAAGAGGAAACTGACTTCTGGAGAAGTTACCATGTGAGTTGTCCAAGGCCTTACAATAAGTGGTAGGGCTGGGATTTGAACCCCAGGTTCTCCAACTCCAGACTCTGGGGCTTTCCACTGGACCAAATATTCATTCACTCACCAAATAATTACTAAACCCTCATGTACAGAACCCTGCCCTCATGGACCTTACAGTTGAGTAATACTAACAATATCAGCTGACATTTCTAGATTTGCTTTAAGATTTGCCATTATCTCATTAGATACTCACAAGAGCCCTGGGCCAATATTACCCCCATTTTCCAGAGGAAACAAATGAGGCACATAGAGGTCAAGGGGCTTGCACAGTAAGTGTAGAGGAAAGATTTAAAATTTAAACCGAGGACCTCCTGACACAGAAATTGGGAGTTAGGGAGGGGAGTTGGGGATAGGAAAGCATGGGGTCAGGAAAGTATGGGGTCAGGAAAGACTCCTTTGAAGAGGTAGCATTTGAGCATTTCCTAGAGGGGCTTTCTAAGGAGTGGTAGTTTTCAAATGGGAGTGTGTGGGGCACATTCCAGGCACAGAAAACATCCTGAATTCCAGCATCAATACCCAAAAACCTCTCCTCTTTATCTCTAATGATCTAGTGAAGGCGGCAAGAATCAGGCCTGAGGGAGAGGAATGGGAGGTCCCTGCTTTGTTGCTCTGCCCTAAGACAGTCTTTCTGCTCAGGAAGAAGTTCATTTTTTCTGCTTTTTTGTATATGTTTAGCAGTGTTCCCCTCCCCCCTTCTTTATTTCCTTTTTCAGCATTTCCTTATGAACTAAGTTCCCAGGGGAGCCAGTTTCTTGGATGGGCTCTAGGATCTGGAAGTGGTTATGGGGGTGGGCTGGATTCAATTCAAAGGCTTGCTCATGGAAGCCCTCCCAGTGGGAGTGGTGGCCTGGGTTGAGGCAGGGGAGCCTACTGAGGACCTTTCAGATGAGAGAGGGCCGGGGCTGAGCCCTCTCCCTCTTCCTTCTCAGGAGCCAGGTTTGGTAGGATAGAAGGATCTCTCCCCACTCCCCAGCCCTCCAGTCTGTGTGAACCCCAGTCTTAAATGACTTTAACTGTCCTCATCAGGTTTTCCTTTTCCTCTCCTCTTTCTCCTTCAGGAAAGAATTAGATTGGAGCCTTCCCTGGCCCCCTCTTCCAGATGGGGAAACTGAGGCCCAGAGTATGCCCTGATTTTCTTTGGTGCTTTTTTTTTTGAGTCAGAAAATTCTGGAAAAGAATTTTGGGGGAATCGAATGGGAGAGAAGGGATTAATCATGCAAGGACTCTGAGGAAAAGCCCTGGACGTCTTAACTACATTTGTCTCATGTCCCCCACTCAGCCAGTTCACAAGGCAGAGAGAGGAGGGCTGAAAGAAAGAGGGTCTGTTTGGAGCTCAGAGGGCCTGCCACTAGAGGGGCAGCCTGTCTATCAGCATCCTTCCTCAGCTTTTCTGAATGCAAGTCAGTCAGAGTGCCTGAGCATGCATGAGTGTGTGTATGTGGGAGTGTGTGTGTGTGAATAAGTGTGTGAGTGTGTATGTGTGTGTGATTGTGTGTGAGAATGTGAGTGTGTATGTGAATGTTTATATGTGTGTATGTGTATGTATGTGAGGGAGTATGTATGTATGTGTATGTATGTAAATGAGTGTGTGTATATATGTGTGTGTGTGTGTGTGTGTGTGTGTGTGTGTACACAGTGTGCTAGAATTGGAGTCAAGACCTGGGTTCAAATCTTGATATCTTTCTATCTATGGACTAGAAAAAAGAGAATAAGGAACTTGCTCAATCAAAAACAATTTTTTACTACTACTTTCATTTCCAAATTTTTCCCCTCTTGCCATTCCTTCCTTTTCCCATTGAGAAGACAAGAAATTTGTCCTCTTTTGAACTTCTCTTTACTCATCTGTAAAGTAGAGATAATAACAGCATGTACGGTAGTGTTGGTAAGGATGGTAACGATAGAAGGATCAAATGAAGTATTGGCTATAAAGGCCTTTGTAATTAAAGTGCTTACATAAATAACAGTTATTATTATTACTAATGTCATTTTAGGCTCATCTTTGTTAAATGGAAATTCAAATAATAATAATAGCTAGCAGTTATGTAGCACTCAAAGGTTGGTAAAATACTTTTCATAAGTGACCTTCATTTGATTTTTAAAGCAACTCTGTGAAGTAGGGTTGGGATAAAAATATTCCAATTTTATAAATGGGGAAACTGAGACTCAGAGATTCAGAGGGAGGCTCAGAAAGGATAACTAGTAAGTGTCTGAGGCAGGATTTGAATTCAACAGTTTCTGACTCCAAGTCTGATGCACTATTTACTTTGCCACCAAGTTGCCTTTATAATGGTAAATACACTCTATATATTGGCATATATGGTACGGATGGAAAGGGTCCTGCTGTTTTTATGCCTAGGGTTACTATTAACATGGTTGTTATCTTGGTGAGAGATTAGTTAGTTGATAAGCATTTATGAAGTTACCTAAGCTCTGAAGATATGAAGAAAGGCAAAAAACAGGCCCCACCCTTGAGGAGCTTACAGTCTAATGTGTTTGTGTATATATGTGAAATGAAGGTGTCTGTCAGTGGTTGTAGGCCAGCAAAAGTTTGGGGAGAGTCTCCAGGTTTGTGTGATTTCATAGAGGTTTTTGTTATCGTGTACATTCATGTGTTAGGGCTTCCGAGTTTGTGCTTATGGGTGTTAGGGTTTCTGTGTAAACTGGTGTGTGTGTGTGTGTGTGTGTGTGTGTGTGTGTGTGTGTGTGTTAGAGACAGAGAGACAGAGAGAGGGAGGGAGAGAGAGATAGAGACAGAGAGAGACAGAATGAGAGAACAAGAGAGACAAAGAATGAGACATACAGAGAGAGAGAGAGAGAGAGAGAGAGAGAGAGAGAGAGACACACACACACAGAGACAGAGATAGAGACAGAGAGAGACAGAGACAGAGAGAGAGAGAGAGAAGAGAGAGAGAAAGAGGGAGAGAGAGAGAGAGAGAGAGAGAGAAAGAAAAAGGGGGAGAGAGAGAGAGAGAGAGAGAAAGAGACAGAGAGAGAGAGAAGAGAGAGAGAGACACACACACACAGAGACAGAGATAGAGACAGAGAGAGACAGAGACAGAGAGAGAGAAGAGAGAGAGAGAGAAAGAGGAGAGAGAGAGAGAGAGAGAGAGAGAGAGGAGAGAGAGAGAGAGAAAGAAAAAGGGGAAGAGAGAGAGAGAGAGAGAGAGAGAGAGAGAGAGAGAGAGAGAAAGAGAAAAAGAGAGAGAGAGAGAGAAAGAGAAAGAGAGAGAGAGGAGAGAGAGAGAGAGAGAGAGAGAGAAGAGAGAAGGGGGGGCAGGAGTGGAGAAAGGGAGCACACATGCATGCACATTTTTAAGTGAATTTCCTGGGATGGTGAATTTTAGCATGTGGCTCTGTGTCTTGGAAAATGACATTGGGAAGTAAGAGAGAAAGAAACACGAGCTTCTCTCCTCTATTTCTCTTCTCCAGCACTTCCCCCATCTTTACCCTGAGTCTCCCATTCCAGGACTCTTCAGCAGAATTCCCTTCCTAGTGGTGAGCATGGGGAGCCCTTGCCCAGTGTGGGCATCCTGGGCATCCTCTGGCTTACTTCCCTGGAGAGATGAGGTTGGGAAATTGGTGACCACTTGGGAGTGCTGTCAGTGCCAAGGACATATTCAGACTGAGGGAATGTGAAGGGATTAGGAGGGAAGGGAAAGCATATTTTAGGGGCACCAGGTAAGGAGAAAGATCAAAGGGTGAGGGAGGTAACATTAAGCTGCAGATGTCCAACTCTGCATTTGTCTTCAGCTTCCTACTAGATTGTAAGCTCCTTGAGGGCAGGAGGAATTTTGTAATGATAATAGTGCAACTCTATAGTCCTTTACAATTTTGAAAGCCCTTATGGGACAATAACCCTGTGAAATCAACAGTTCAACTAGCAAGACCCCCATTTTACATATGGAGAAGGTGGGATGATGCCCACAGCCAAATACCATTTCTCAAGTAGGATCTTGCACATAGGGAAGGCCCATAAATGTTTATAAAAGGAACGAATGTTGATTCTCCCAACAAATTCATCAGATCTCCCTTCTGGGATTTCTCAGAGAACACCTCTGCACCCCAAAGCAGCTGGGTCACCTGGAAGTCTTACCTGCTCATCTTACTAATGAAGAGAGAACCTAAGTAAGGATCATTGGAGAAAGGATTGCTTCGGGGCAGACCACAGTGGATGCTTGCTGCTTGATTACTGAAACTGAAGATGGGGTCTTACTTACCAGTCAGCTCGTGGCCACTTATTTTTCCAGTCTTGAGGCCAGCACCCTAAAACACAGAAGCACATGTGGGTTACTTAGGGACGGGCCAGAGGAAGCAGGAAAGCCTGTCTGCTAGACAGGAGGTGGCGATGGGCGCTGTGGAAGGCGGTATCTGTCTTGGACTAATGCCCACAGAAGGATGCTCGATCTGCTTCTTCCAGTTTTAATGCAGGTAACACATACCCGTGTGCCGGAGGGAATGGTTCAAGGGGAAGGACTTCCCGGAGGAAGGGAGTGGGCTGACTCTGGAGAAGTCCAAGGATCCATTTCTTGTCTCGGCTTCTGGAAACCTATGGGACTGCGGGGAGCTGGAAGTGTATTGTGCTAGAAAGGGCAGTGGTTGCCCTGTCAGACTCCTTGTGACCCCATATGGGATTTTCTTGGCAAAAATATTGGAGTGGATTGCCATTTTCTCTTCCATCTCATTTTACAGAGGAGGAAAATGAGGCAAATAGAATAAAGTGGCTTGCCATGGTCACATAGCTACTGTTTGAGCTGCATTTGAACTCAGGTCCTCCCGAGTCCAGGTCTGACACTGTCTACTGTGGCACCTCTTTAAAAATAAATAAAATAAAATAAAAATTTTTATTTTCAAAATATATACATTCACCCTTACAAAACCCTCTAATTTTTTCCCTCCCTTCCCCCATTCTCTCTCCCAGTTAGCAAATAATCCAATATATGTTAAACATGTATACATATTTCCACAAATACCATGCTGCACAAGAAAAATCAGATCCAAAAGGAAAAAAAAAACATGAGAAAGAAAGCAAAAAGCAAGCAAATGACAACAAAAAGAGTGAGATTGCTATGTTGTATTCCATATTCTGTTCCCATGGTTCTCTCTCTGAGTGTAGATGGCTCTCTTCATCACTGAACAATTGGAATTGGTTTGAATCATCTCATTGTTGAAAAGAGCCACGTCCATCAGAGATGATCATTGTATAATCTTCCTGTTGCCGTGTACAACAATCTCCTGGTTCTGCTCCTGGTTCATTTACTCATTACATTTAAGGGACTTCCCCAACTGAATTCAAATAAGTGCTTCATGGTTACCTCTGGGATCTGGAGCAAATCACCTTGGCCCTTCCATGTCTGAGATTCCCCACCACAAGCTGACCTCCCCGCTCTCTACTAGCTCCAGACCTAGAGTTCTAGAATGGATATCAGTGGCCCAAATTTAGGTTCTGCACAAGGGTGCAGATCCTTCCTTTTTCCTCTGGGAGCATTCAAAGGGCTTGGCCAATGACTGTCTAAGCTACCCATAGTAAAAGGGACAAAGGAGGGTGGGATGGGCCATCGAGGGCTCCTTTTGTGGGGCTGACTCAGCTTGGGCCCCCTCCCCCCCAGCAGGCCCTGGGGCCTCCTCTGGGCCTCTGCCCTCCCCAGCCTGTGGGATAATGAAGAGATGGGGGTGCGGCATTAATTACTGTTTGTTTAGGGCTGGGAGATGCTCAGATGAAAGGACTTAGAGGGAGGGCACTGGGCTCACCGGTGCCAGTACCCTGGGCTATGCCAGGGGATCCTGGGGCCCCCAAATGTAGGTTTTTATAACGTTCATTGTGATGATTAAGGACAAATCATAACTGGTTCATTCGGCACCTAACTGTGGCCCACTCAGCTGGTCCTCTTCCTTGGGTGAGGGATCGAGGTGGGGGGGAGGCCTCGAGTGGGGCAGGAGCCTTCCAGATGTCTTAGGAAGAACCCACACAAGGTTACTGCTGTAGTTCTGATTTTAAATCTAAAGTCCATAGGCTCCTTGCTATTCCAGCTGATAGATTAACTTTATAAAATCCTTAAAGTGGACAACATACTTCACATGTGTGATTACGCTTGATGCTCATAACAAACCCATGAGGTTGATTATGCTGTGAGAGTCAGGATCATTGGGTGAATTATTGATGGTTACAGAGCTAATAAGTATCAGAAATAAGTGTTAGATTGGAACTCAGATCTCTCCCGAGTCTCTCTGTCTGCAGGACTTTCCATTACTCTATTCTAATCTTCAGGATTAATTTCACACCTGTCTTATAGCCCAGCCTCCCATTTCCTTCTCTGGGAGAATGCCCTTCATTTTTGCTGACAAGCCTTGAATTTTCCCAGAGTTGTTCCTCTGACACCTTCAACACTTAGGGGCTAGCGGAGGCAAGAAGGGGCTGAGAGTGGGGGTCTGCAAGGAGAATGTTGGTAGCTGCTTTTTTTTTTTTGCTTCTTTCCCCAGAGGGGCTCCTTTGTGCATTAACCACTTTTCTCACTCCTTTCCCACTGTGGAACAGCCTCTCCCGGCTTCTATTTCTACACCAGGGACACAACACAGCTGTTTGGGAGGAGGCCAGCGGCCGTGCCCACCCAACTCATTCTCATAAACTGCTACCAGCAGTGTGACCCATGCTGCTCCCATCTGCCCTGCAAGTCCTGTCTGCCATAGGCTTGAGATCTTCCTTCTAAGTCCTGTCCTCCCTCCTCCCTGTCAGCTCACTCCACTCCCAAGCTCCCTACCTCAGCCGGGATCTCTCTACCTGAATTTTTTCCATTTTTGTTTATTCAGTACCTATTGCAGTGCCTTGGATAGAGTAGAATGACTTTGAATTCAACATCCTCCCTTTCTTTATTAGACATTTTGGGAATTTGAAGCTAGGGTCTGAGACTGCATAAAAGGATTCTTTTAGCTGCCCACTCTCCTTAGCTCAGACCTTCCCAGCCCAATTTAGCTAGAGACTTGTTTAAACAAAACAATAGCAACCCAAAATCGCTGTTTCATTTTTCCTCTCCTAAAAACTCCCAGCCCCACCCAGAGATATGACCTTAGCTCTGTCCACTGGAGGAAATGGGGGTGGGGGTGGGGATGGGGAGATCTTGGGGTGGAAAGTTTGATTTTCCTCCCATTGACTTGGGAGGGAACTTATTCTCCCTCTGGGAAGTTCTCTCTCACCAACTGGAGCTTCTTAGACAGGGAACTGATCTCTTCCATTTACTTTGCTGAGTAAGACCATATGGCCTGTTGCCCTGGACCCTGGGCCTAAGCTGGCTGAGTCAGCTTCTCAGGAACTTGTAAGCAGGGATCCTCAAAAGAGCTAAAAATACTCAGGAGGAAGGAGACTAGTTGGGGGTCCTAGGTCAGGACCGTAGCTGGATCATTTCAGCTTCTTTTTCTGTACTGTGAGGGGCTTGGGTGAACATTCTTTGAAGTTCCAGGATGCTGTGATCTCATGATCTCTGCTGCAACCTTCCCTGTGTGAATTAAGAAGAACCTAAGGACCAAGGGAGAAGTAAACCCATTCTTGTTCATTGCCCTGATGTATCACCCCAAACTCTCACTTTTTGGTTCCTGCTATGGGGGAGTCTTTATAAAAAGCATCTGTACCATAAGGGTGGAATCTCAAGACGTGGGGAAGGTGTTAGCTCTCATATTAAAGCATGGGTCCCTAAGATCAGATTGGCAAGCCTTTGCTAATGTTCTACTCCTGGAAATCATTAACATGCCCCCAATTTCATAGTTGAGGAAACAGGAGAACAGGAAAGAGAGTTGCCTAAGATTACACTTGGAATCCAGGCTCCCTCATGTCTATTCCCATGCTTTTCCCATTATGTTGAACTGGTTCCTAGAAGGAACTCTGAAGGGAAGGAGAGAAATGGTTACAGACAGAAGTACAGGAAATAGCAGAGGACTGGGAATCAAAACATCTGGATTCAAATCCAGACTTTGATACTGAGCACCAGTGCCACTTTGGTCAAGTTCCTTTTATTCTTTGATTTTTTTTTGACAGCCTCAGTTTCCTCATCTGTAAGGGTTATACTGGATGATCTCTAAGGTCCTTTCCTGCTCTCAATCCCATAAAATGATATGTTCTCTGTGGTTCAAGGCATGAAGTATGACCAGACAAGATGGATCTGCTTAGGATCATGGAGACTCCGGGTGGTATGGGAGTACCGGCATCTCAAGGTAGAGTGGGAAGAATCATGAAAAGGGGAGGAAGAGGAATGGAAAGTGGAGAGAACTTAGAATCAGAAGGCCTGGATGTTATTCTTTCTTCTGTTTTTTTTTTTTTTTTTTTTTTTTTTTTGTGGGCCTCAGTTTTTTTATCTGTAAAACTCAGGGAGAGGGAGGGTGATTGTACCAGACAACCTTTGAGGTTCTTTACAGCCCCCAAATCTATAACATTATGATTTTTGAGTTTTTGTTTGTTTGTTGGTGTTTTGAGGTTTAGTTTCCTTTTTTAAAATTCCATTTTCTTGATTTTTTTGTTTTTATACCACTTTTTCTAAACATATCCTACCCATTCAATTTAGCTATTCCTTGTAATATAAAATAAAGGTAAAAAAATTTTATCAACCAAGTTGACAGTATATGCATTATATTATAACCTCAATCACTTATCTTTGTAAAAAAGGGGGGGGTAGGGATTGGGAGGGAGGTGCATTTTCTTAGCTTTTCCTCATGGTCAAACAGTAAAAATTTTTTTTGATAGGTAACACATAATAGTTGCTGGACTTGGAATTAGAAGGATTTGGTTTAAAATCTTGCTTCAGACACGTCTTAGGTGTGTGACCTTGGCCTAGTCCCTTAACAGATTTAGCTCATTTATAAAACAAAGAGTCAGAATGGATGCTTCTTAAGATCCCTTTTAGCTCTAGAACTGTGACCTGCTGTGGGTCTTCAACCAATCAAACACAAATATCACCTTCCTAATTATTGCAAGGGCACACTCTGCATATGGTATCCAGAACTTTCCCATGGCTGGCACCAACCTCACTGCATCCAGATTTCTCACCAGCATCCCTAACTTTTACCGTCAAGACCATCTTGGGTATTGTAGAAAAAATAGTGGTTCTGCTTAGAGTAGAAATTACTTCAAATTTTGCCTCTAGTGCTCATTGTGGCACACAAGAAGAAGCACTGGCCTTGGTGTCAGAACACCCCAAATTATTTTTTTATTAAAGCTTTTTATTTTTCAAAACATATGCATGGATAATTTTGCAACATTAACCTTCGAAAAATCTTGTGTTTCAATTTCCCCCCTTCGCCTACCCCTCCCCTAAATGGCAAGTAGTCCAATATATGTTAAACATGGTAGAAATATATGCTAAATCCAATATATGAATACATATTTATACATTATTTTGCTGTACAAGAAAAATCAAATCAGGCCAGAAAAAAAATGAGAAAAAATAAGATGTAAGCAAACAACAAAAAGAGTGAAAATGCTATGTTGTGAACCATCCTCAGTTCCCACAGTCCTTTCTCTGGGTGCAAATAAAGAGAGCTTCATCACAAGATCATTGGAACTAGAGCACCCCAAATTCTAACTTTGGCTCTGTTGCTTCCTAGCTGTATGACTCTGGTCAAGTCAATTAGCCATTCTGACCCTCAGTGAGGGAGTTGGACTAGATGGCCTCTGAGGCCCTTTTGGCTTTGTATCTATAATCTTATGCATCCTGGATGCTTTATAAAGCTTTTACTATGTACAGAACAGTGAAAAATGATGCAGTTTCTGCCCTCAGAGATCTTGCATTTTCATTTCTCAACCTCCCAGCTGGATTTTCTAGATCCTATTCAACTCGGGGCCCTCAATCTGACTCTACAAAGCAGGAGGATTAGACATTCTTTTGGGGAACTGAGTTATTCACTAGGTGGCTTTAGGAAGGAGTCACCTTCCCTGTCAGTATTCTCTTTTGAAAATGGAGAGACCAATGTCACTCAGACAGAGACTGGGGCAGGCTCTTTGAGGGCCTAAAAGTGCTGAATGCTAGCTGGCTGTGATGGGCATGTGGGAGGTAGGCGCCCACCCAGCCTCCTCAAGGATCCTCAGGTCCTGTGCATATATATTAAACTGGCCAGTTTCCCATTCCTCTAGAGTTGTGTTCCTGGGGTGGCACTTGTTGGTAATCACAGCTGGGAACAGACAGCCCTCCAAGCAGAACTCCATGGGAGTTTGGGCTCTAAAAGGCTAATTTTCTCTTCTCCCCTCACTTAGAGTCTGACTATTTCCCTGTCAAATGGGGCTAAAACTGGCCAATGAGCTCCAACTGAGACAGCGATTGGCTGAGTAGACACTATTGTCTTCCAAAAAGGCCTGAGTCAGCTTTGCTTTGGGTGGGCCTGGAGGAAGCTTTCTCTTTCATGGTGTCCATTGAGAGATGATGTGGCAAGGGGAAAGGTGCTGGCCTTTAACTCTCTGACAGTACGGTACATGTGGTCTTTTAATTTGTTCATTTTCCATTTTATGAGGAAAGAGCTTCTAAAGGTTGGGAGAGTGAGCCACAGGAATCTGGGATCTGGAAACTAGGCTAGATTTTCTAACTTAGTTTAGCATTGATGCCCCCACAATGAGGATCAGCTTTGGTGCTCCTAGGATTCTGTGGCTCATTTAAGGGTGACTTTGGGACCCCAGCCCAGCACACGCCTCATCCCTGGTAAACATGCTGAATCTGGGTTCAGAGAGAATTTCTGTACACTTAGGGTCAAATGCTACATGGAATCTGAACTGAGTTTAGCACCTACTTCCCACAACCAAAGTGACATAGGGGAGAGCATGTCCTAGACATATTGGGGGCTATGTTTGTCCATTTATTCTTGCTATTTTGAAGTCAATATCACTCTGTAAAAGCCACTCAAGTGAAGTGGTTAGATAGAACTAGGGTGCTAGTCATTGCCTTCTTAAATTAAGGGGAAACACTTGGTGGAGTCTCAGATTGCTGAGATTAGGGAGACACTTCAATCCTAGAATCCTGAAATGAGATGGAACTGTCTGACCTCTGGGAGAGGGATCCAGAGCACACATAATATACATCCTTCACAGAGCTGCCAAATTAATTTATTATTATTATTTAATATTATTAAAATATTAATTTTATTATTATTAACCTTTTTATTTATTTATTTTTTATTATAGCATTTTATTTACAAGATTTTTGCATGGGTAATTTTTCAGCATTGACTCTTGCAAAACTTTCTGTTCCAACTTTTCCCCTCCTTCCCCCCACCCCCTCTCCTAAATGGCAGGTAGTCCAATACATGTTAAATATGTTAAAGTATATGTTAAATACAATATATGTATACATATCCATAGTTATTTTGTTGCACAAGAAAAATAGGACTTATACGTAAGATAAAAACAACCTGAGAAGGAAATCAAAAATGCAAGCAGACAAAAACAAGGAGTGGAAATGCTATGTTGTGGTTCACACTACCAAATTAATCTTCTTAAGGGGAAGATTGGACCATATCATTCTCCTGCCCCTAAATCGCCAATGTCTCCCTATTATTTCCAGCATAAAAACCTGGCATTGGAAGCCCTCTACCATTTGGCTCCAACCTACCTTTCCATTTTTATTTCACATTACTCCCTTTCCCTGGACCTACATGTTGCAGCCAAATTGCATAGTTGCTCTCAGAACTTAACATTCCATTTTCCCCTTTTGTGCATTTGCAAACCTGTGTCTGCAAGGTATTGTTCTTTTCTGAATCCTGAACTTCCTTCAAAGATCAGCTCAGGAGCCACCTCTTCTGTCTGTGGACCCTACCGTGGCTCCTAGGCTCCTGGCCAGAATTGGTCACGGATGTCATTCCTCTGTTGGAGACAGCTGATGGATAGAAGGACCCTGTTCTCCTTATCATATTCTGTGTTTCCTTGGGGGAATAGCTGGAGAGCTCATTTGTCCTTGACCTCTGGGGCAGGAGGGCAGGAGTGCTGGGGCTGCCCCAGGGCCCCTCTCATTAGTCCCCTCTGCTCAAGTCAGTGATTGGCCTGGGAAGGCCACAGAACAAGAGGCCCGGCTCAGCTGCGGGCCCCAGCAGCAGCGGAAGACAGTTTCCTCATTCCACTTCAATTACCCACAGCCAACCAGCCGCCCACCTTGTCGTTTGCTAGGGCCTCAGGTGCCCGATGCTTGCTGACCTCTCTGGAGCAGGGGGTCAGCAGCACATTTCCTCGAGCGCAGAAGAGATGATTTAATCTTTTCACCCACCTCTTCCCATTGGGTCGGGAGGAATCAATCACTTTCCCTTTCCTGGCTACAAAACTCAGGCCCTCAGAGTTGAAAGGTGTCCCTTTTGATGGAGAATGGGGGTGGGGGTGGAAATGGACAGTTCTTGCAACTCAGAAAGTGCGGGAAAGAAATGGAGAGAGAGAGACCTCCAGAAATAGAGTAAAAAGGGGGTGAGGGTGGAGGGAAGTGCATGAAATCTACCACTGCCTGCATCTGGCTCTAAATCTTAAAATGAGATTAGAGAGAGAAATGGAGAGAGAATCTCAGAGACAGAGACACAGAAAAACAGAGAGAAAGAAACAGGTAGAGAGGCAGAGACAAAGAGAAAGTCAGAGACAGAGGACAGATGATGAGACTAAACAGAGATGGTGAGAGTGTGAGAAACGGAGAGAGATACAGTGAGAGGCAGTCACAGAACGACCGATTCAGAGAGATGTACACGCACACACATAGCTAAGGACAGAAAAAGACAGGACCAGGCAAAGTGGAAGGTGGTGGTAGTGGGAATATGGGGAGGAAAAAACAACCAAAGATGGAAGATACAAAAAAACAAGATGGCAACCCAAATTACCTATTTCCTTTTTCCTGAATTTTGGGTATTGGATCTTAAACATGAGACACATCTTCCTCTTTGACCCAACAGCCAGTGTCTGGGGATTCAGAAAGAGTCACTACCAAGGGACTACCAAGGAAAGCCCAGGGAGGTAGGCAGTACAAGTATTATATTTTATAGAAAAGAAAACTGAGGTTTAAGAGGTTAGACTTTATTTTATTTTTGCTTGATTATATTTGTTTTCAGGGAAGGCTTTTAATCGATGGGGGGGAAGTTAGGAGTTGTAAGGAAAAGGGAGAAAATAGCAATAAAAAAAAAGGAGAAAAAAGGACATGAATAAAATATTAAAAATGACACAGGTGAGAGAAGTATTTCAGAAGGGTACAGAGGGTAATTTTCATTTTCCCACCTTAAAGTTTATATATTTTTAAAACAAGATATGTAGAATATATTTATGGTCTTATATACTAGCTTTTTCTTGGCCTTCTTTGAACATGAATATATATTTATTGATGATAACAAAAAAATTAAGGACACCACATTCCTCACAAAAATCAGAAGATAAGAAAGAAGAGGAGCTAAATGGAAAGCTCATTGAACACAAATGGAGATTCTATTCTGGACTATTATACCACTGGGAAGAACAATTTATACTATAACATCAATATTGTAAAAATGAACAGCTTTGAGAAACTTAAGAATTTTGATCAACTGAATTATTAGTCATGATTGCAGCTGAATGATAAAGAATTCTGCCCACCTCAAGACAGAATAATTTACTTACTAAATTACAGATTTACTAAAATACAGAAACAAGAAATGCATTTTTGGAAGTGACCAATGTGGGAATGTTGATACTGTTTTAATATAATACAGGAGTTCTAAAATCTTTCCTTTTTTATTCCTTTGTCCTTCTCTCTCTTCTTTCCTTCCTTCCTTTCTCTTTTCTTTCCTCTCTTCCTCCTTTGCTCTTCCTTCCTTCCTTGCTTGCTTGCTTCCTTCCTTCCTCCCTGCCTCCCTCTCTTTTTCCCTCTCTTCCTGATTTCTTCCTTCCTCCTCTCTATGTCTCTCCCTTGTTTTAATTAATCAAGATTTATGTTAAGTGGCTTTTCCATTATCTCTTTAGATTCTGGGGACTACCATTGTCCATTAAACCATGAATCTACAGACTGGAGTCCTGGGGAGAATTGATTTTCCTCTCCAAATTTTTCTAGTTTTGTATTTCTCTGTGTGTATTTCTCTCTGTCTTTCCATCATTTTTTTCTATTTCTCTGAGTCTCTGTCTTTCCATTGTCTCTTTCTCTGTTTATTGCTCCCCCCACCTCCTCCATCCTGCCTTCTGTCTCCCAGGAGAGGAGAGTCTCAGGGAGCGAGACTGTTTTTGGGCTGCCAGATGCAAAGTAGCTACCAGCTTTCTTGTGTTAAGTAAATTTTAAAAGGGACACTTGAGGACAGCCAGGACAAAAGATCTCTCAAAGGTTGGCATCTGTCTTTTCTTTGCCAAATACCGTAAAGCACTAATCCAGGAGCCCACTAGCATGTGAGTTTAAACCTAGTACATGTCCTGCTTCTGGACCGGCACTCCAGATCTCTGAGTTTTGTTCCCTAGCTTGGCTACTGGTGTGGGCTTCTGGGCCCATAAAAATGAGGTGATCAGGCAGGAAGAAAGGATGTGATCAACAGGGATCAAGCAATCAAAAAGTTAAAGTTTCCCCTTGAGTTAGGAATGTCCCATGCCCAGTCTGGGAAGGACAGGCACATTCCTGTAATGCTAGCCAGGCCAGTAAGCAGAGTTGCTCAGGATGAGAGCTGTGGTTGTTTATACCTGGAAAAGTACATAAACTATAGGTTACCTCCCTGGCTCCTGGTCAAATATTTGATGACCCTTCAGGGTGTTCCCACATGCCCACATCTCTTCCAGAACCGTTAGCTGTCCCAGACCTCAGGCATCCATGCTCCAAAGCAAAGGCAAGGTTTTTTTGCTCTCCAAAGAGCCAGTAGGGCAGTCAGAAAAGGCTAGCAAAACGGCAGCTTTTTAGGTTGGCATCTCACTGATAATCTCAGGATTCCCATGGAGGAGTGGAATTGGGCCCCTGAGTTGCATTGGCTGCTTCTTAAGGCAAAAAGCTTCTTAAGGCAAAGCCCCTCTCCCACATTTTCTCCCTACCTTACCAGGATCAATGGGCATGAGGAGCCCTGGCCAGGGAGGTATGAGACCCTACAGCTCAGAGAATTGGGAGAGCAGAAAAAGATGCCACACCTGTCCCTCTTTGACTCATGATCTGCACTAAACAGCTTATTCATACTATCATCAGATGAGCCACCCTTTATTTAAATATTTATGGGGTGGCAATAAGTGTATTAAGCTCTATTTAGAGCATATATACTCTGGTCCTGTTCTATAGAAGTTCACAAGCTAGGAGTGATCATTATTTATCAAATAAATAAAGTATAATTTAAAGGGGCTGTGAGTATAGTAGAGAAAGCACCGGATTTGGAATCAGAAAAAGACCCGTGTTCAAATTCTGTTCTGACTCTTAATAGTTGTGTGATCTTGGGCAAGTCCTACTGAGGCACCGTCATTCCCATTTGGCAGATGAGAAAACTGAAGCTCAAAGAAGCTTGAGCCTCCCAGGATTGTTAGAAGGAAAGCCATTGCCAGCAGTAATATTTGAGAGGAAATGTCAAGTTACTGTATTTTTAATTACGGATAAAACAGGTATTGGGATAGTTAATGGTGGGCTCATGGTTAAAGGAAAGACCACACTTTCATGTTTCATCTCAAGTCCCTTGGCAGCTATAGTGGGCACGGCATCATTGACAGCTTTTGAACTAGATCCTGTTGCTGGAGGACATGTAGGACTGACCTACTATAAACAGAGATTTCTGTTTACTTGCCAGTATGACACTTTAGAATGATAGAAAAGAAGTGGGTGATACTGGCCTGCCTTCAAGGAGCTTACAATCTATTTTTGAGTGGATAACAGATAGCTAAATGCTAGTAGATCTTAAGGTCTTTCCTTAACTAAGTGGGTCTTTTCACCTTTCTTACTACCCACTACTCCTCCCTTCCTCCCTCTGTCTCTTTCCTTCTCCCAACCACCTTCTGCTTCTGTTCCTGAACTTATATAAACCACATACATGCACACACACATACACTTACTTCTAGGTCAAACCTAATCAGATGAAATCTATTCCTGAGAAATGTAAAGTCCTGCAACTAGCCTAAGAAAATCAACTACACAAAGTCTTTAAATCAAGAAGCTATGAGGTACCTATTATGTGTGGGGCAACCAGGGGGCACAGTGGATAGAGTGCCAGAACTGGAGTTGGGAAGACCTGGTTTCACATCTGGCTACAGACTTAGTAGCTGTTTGCCTCAGTTTCCTCACCTGTAAAATGAGCTGGATAAGGAAATAGCAAACCACTCTAGTATCCTTACCAAGAAAACCCCAAACAGGGTCACAAAGAGCTAAACATGACTAAAACGACTGAACAACAACAAAACTCTTAGAGCCCTCCCAAATCCCAAAGGTTATAAACCACAGAGGGTTGTGTAGTGATTTTCTTCAGTGGAGGTAGTTTCCACTTTGGGAGTTCCCTATAGAGATGAAGTCCTAGATCCAGATCATGAAAGATTGGTGGTGGGGAACACCAATTTCCTAACAAGTTGTTCAAGAACGGAATGGAATGACTTACAAAGTTGGGAGTTCCTTGTCCCTGGAGGTCTTCAAGAGTAGTCTTAGTTTCCTTTTTGATCTGTTTTTTCTTGTGCAGCATGATAATTATGGAAATATGTATAGAAGAATTGCACATGTTTAACATAGATTATTTGCTGTCTAGGGGAAGAATTGGGGGGAGGGAGAAAAAACTTAGAACACAAAGTTTGGAAGGGTGAATATTGAAAACTATCTTTGCATATATTTTAAAAATAAATTAATTTTTAAAAAGAGAAGCCTTGGTCATCAGAGATGTGGCAATGGCCATCCGTGTTGTAGATTCATTTGGGACCAGACAATATCTCGGGTTTCTTTAAGTCTAGATCTCTGTAGTTCTAGAAACTTCATCAGACTTATGAGTTGTTGGGGTAAGCTTTATGTCATGGTGGAAAGAATATAGGACTGTTGGGCAAACTGCTTTCTGGTCCCAATCTGGCCACTAAGCAGGGCCGTGGCTTTGGCACAGCCTCACTAGGTCTCAGTACCTTCACCCTTAAAAGAGGGATAATAATACCTGTCCCATCTAGCTCACCAGGGTGTTATAAAGATCAGATGAGATAATAAGTATGAAAACATTCTGAAAAGTTATTAAGTTCTGCACAAATATAAGGGATGATTAATATATGTATATATATATAAAATTTCCCATGAAGGGGGAGATGGGATGGGAGGAGGGGAGGGTACATGGAGCTCTTTCTATTCCCCACTCTGAGTCCTGTATCCCAGCTTAGCTTCTTGGTGATAGGCCCAGGGACCAGCCTATCGGGGTTGGCCTGAAGAGGCTAATTAATGGTCCTGCCGAGGGGCTGATGGATTGGAGGTTGCTCAGCTATGAATGCCCAGGCCCCATCCTGCTGCCTTCTCGCTCACCCAGGGTGTGTGGAGCCAACGGCTGATGGTGTTTCTTAATATGTCTTGATGAGGGGCATTAGTATCCCTTAATGATACCATCTGAGCTCAGCCTTCCTCTTGGCCCCCTCTACAACCCCTCCTTCCCTCACTGATCCTCAGGAGAGGGGAGAGGGAGGAGGGGAGAGGGAGCCACACGGCCCCCTCTGTACTCCACAGTAGTTTTAGGTGGTGGAAGCAAGGATGACCCATAGAAACTAGATTCCTCTAAGAATAGGGTGGTGGTGGTGAAACCAGAGCTTCTAGGACTGGGTGGAAACTTGGCTGGGAAGTATTTGGTGATTGGCCCAAAATACAAGCAAGCCTTTTTCAAGGCTGTTGATGAGCTTGGAGAATGGAGGTAGAGTGCATGTGTGTGGGGGGGGGACAGAGCCGGAGTGGGAGTGCGGTGCTTAATTGTATGGGGTGAGGAAGCTGGACCAATAAGGCCGTTCCCAGGTCAGTGCCTTGATGACCCATCAGCAGCCAGAAGGCTGGAGCTCTCGGATCAGGGCGAGAGCCAGGAGAGAGAGAAGAATGAGTCACACACATGCTCTCCTAATCAGTCTTTGCACTTAATGGGTATGACAGGATCTGGGGAGGGTGAGGAGGAGCAGGGCAAGGGGGCGTCTGGGAAGGGGATCAATGGAGAGGCTACGGCCTGGACCGTGGGGTTAGGAAAAGTGGGTGTGGGAAATCTACACAAGCCTTGGCAGAGGCCCAGTACAAACAGATGACTGATTTGGACTTGAGGTCTGTGAATAAGAACATGGCTGGTTTGTTATTCCCACTGAGACAGAGAGAGGGAAGGGGAAGCGGGACGAGAAGGGAGGGGAGGGAGAGAGACTGACCCAGGGGAGGGAGATAAGGTAACATCTGGAAGACCTAGTCAACAACGAGGGCCAAGGGAACTTCTGGGGTGGGGGGATGGCACTGTTTCCTAGTCCCACTCTTGCCCCATCCTGGAGGGAGGGGCAAGACCTTCTCTCTCCCTGGAAGAACAGAGCAATTAGGACAGCGACAGCTCACTTAATCCCCCAAATAAACAATGCTTGGGAAACAGGGACGGGAGGGGCCACAGGGTTACCTCCTTAGCCCAGGCTCTTATCAGCCTCCATCTCTCCTTCCTCTTATCTCCAGCATCCAGTCTTTCTGGCTGGGTGGCTACTGGGAGGGAGGAGTTACCAGGGAGGGGCCAACCTTGGCTTCTGGGAGTGCCCATCCTGATGAGCCTGAAGGTCATGTGGCCTCTGTAGTCAATGGCAGACCCTCCATGATGGCACTAACAGCCTCCATTCCTTGAGGCCTCAAATACGGAGGGGGCCCAGGAGAGGGAAACCCCCATTAAGTAGGCTTGGAAGGATAGCACCCTTAGACCAGATCTTTCAGGCCGGTCAAGATGGTTCTCCTACTCCCCTGCACTCACTGGTCAAAAGGCACATGGCTGGCCACCGAGCGCATCGGCTCTCTATAGGCAGGCTGCCTCCCTGGTGGTCTGCTGGGCAACTCTGCGTCCCCCCCATGATTAACAGGCCAGACTGCTTCTAAGACAATGCAAGGTTTCACTAGTGGTAAACAAGACAGTATTTGTAACATGCTTAGCACTTCATGCCTGTTTTTGTCTCCCCCCCATCTCTCCATCCAAGGGACGTCTCCAGTAGAAGATCGAACTCAGGGTGGCTGGTGTGGAAGTTAGAATACAGACACGGTGATTTTCTGGCTCTGTGATGTTCTCTCTCCCCCTTACCATCAGGCTTAGACTACTCTTCTGGGTTCCTTTTGGGAAGGTGATGGTAGAGACAAAAGGAGGGGAAACCAGGCTGTGCAGTTTGAAGAGCAGTGGTTCTGGGTCCTTGGCACCCCCTGAGAGCCCCGCTTGGCTTTTCTGGCCAAGGAGGAGGGAACTTTGGTGGGGGATTTGGGGTGGGGTGCTCCTGAAAAGCAGATCCAGGGCCCCAGAATCTTGAGAGAAAACAGGAGGCTGGCAGGACTGGAGGCTGGGTTGGTGAAACCCTCTTCAAGTGAAAGAAAAAGAAATCCTACAGTCCTCTATTCCAATCTGTTTGGTGAAGCTGACCTCAAGTGATAAAAGGGACTGGAACCTTTTTTGTGGGCCATCTTTTCCCGATCTTCCTTGATGGTGATGGGGGACCCTGGGCTGGACTACGACAGTCTCCCAGTGGGGATGGGAAAGGGCATTGGCTAGCTCGGTATCATTCTTTCCATTGCCTCCAGATTCCGGACCCTTTGGTTGAGCATGGCCTAGGTGCTAGTGAAAGGGCCACCTTCTGATTCAGGGTTGGGGAAGAGCCCTCCGCATCTCTCTCAGGTCAGGACATTCAGGTGGCTCGGCCTGGCTGGGCGCCTGGGAGCAAGCTTTTGTTCCGGGACTCAGTCATCTGCAGGTAGGGGACCAGCAGGGGTCAGGGCCCCCTGTCTGGGCTGGGGAGACAAGAGCCCTTGTGTGTCTGTCTCCTCCCATCTGTACCCACTGTGAGCCAAGAAAAGCAGCCACAGAGAAGTGTCCTTCTTGGCACTAGCCAGTGTTCTGAGCCACCAGTGTTCCCAGTGGGGATGTGATGTAAGGCAGCGATGGGAGACAACACAAATGAGGAATTGGGCAAGAGGCCCCTTTCCTTACCAGGTCTTCTTCCCTACTTTCTCCTACTCCTAAGAGTCATATGGATCCCCTCTAAGGGAGAGAATGTTTGGTGAGCTTCTCACTGGGCTCTTCTTTGTCCAAGGCTCTACTGTTTCTCTTCTGTGGGCTGCCTGAGGGGAATGGGATCTTTCTGGGGAATACTTCTGGCAGTGGGTTTAGGATCTCTGGATCAGACTATAATATTCCCCAAGGAATGACCCTATGAACAAGGAGAGATAAGGTGGGAATCCCCTTGCTTCTTGGGAGGTATAAATGGAAGGGACTGTCAAGGATACCAAGGGACCAAATAGTTTCAGGGATTTTGATCGTGCTAACTTTCCCCTCTTCCCTTTCTTAATGTCTGTAGGAATCATCTCCTAACCTGCCACCCAGCATAATGGTGAGAGTGACCTGAGCCTACCCGCTGGGCCTCCAGCTTCCCCTTGCCCCTGACCCAATCACAAAGCCTGTGGGTCTGGTGATATTCTGAATGAATACTGGAGATCTGGGCTGGCTCTCATCAGGTTGCATCATTTTTATTGTGCCTAGCAGGCAAATGCCATTCAGGGGAGTTTGGCAATTGCAATGAAAACACAACCGAGACTGAGACCCATAAACTCCACCCCAAGCCCTGAGGGGCATGTGGAATGATCAGTGCACTTGGAGTCAGGAGAGCCGAGTTCAAATCTCAGCCTTCGCTTCTGGACTTCTGTTTTCCCATGTCTACACTCTGGTTGACTGCTAGGGAGCTTTCCAGTCTGAATCCTGTGAAATACTCCAGTGCCCCTTAATAGAAGGGGGTAAGAGAAGGAGGGGACGGCAGTAGGGAGGAAGGCCTCGGCCAGGTCCCCTGCTGCTCTGCCCTCATGTGTCTGCCCCCGGCTTTGGTCCAGGACTCTTGTCATAGTGGAAGGAGAAAGGGAGTCACTGGGGCTGTCCAGTCAAGTTCAGGGGCCTGAGCCTGTGGCCTCCTGGGAAGAACCCCGCACAGAGGACAAGAGCCCAGAAGTGGACTGACAACTCATCTTCCCTGGATGGGGAGTGTCAGCAATGTGCTGGTCATGTCGAAATGAACCTTTGCACAACCTTGGGGAGGAGGAAGCCATCCCAGGTGACAGCGCCCAGGGGCACGCAGGGAAAGGAGGCCAGAGGATGGAGCCGCAGCCAAGGAGAGACTCCCAAGGGTGTGGAGGGATTCGTTAGTCCCGGCCTGGCCCCTGGGCCGGCTCCCCAAGCCCCCCAGCCTGGGCCCTCACTCAGCCTCCTGCAAAGGGGACCTCAAGGTCCAGATGGTTTGATAGGAAAGGCCCCGCCCCGCTAGTGAGCGTGATGCAGGTGCGTCCTCAGAAGGCTCAGCTGGCCTCGGGATTCTGGGCTTCCAGGAAGCCTCCTGGAACCCGGCTGGCTCTGGCCAGGGAGATGAGACAAACTTTTCCCCAGAACTTTTTTTTGGTTGTTGTTGTTGTTAGCCACTAATTGCCCTGGTGGTTGTGGCTGCAGCACAGAAGCCAGCGGCCGTTAATGAAATGACAACTGATTAAGCTGGCAGCTCTGGAGCCCCCGTGCTCCTCTCGGTGGGGTCCGGCCACGCTCCATTCAGTCCCGAGCTCCCGCACAGACAGCCCATTAATGTTAATACTCCCAGGCATAATGGCAACTGTGTGTGTGTGTGTGTGTGTGTGTGTGTGTGTGTGTGTGTGTGTCGGGGGAGCCTTCACTCCTACCCCTGCCCTTAGATTACTGCTCATGCCCGAGGAGGGGCTGGCCCGAGGCCATGAGCTGCCTCAGCGATGGGCTTCGTGGAAGGGCACCCCCATTGGGGCAGGAAGGGGTCCCCCAGGACACAGCCACATACTGCCTTGCGGTCCCTGAATGCCACTTTTTTATCTGGAGAGTGGGATGTGGGAGATAGGATAATGGTTAAAGCAGTCACTACTTCTTCCATCTATTTTTTCCTGGGGTCCCCCCAAATCATTTTTTGTCTATGAAGTCATAGACAACCCCCCCCCTCCCAGGTTGGAAGCTGAGTTGTCCGTCCCCCTTTGGTGCACCTAGAAGGTGGGATGGATGGTTAAAGCTAGAAGAGACTGGGCTGAGAACTGAAGCGGGGGGGGGGCTTTACTCAAGGCGCCCCCAATCCAGCTCCTCTGACTCCAAATCCAGAATACCCGACACTATGTCACAGTTATCTCTCTGACACTGCTAGCTGAATTTACAGCTCTTGATAGCTTGCCAATCTGGTGGAAGGTCGGGAAGAGTCGACCAGAGAAGACACATTTGCAGCATATCCCAGATCATACCAGTCACTGCTGAACTTGGCCCCTGAAACACAGATTCCTGATATTGTAGCAAAGGAAAAAAAACCGGGATCTCATCTCCCTGTCCTTGTCCCCCTAAAGAGCAGGGGAGAAGAAGGAAAACAGACTTCTCAGACATTATAGGTATTTATCGAGAGGCCCGGGTTGGTGACACAACTGGCCCCAGATCACACAGCCAGTAAGTGTCAGGAGCAGGAAGGCCAGCCTCCTGATCCCCTGCTTCGTGCTCCTTCTCCTGACCGGTGGGCAGCTCTTGTGGGGCAGAAGGGACTCCAAGGCTGGGGAGCAGAAGCCACCGTCCCTTCTCAGGGCCCCGGGGGAGGGAAAACTCCACTCCTAAATAGTCCTGTCGGAGGAAAACCTGTAACCCTGCTCAGTTTCTGCTACAGAGGAGATTAAGCCTGGAGCCCTTGCTACAAACCTCTAATGACTGGGTTTAGGGCCCTAATGAATATCTGCATGCCCATAAAACAGGCTAATAACCGCCCTCCACTTAATGCAGTCCCTTTCATCCTCACCAGTTCCCAAACTGAATGGGCCGGGGGAGGGGCAGGAGAGGGGGTGAGGAAGGTGCAGAGCGGTTGGCCAGTCTGCCAGCCCGCCACACAGTTGGAGGCTGTGCTTTGTCCCTTTCCCAGTGCTGAATCAGCCCCAGGAACTGGGATCCGGCAGGGTCCCCGGGCCCGGTGGGACGGGCAGAAGCCCCGCAGGACCTGGGGGCCTGGCACCTGCCAGCCACATCCCCTCTCCTCGGCCTCGTGGCGGTCCCCTCCAGTCCCCCAGCACCCGGACTTTGCTTGGGAGGTCTGGCTTCCAGGGGCTGGCCAGGCCTCGTCCTGCTCAGCTCACAGGGCCCGATGAGATCACAGCCCAAGGGACTATGGAAGCGGGCCAGGAGGGCCTACCAGGCAGGGAATCTTTTTAAAGAGATACTCCCCCCTGCATTCCCAGGGTGAGGCTGATGAGGTACTCGGGTTGTTATTTGATTGTTTGTCTTTTTGTTTTTAAATTTTGAATTCATGGGAAAAGGAAGTCAGAAGAAAATGACCAATGACAGGCGCTCGGTGCTAGGAAACCCAATGAGAGCTGGGCAGGTTTTAGCAACAGAGAACATTTGAGTGCTCAGGGATGGCTCATTCCCTGGGGGAGCCCAAAGTCAATGGGAGCAGAGAGAAGAAGCCGGCTGGCACCATTTCCCAGGTGTTCCAGGGTGCCCTTCTGGTCAGGGCCATCTGCACACCGTGACTCATTCTGCCAGTGGCAATGAGACTGGGGCATGAGTCAACTCATCCCTGATGGTCTCAGTTTCCCCATCTAAATCTCCTAGTCCTCCAGGACTTTGGGGGAGTAGGTAATGTGAAGATAACTGGGGACACAGGAAAGTTAAATTTGTGTGTGTGTGTGTGTGTGTGTGTGTGTGTGTGTGTGTGTGTGTGTGTGAATTCCCCCTGCCACCTGACCTCACTTTTGTATCTCCTTCTCTAAAGAAGTCTCCAGATATCACTCCCATTTTACAGCTAGGAAGACTGAGACCAAGGGAGATCAAATAATGTCAAGGTCACATAACAAAGTGGTGGCATAAATTGGAAGGAAACAAATGACTATCAAGCATCTATGGTATGCCTGCTGCTAAGTGCTTTCTTAGTATTATTTCATTTAAATGACTGGGCCAGAGTCACACTGATAGGAAGTATCCAAGGTCACATTTGAACTCCAGTCCTCTTGATTCCGAGGCTTAGCAGGCTACCTACCGTGCTATCCAGCTGTGTCCAACTTGAGCTAGAAGCTGCTGGATTGATTAGACCCCATTAAACCTTATCGCACCATTATAACAAGAGACTGCTCCATCAACAAGGACTATTTTGAGGGGGAAGAATAAACTTTCTTCTTCCTAAAATGTCCTGGTTGTACCAGTTTCAAGATCAGGGGAGTCAGTAAAGGCACTAAAGTTTTGGTGAATGTCCAGTTTTGGTCTCTTCTCAAGAGCAATTTAAAGTTTAGACTCAACTCTAGATTTAGGAACAGAGAGACAAAGGGGCCGAGAATTCTCCATCCATTTCACTCATTCCATCCAAAGTCCTTCAGCTAAGCCATAGGAGCAGGGAGGGAATGTTGGAACAGATGTGGATGATAACTAAATTCTTTACCCAAATAATGTCCTAAAGGGAATTCAAATAACAGTCAGAGCCCCTACAACAAAAGCTAAAAATTAACACATAAACTAGATAGGAGGAAAGGTGGAGAAAGAACAGAAGAGAGAAGGGCAGAAAAAGGAGAGGAGATGAGGGAAAGGAAATGAGGGCTGAAAGGGAAAAAGAAAAGAAGGAAGTAAACAAAAGAGAAGGGAAAAAAAGAAAAGGAAGGAAAAAGATAAGAGGATAAGAGGAGAAAAGAAAAGAGATGAGAGAAAGAAAAGAGAGGAACAAAGGGGATGGGGAAGGAGATAATGTAAGAGCAGAGTTAGGGAGGAAGAGGAGAGGGGAGAAAGGAAGACTAAGCAGAAGGAAAGAAGAGAGCTGAAAGTAAGGGATAAAAGTAGAGTGAAGAGAAGAGGAAGGGTGGAGAAAAAAGAATTCAAAAGGAAAGAGGAGTGGAGAAAATGGAACAGGAAAGGAGCCAAAAGAAAAACATTGCCAAAGGTAGAAGAGGGGATAAAAAGGGAAAAAGAGAGGAGAAAGCAGCAGAAAGTAGGGGAAAGAAGAGAATGGAGAAGGAATGGAGCATGGAGAAAAGGAATGGGACAGGAGGAGAGAAAAAAGGAGACAAGGGAAGGAGATAAAAGATGAAGAGTTGCAGACACATGAGGCCAGGAAGGCAGGTTCAGGGTTTTCGTGGTGTCCACTTCCATTTAAGACTAAAAAGTGTCAGGCTGGTGTCACCTGCCGGGGATGTGCCTACTTAACCAATGCTCATTTGAGATGTTCATCATCACAGAGCTGTTGATTCTTTTAGTTTGTGTGAGCCCAGGGCTATTAGGGGGCAATAGAGTAGAAAGAATCTAGAGAAGAAAGGAGGGGATACTTCTGCTTTCTCCCACTGGTTATCCTGGTCATGAGCTAAGAGAACACAGGCTTTACACTGTCAAAGTCAAGTCAGGCAGGAGCTTCTGGGACATTGGCTCTCTATACACAGTGAGCACTTTATGTTTGCTGAATTAATGAACCAATTAATTCATTTGGAGAGTGAACAGAAGCTCGTGTCTTGTTCTTATTCCTATTCTCTAGTGTTCTTAGTCTATGGTCTCTGTTTCCAGCTCTGCCTTAAGTACAGTTGCATACATAGGAGATTCTGGGACAGATAAAGAGTCTGGGGAAGTTGGTCATATCTTCAGTGTCTTCACAGGATGAAAGAAGATGTATGATTACCTCTCCCCTTTCCTTTCTTCTCCTGCTTCTCCTCCCTTCTCTTCTCCTTTCTTTCCCTCCGCTTGGTGTTAAAATAGAGAAAGGATATGGAAAAAGCACTGAGAAAAAGATCTGGGTCCTAGTTTATTACCCCCTCTATAGTTGTATAGAATTGGGGAAAACTCTTAATCTCTTTGAACTTTTGTTGCCTCTCTTATAAAACAAGTATAAAAATACCGTGCCTGCCACCTAGGCCAACTATGGGGCTACAGCTTTCCTAGAGCAGGAGTGTGAATATGAGTGTGCACAGGAGGTGTTTACTATTGCTTGGTGGAGTGTGTGTGTGTGTGTGTGTGTGTGTGTGTGTGTGTGAGAGAGAGAGAGAGAGAGAGAGAGAGAGAGAGAGAGAGAGAGAGAGAGAGAAAGAGAGAGAGAGATACAGGAGGATGACTTGTGACAGCGCTGGTCTACTTACAGCTTGACCCAGTTTGGAGTCTCCCTATGCCCTGATGACCTGCCTGGGACTGGAAAAAGGGTTAAAGCCTCCATCATGACCAAGAGGATTACAGCCTGACTTGACTCCTGGCAAGCACACATCCCCCATCCCCTGCCAACGTTGCTTCAACAATGCCATAGACTTCCTTTTTTTCCATAAAAGTCTCCCGGAAAAGACACCAATGAACACACACACACACACACACACACACACACACACACACGAAGAAAGAGATCTTGTTGGGAGGGGGCATGTCTTTCTCCCCCTGGATCCTAGCCTGGGCTTATGCAATGCTTAGATACATAGACATCTTGAGCAACTAGGGAAATACACTTATTCACATCCTAGTGTGGTGAGGTATATGTATTTGGGGATAAATTATCTCATGCTGTCCTATAGTCTCTCAGTCCCCTGTCAGGAGCAAATCATCCCATCTGGGGCTAGATTCTCTCTGATGTCCTGTTGAGAAGTGGCTACTTGGGGGTTGCTCAGAAAGGATCGTATATCCAAAGCTAGAGCAGGGGTGGGAGGGACCGTGCCAAGAGAGGAGCCCAGATTTCTTGCTGGAATGTGCCCAAAGCTCTGGGGATGGGGAGGGACTCCTTTTCCTACCCCAGGAGGTACATGGAGTCTCCTCCTGGGTTGTGGCACCCGCCTGGTCTATTTCATCAGAGTGAAACTGCCTGATGCCCTAAGGGACAGGGCACACGGAGCCCATGAGTTCACTTTATAAGTCCCCATCACCCTCTCTGCCTTGGATTCTCTGCCAACAGTTTCCAGTGCTGAAGTGGATGGAGGTAGCATGGTCAACCGGAGTGAGAGAAAGCTAGGAGTGATTCAGGGGCATTGGGCTCTTAGCCAAAGAGGATCTGAGGGAATGGGGTTGGTTGGGTTGTGGTTGGACACCACTCCAAAAGAGTATCTGGGGCTTCCTTAGAACAAGATCAGACTTGGAGGAAAAGGTGTCCCAGAAGAAGATCTTCTACATACTCACCCTGGCCCATTTTTTTTTTAGGGAAGTCTTTTCCTTTGTCACCCCTATACTCTCATGAAAATAGGAGAGGCAACTGTTAGTCTAGGATAACTTAGGTGTCAAACAGATTAGAAGCAGGGAGCTGGACAAAATAACCCCTCAGGATATCTTCTAGCCATTGGATTCCATGAAGAGGGCTCAGCAGACTAATGTCTCCTTGCCTTTTGGGACTAACTCAGCCCACGGAAAGTCTGGGCATTTTTGGGGGCGGGTTCACTGTTGAGATCAGTTAAGTTTCTAGAGTGAGAAAATCCTGTCTGGGGAGTTGTCAGGCGCCGGATGTGGAGAAGGAGATGGAGATGGAGATGGGGTTTGGGGAGGAGAAAAATGGATGAGTATTTCACATAACTCTGGCTCTGTTCTTTGTTTCTGGTTCACTTCAATTAAATTGAACAAATATTTTAAAGTCCCTTCTATGTACAAAACTTATTAAGGGCTTCCCCCTGACATTGACTATAGACAAGGTATAAAAGAGTTGTAGAAAATCTTCTCTAATACTTCTAGAAAAACATGGGGATTTCTGCTTGGTTTGGGTGGATTAAGCGTTCTGAATTTTTTCCACTTTATGGCTGGTGGCTTCCATTTCCCAAGAAATTTAGTTCTGAAGTTTAACAAACAATTACTATGTATCCATTATGTTGGCACTGTGCTGGGTGCTGGGAAGAAACAAAACAATCCTTGCTACAAGGACTTTCTATTCTACTGGAGTGATACAACATGTATATAGGTAAGTAATTAAAGGGAATTAGAGGCAGGCAGGAAAATAGCACTGTCCTGAGCAAAGGAAAAGGCAGGATTAGGAAAGATTTTCTTAAGAAAGAATGGGTGAGATGGGAGGGAAAGGGATGGATCCCTTCCCTCTGCATCTCTCCTAGCTTTATTTATTTCAGCTCTATACTTGAGTAACAACTATCTATGAGATGCCTGACCCTTTGCACAAAACTCCTGAAGCTTGAGACTACCTTCACCCTGGGAAACAGAGCCCTACTTTAACAAAGAGTTAAAAGCTGAGTAAATAGTCTAGGAACATGAGCAGCAAACAAAAAAAGTTTCTGACCATTGAAAGTTATTATGGTGTCAAGGAGGATCAAAACACACATTCAGAAGATGATAACAAAGTCAAAGCTCTGACATCCAAAGCCTCCAAGAAAAACAAGAATTAGGCTCAGGCCATGGAAGAACTCAAAAGAAACTTTGAAAATCAAGTAAGAGAAATAGAGGAAAAATTAGGGAAAGAATTGAGAGAGTTGCAAAAGGAAATGCAAAAAGCCAATGAGGAGAATGCCCTAAAATGCAAAATTGGCCGATTGGGAAAGGAGGAGCTCATTGAGGAAAATAATTCCTTATAAAGTAGCATTGAGCTAATGAAAGCTAATGACTTTATGAGAAATCAAGGTACAATAAAGCAAAATCAAAAACATGAACATCATAAATAGAAGAAAAATGTGAAATATTTCATTGGAGATGCCTGGCCCTTAATAGGACCCTTCTATATAGCACATCATCATCATTCACATACCCATAATCATTCCATAGGAATTCCAGAATTGCTCCTATATCAGATCAATCCCAGTGCAGGTAAATGGTGCTTTCAGGCCCTCATGAATCGACCAGGACAGTAAGTGCAGTTGGAGAGCTGGCTGGAGTCTCCAGATGCTCTGCTTTCTTACTTTGGTCCAGCATTGCTTGTCTGTCTTTTTATCCTACTACATATTCCCTAGATGACATGTGACCGGTTTTCTATGGCACAGAAAGGGTTGTTTCTATGCCAGGCTATCTCCTGGCTGGTTGTCAGAGCTGCTAAGAACTAGCCACTAAGAGCTGGTCATCCAAGGGAGTGGTCTTTCAAGAAACAAGGTCCTTAGTAGGTCACTTTGAACAGATTGCTGAAGCACTTACTAATCTGTGACATATTCCTCTCCCTCTTTTTAAGATCTCTTCTATGATGCTCAGATGTATAATTGGAGGGCATCTGGGGAGTGCTGAGGGGACCCAGATTGGCCACAGTTAATTTATTGCTTACTGTTTTTTAGAAGTAAAAATAGGATAGGCAAAAAAGTGGGATTTGGCAAATTATCACCGGCAAGGTTTTCCCAAAGTCCATGTGGGGTTTGGAAGACCTATCCTTCAATTAGTAACTGCCAACTCATTGACTGACTGATTTATTGACTAACCATTCTACTAGGTAGAGCTTCCTATCCCTTTTTTATCTGGTTCATATTTTGGAGGAGAGTAGGATAGAAAGAGAAAAGAATCATGCTTTTATTATTCCTTCTTTCATCTTTTCATCTCTATCTCCTCTGCTAAAATGGATCCAGGTACCTAGGTAGTAAAGTGGATAGAATTCTGGGCCAGAAGTCAGGATTACTAATCCTTATGAATTTAAATCCAGCCTCAGATACTGACTAGCTGTGTGATTCTGGGTAAGTCACATAACCCAGTTTGCCTCAGTTTCCCTATTTGTAAAATGAGCTGAAGAAAGAAATGACAAACTACTTTAGTACCTTTACCAAAAAAGTCTCAAATGGGGCCATGCAGAATCTGATATGATTGAAACGACTGAATAACAACAAAAAAGGATATATCCCTTTCTTTTCCACTGAACCAACAGTCAGAAAGAAAGGATCAACATGTGTCTATCTTGATGAAAAACCCTCCAGATTCTTCAGGGCCAAAGAGTCCGGATTTGTAACCTAGTGTTCCTACTTCTTACCTATGTATCTTTGGGCAAGTCAGTAAACCTTACTGGGTCTGTTCCCAAATTACCACTAAATTGAGAGCAACCACAATGGAGAAGGCCCTTTGTGGTCATCACTTATCAAGACAGAGTAAAGGAACTGGGCTTGTTCAACCAGGAGAATAAAAAACTTAGGAGGGACAGGTGAGCTGTTATTAAGTACATAAAAAACTGTCATGTCAAACAGAGATTAGATTCACTCTATTTGGCCCTAGAGGGTAATTCTAGAAGCTATGGGTGGAAGCTGCAAGAGAGGTCCATTTAGGTTTGGTATCAGGAAAAAATTTCCTGATAATTAGAACTCTCCCCAAGTGGAACAAGCTGGCTTGGGAGCCAGTGGATTTCCTTTCACTGGAGGTAGTTGAGCAGGGGCTGGATACCCTTTTTGAAGGGGATATCACATACAATGGGAATTTTTCTCCAGGAATGGATTGAACGGACAGCCTTTGAGGTGTATTTTAACATTCTGTGACTAGATCTCTCAGGTCCTTTCTAATTTTAAAGCTATCATTCTAAATACTGTCCCTCATCTTCTACCCCATACTTAACTCCTTTCCAGATTTTTGGGATCAAGTCCCCCCAAAAGACCCAAACAACAGTGCATAAGCTAGCCCACCACCAAGGCTGGAACTGTTAGAGAAATAAACAAGATGTCATTCTGCCGAGGGGGAGAGGAATTACATCAAAAGTATCTCGAAAGGGGAGAAAGCCAAATTTTGTACGAGATGCATAAGGAGGAGGGGAGGAGGGGGAAAAAGCCTGGGTAATTAACTTAATAGGATTCTTAAAGAATGCCCTTGTGAGTGATGTTCAACACATTCAAGTGTTGACAAGAAGGCATTGAACTTGACGCCCACGCAGCGGGCAGAAGCATGCTCTCAGCTCCGACACACCTTCTTTGTCTGAAACTTGTAGTAAAACTCAGAGGGCTCTGTTGTGCAATCCATTTCGGGGGATCTGTTACGGGGGCCCTGGGGTTAGTCCTCCTGCTTCCAGGGAAGGTTTGTTTTCCTTGGCAGCGACTCATGTGGAGTAGGGAGGGCAAGGGGAGCCATTCTGAGTTCTCAGGTCCTTGGAGACCAAAAGAAAAGATAATCAAACCTCAGAGGCTGGCTCAGGTGCGGGACCTGAGAATGTTTTGATATAGAGAGCTGCTCAAAGATCATCTTTCTGATTCTTTATGTTCAATCTCAGAAGGATTAGCAGCTTGGAGCCCCCAAGGAACTGTGTGATCTCAGTGAAGCAATGCATCTTCTCCCCTGGGGAATATCTGTGTGATCTCAAGGTGCTATTGGCTCATCAGACAAAGGGAGTCTTAGATCTGGGTAGAGTAGAGGGGTTGATTTTCCCCTTTTGTAGAACTGTAACTGAAATCTGGTCAAAGTCAATAGATTCTTATGTTCAAATGGCAAAGTACAAGAAAGACCTGATTTGGAGAAGATGAGATATCCCAAAGACAGGAGGCTGGCTGTCAAACATATGTGAGTGTGAGTGTGTGTGTGTGTGTGTGTGTGTGTGTGTGTGTGATTAGAGGAAAATATGGGTTTTCTCTAGTTGATACCAAAGAACTGTAAATGACCATCTCAAAGCAGAGGGCTGGAATCCTGCCTTCCATTGGGCAAAGGGTCCAAAGTTAATTCAGATAGGATGAGGTCTTGTCCCTGATTGGTTGCTATCCCATCCCTTCTTCTTCATTCACATCAAGCTCTCTTTCAGTCAGGATGCCCCCAAACGGGTACTGGCTGTGAAGCTCTGGGCAAGTCACTTAATTTCTGTTCATCTCAGTTTCCTCAGCTATGAAGTGGAGATCACCATAGCATCTGCTTTGCAGGGTTGTTGTGAGAATCAAGTGAGAGAAGATTTTGTAAAACACTTAGCCCCAGAACCTGGTATATAGTAAGCATTTAATAAATGTCTCCTTTTCTTTATTATAGGATATAAAGCAATCTGGTAATATTTAGGTTTCAATTCTATGTTAGACACTTTCTATGTGTGTGACTATAGGCAAATGGCTTGGCTTTTCTGAGCTTTAGTTTTCACATCTGTAAAATGGAGATAATAATATCTGCATTATCTACCTCACAGGGTGGTCCTGAGGCGCAAATGAGATAATGTCTGTAAAATGCTTTGCAAACTTTCTATGCTATGTTGATGTCAGTTGTTACAGTGTTTCTTTTTTAGTTGTTATAGTGGTGTTTTTTTTTTTAAACAGTGAAGACTTATCTCTTCCCTTTCCCCCCAATTCAGTTAAGACATTTACTAAATGCTTACTATGCACATGCAGAGTACTATTTTAGGTGTTGAGGGAGGGGGGGTAGACTTAAAATGTTTATTGGACAATCTTTGCCCTCAAAAGGTTTATAATTGAGCAAAAGAGTATAGTGCAAAGAAATGGCTATAATAAATAAATAGGCCACAATAAATGTACGAGATGTACAAAGATTTGGGGGAAGGAATATGGTTCCCAACAATTTTTTCAGAGAAGGCTACTGAGAAAGTCACTCCAGGCATAGGCTATGGGGTCGCATACAGGAAAGTATGCGATGTGTACGAGGGAGAGCAAGCCGGCCACTTTAACTGGAATACAGAGTCTGCCAAGGGGGATGATGTGAGGTGAGGCTAAAAAAGGTAGATTGCCGCTAGAGCATGGAGGGCCTTTTCTTTCCTGTGATTGTTGTTTGTCCTTTGTTCCTGCAGGAGGTGAAGTGAATTGGATTTAAGGGAGGGAGGGCTGTGCAAGGTCACCTATCTCACTTTCCCCTCCAGAGCCATCTGGGATAGGGACATTTTAATTAGCTCAAGAAAATTCCCCAATGTTGCATGGGTACTTTTGGCCAGACCCTGAATCCTGTGCATTGTTAAGTGTTAGTCCCTGTCCCAGTGTCTGTCATGTGTCCACCCTGAAAGAACTCTTAAGGATATTCATACCAGTCCCTTAGCACTAGAGAGTAAGGGGGCTTTCCAAAATCAATCAACCAATAAACATTTATGTAGTGCTTACTATGTTTTTGGGACTGTTCTAAGCATACAAAGTATATAAAGAAAATTAAAAAAAATAATCTTTGCCTGGCATATATTCTTATTGGGGAAATAATATTTAAATAACTCCATGCTTACAAGTTACCTATTGAGAGAGCAACTTGAGAAGAGTAGACTCTAGCTGCTAAGGGGACTGAGAAAAGTCTCTTTTGGAAGACAGAATGGGAGCTAAGTCTCAAAAGAAGCCAAAGATTTGAAGAGGTAGAAGTGAGGAGGGAGAACAAGACCAGTACAAAGGTTATAGAGACAGGAGATGGAAAGCTCTGGGGAGACCAGCATGGTGGGATTGTAAACTGAAGTTTAAGAAGATTGGAAAGGTGGGAAGGGGCAGGGTTCAGGTTATGGAATGTTCTAAATGCTAAACAAAGGACTTTATATTTGATCCTGAAAGTAAAGGGCCACAGCCATTATCACTGCCTGCCAGACCTGGGATGAGCTGCCTGGGGAATTTCCCGTTTGCTTTGAACAGGGATGGATTCTGGCTCAGCTCAAACTAAAGCCTTGTCATTTGGCAGAGAGCTGAGATAGATTTTTCACTGTGACATCTCACATAGTTCTCAAGTCCCATTTTAAAAACTTTTTTCCCTTTGAAAACACCTATCTTATGAGAAGGAAGTGGGTTTTTGTTGCTCTGTTAAAAACAAACAAATAAGCCAAATAAACAAATCAAAGTGGGGTGGTGGTGTGTGTGCTGTGAATCTGTTCTATATGGACAGCTATGTGGCTAATTGCTTTTCCTCATTTTCTATATAGGGATAAGCATCGGGGCTCAGTGAGAACTGGAGCTGCAAAAAAGTTCAAGTTTCAGTTAGGGTAGGAGTCTCTCAAATGGACACTTAGGCTGGGGGGAGTGGAGGAGAATTAGGTCAGAATAAAGGGCCCACCCAGGGGCCACCACTCCTTGAGGAGGGGCTGTGAGTGATGGATAAAGGAAGCTGGGGGGGGGTGTTCTCTGGCAGTGAGGTTGCTGTTTCATTGGTGGGATTTTGCTGGCAGCTCCACACTGTCTTCCAAACTGAGGTGAAATTCTCCAGACCAGACTTCCCCACCCCTGCCCTGCGTGGGACGTGTGAGGGGCCGGAGCTGGAAGACAGGAAGTGAGTGCAGATGTGAGGCTCTCACAGCTGTATGGGGAATAGAACACATCTGTCCCTCCTCAGCCAGAGCCACTCCCCTTCCCTGTCCCTGCCATCCTTTCCCCCCCCCCCATCCTCCCCAGCTCCAAAGCTGAGTGTGCATTTTCTATATAGCATTATGTATTGGGCTTCAGAACCATCAGAAGGACAGATAGGGAAGGGAATGTTGAAGAGGGAGAAGAAATATGATCAGGAAAAAGAAAAAAAAAGGTCTCACAAGGTGTCTCTGACACAAGTGTAAATTGCCCGGAACTGGAAGTTACTTTCCAGATTAAGAGCGAAGGCCAGGGAAGAAGGGATATTTTATAACAGAAACCCACATGTATTTCTATGAAATACTTGTAAATTTTCAGTGATATGTTCAGCCAGACTAATATGTATGATGAACACACATTTTGTCATGTCCTCTTGGTGGATATTGTGTCTGTGGAGGCAGGGATCCCAGAGGATTTGGTGAGGCAGTCTTGGACCTCCTGATTGGCTGAAGGGTAGCTCCCACTTGTGAATTTACAGTGACCTAACCTAGAGGCCTGGAAGCTGAATGGAATCAGGCCAGCCCCACAGTGTGGTCCTGGGAAAGAAAGCAAACATCCCCCTCCCCCCCATGAAGAGGAAAGGATTATTTGGCCAGTGGATCCAATCCCTGATAATGGGGGAAGCCGTAGAGCTCACCATCACTCCCACTTCTGTCCTCTGGGGCCCGGAGGAAATGAGTCTGACCTCTTTTTATGAGGCAGCCTTTGGATGCTTGAAGTTGGTTATCATGTCCCACCTAAGTCTACCCTTCTCTAGGATAAAAATTTCTAGTTTCTTCCCAGATCTTTGTATCGCTTGCTTTTTAGTCTCCTCTTTGTAGCAGAAAGTGGGTTGAATTTGGAGTCCTCTCATTTCATAGAGCATCTATGACCAGCTCATAAAAACACAAGTAGCAAATGATAGCGCTGGACTGAGGCTTTCTAAATTTGGGTTTCAGGTTTCTTTCCAGTCTTCCTCTTTCTGATTCTATGATCCATCCTGGACCCCCTCCATACTCCAGTGTGTCAGTGTCTTGAGTGAGAACAACTTTGTTTAATACCCTATATTTAGGCAAACCCAGACCACACCAGACTATTCATCCTGCTGTCCCCCAAGACCATCTTGCAGCCTGACCTGCCATTGCTGCCACCTTCATCTCTACTTGCATCAGCATCCTGTGTGCTAGACCCCTGAAATCTTTAATGCTGTCTCTCTATATTGGACTCTGTAATACAAGCTCACTAGACCTTGAAGAAATTAATCTACTTAGCTTTGGAATTTCCACTCGGAAGCTGAGCGCTTCAGTGAATACAAACTCAATATATCTAGCTGGCCCTGGACCAGACCTTGCTTCACAGAGCATCTATCCCAGCCATATTGCCATCTGTCCTGGCACCTCAAGCTCCCTAGTTCACCATCACGCTCTGCTTTCTAGTTCTATCTCTGGGCACAGTAATAAAGTTAATAGTACTATTGCTTTGGAAAGGGCATGTTTATTGACTGCCCCATTGATAAAATCAACATCTCTGTGACTCCCAGACTAAAATACTCTTCCTTGGTCATCACTCCTCTATACTCTAGGCATATGTAAGCTTCTTGAGGGTGAGGATTATTTGCCATTTTATATTTATATCCCCAGGGCTTGGCATTCTTTTTTAGCAAATAGAAAGCATTTAATAAATAAATAATAGGTGCTTTTTCATTCATTTTCTTGTTTATTCGTTCATTCATTTAATTTTCTTTCTAAAATATATTGGCCCAGCTAACCGTAACATTCCAGATGTAACATGACTAGGGCAGAGAACAGTTTGCATACTGTCCTTTTATTAATACAACCTAAAAGCACGTTAAAATAATTAAGTCTCACTTTTCTGTTTTGTTGTGTGGTGAAGGTGACTGTGGGCTTTAAAAGATCATGCCGGCAAAACTCAACTTTGGGCAGTCCCTATCAAGCATGCAAGACTCTGAGTATGGATGTCATCAGAATAATCCAGCTAATTCTGGAGCGGTTTATAACCAGATTGATTTCAGAGTGATGAATGTTTCAACCTCAGCAACTCTCAAAGACCATCTCCCATTGCAACATGGAGGGATTAACTACACCAGTGAATCCAAGTTTCTCTGCAGTGTCGAAATAAGAGGTCATGTTCACATTTATGGTTACCATGTCACATTTCCATAGAGTTTATGGTCCACTAAGGTTCGCAGGCTCTTTTCAGAAGCCACTTTTGAATCAGTGTATCCCAATTAAATTTCATCCCATTGGATTTGGCCCATTATTCTAGCCTGTTGAGATCCCTTAGGATCCCAGCACTATTATGGGACGGTGTAGCTATTCTTTCTCCAAGCTTCATTTAGCTTCAATTAGCATGACATTTCTAACATTGCAGAATTAGGGTTAGCACAATGCCTGGCATAGAGAAAAAGCAATAAATGTTTTTTGATTGCTTGGATGACTGCTACATGCCTTTATCTAAACCATCGGTAAAAAGTCACTTAATCTTTGTTTTCCTCAGTTTTTTTTTTTAACTTGTTTAATGGGGACAATAGTAGCATCTACTCCCAGGGTTGTTTTGTGGGGAAAGCAAGATATTATTCATAAAGCATGATGCAAGTACTTTGATAAGCACTACATAAATGATGGCTACTATTACCGTTGTTGCTGTTATTAAAATGTTAAGTATAGAAAGGCCAAGATCAGGGTTTTTTTTTGTCATTCCATTAGTTATTTCCTTTCAAAAGTTGCTGATCCATGAATCTCAATGTTATTTTTGTACTAATATATCCCTCTTTCTTATTTTTTCATCTTTTGTTCCTCTGCATATGCTTTATAATATCCCAGTAGGGCAATGAGCTCCTTATGTAGCCATATCAGTACTTTTGGACAGCTTCCTGTTTTGTGTCTGTCAGAATGTCATTCTTTTAAAATGGATCTTTTGTTTTTGCATCACCTATATTTCTCAAGATTTCTCTCTTTATCTCTTCCCCCTCCCACAGAATAATTTCTTATAATAAAAGAAGAGAATAAGAAAAGGAAAATAGCAGAATGTCATTCTTGAGAGTATCCCTTTTTTCATCTGATTTCCCTTATAGAATTGTAGTCTAGGGGATTATTAGAACTCTTTAAAATCTGCTCTATCAAATCTAGGGTACATTTTATACTATGATTAGATTTCCTCTCCATATCTGTCACAAATTCTTGCATAGAACTAGCAAGTTTACCACGGACAGCTAACTCTGAGCACTCAGATGATATTTGTTTCTTGTAATATATAGCTATATAAGGACAACTCTGTTTTTTAATGAATAAAACCTTCCCTAGACGCACTGTCTCATATGAGAGGAAAAGTTTGCTATCTCCAAAGAGAGGGATGGATGCTGGTGAGAGGGAGTTTGTAAAGATCATAGTGAAGATTGAGAGAGAGAGAATAGTAGGTTGGGTGATGATGGAGAGAGCATTAAACTGGGTTTAAAGCTTGGTTAGGCTTTAAGGCAGTAGGTAGCCAGAGACAATTTCTCTATTTTGGGGATGGGTCTGGTTATGAGTTGGTCTCTCTAGTAACCCCCACTCCTACCCCCACCAAGGACAGTTGTGGAGTAAGCAAGATAATTGAATCATGGAGTTGGAAGAGATCTCACAAATCTTCTGCTTTAATCCCAACTAATTGTGAATCTCCTTTTAAATATTCCTGACAAGATGTTATCCAGGTTCCTCATTGCTGAGGAGTTCCTTACTTCTAAAGACAGCCCATTCCACTTTGGGATACTTCAAATATTTAGTTCGTTTTTTCCTTGAAGTGGGTAAAAAATCTATTTTTTTTGACACGTCCACTTAGATCCCACCAAGTTTTAAGGCCAAGCTGAATAATGTTAATTTGTTATCCTTCAATCAGAAATGTCAAATGAACTAAATCAAATTAAAATGTAAATGGGAAATATTTTGCAATAAGATAAAAAATAAAAATAAAATAATAAAAAATTTAACAAATAAAAATGCAATAGAACATAGAAAATATGAGTATGTAGTTTTCTAAATCAATATTCAGCTCACAGGGATCCTTAATGTATGGTTTACTGACTCCATTTCTATTTGACACTACTGAAATAGATAACCCTCAAGTTAGACCTCAAAATAGATAATGCCTCAAGAGAGTTACCTTCTTTCTCTCTTCTTCAGGCTAAAAATCTCTAGTCCCTACAAGAGGATAGAGTGTTTGGGGGATATGCAGGGTGTGGATGTCAATATCATTTCTTCCTGAAGGAAATGAGCTCTTTGCTGCTTTTCTGCTGGCTTTCTCTATGTGATATGGCCCAGCTCTCGTACATTTTCCTTTCCCTGCGTAACTAATCTGGGTCCTGTCACAATAGTGTTCCTCTCCTAGGCTCTACGTTCTCCCATATCCCCTAACCTTAGGTGCTAGGCGCTGGACTCTTTTGAGGATGGATCATCACTCCCCAGATCCAAATAAACTCTCACTTATATTGTACTCTGTACTGTTGCTATAACCCTTCCCCCTTACCACAGTGACTATCCTCTGTACCATCTTTCCAGCAGCCCTCTCCAAACCCCTCCATCCAGGTGAAAAGAGATTTCTATTTATGTCTTTGGATGTGGAACCTCTAAAATTTTCCTGTTTTGTTCAATGGAGGTCATCCTACTTTACATTATATATATATGTATATATATATATATTAACATATAAATGATATTTTGTCACCTCTCTGACAGAGATCACTACAAAGTGGTCTCATTTGAGGGACTTGCCCAGGATTTTTTTTTTAACAGATCTTTGGAGTTAGCAGTGGAAGATGCATTTGTCACATCCTCAGTGCCAGCCATCCTTGCCATTATCCCCATGGTCACTAGCCCTGTCCCTACTAAGTCATCAGTCTCATCACCAGCTCCATCACTATCACTATCACCTTGGCCACAACTACGAAAACGATCCCAACCACTGTGTGGTCCTTCTGGACCAATGGGTAGTGAGCATCTGCTGGCAGTTGTGGGAGTGCCTTCTCTATTAGACTTCAGATTCATAGAATATGGATATAGATAGTGCGCTTGAGGTAAAGTCTCTTGACCCAGCAATGATGAACTGGTCCCATTCTCACGAGAGTCAGGAGAACAGCCTCAATGACTTTTCAGAAGTGTCTCTCTCAAACTGTTATACAAATGCCCTTCAGGTCAATGACTTTTTTGGGGAAGGACCCAAGTTAAGACTGTTAGATCATTCATTGTCTCCACTATTACTATCATCTTCATCCCTCAAATGCATCAATAGTTACAAAATATTCCTGGTGCTTGCCCTTATTGTGCACGGGGATGAGCACAACCGCAGACCCGGAGAGGTTGGTTGTGGAAAGGTTAGTTTGTGCTGAGCATCTCAGCCTGGGCTGCTTTCAGACTGCCTGAAGTTAGCCACAAGAATGGCTCTTGAGGCTCACAAGAGGAAACAGAGCCAGTTGCTTAGAGATCCTGTGTGAAAGTGGGTTGAGCTCTCTGGCAGAAAAGCACAATGTGATTCCAAGCTTTGGCTCGGGTCCAGGGTCATCCACTTCTTAGCACCCTCCCCGTGACTGGCAGAGGACAAAAGCAGGGTTCACTTACCACTGCCTCTGAGCTCCCAGCAATGCTCGGAGGGAGGAGAGGCTCAGCGAGACCAGCGTCTCAGGGCTTTGGGACGTTCTGGGGAATCCGCGTCGGGCGGACTGGGGGGGGGGGGGGCGGATTTGGGCAGGAGACATGGGGCGGGTGCCTCCTTCTGGCAGTGGGGTTGCCGTGCAGGACTGGAGAAGTTGGGGAAAGGGGATGTGGGAGCCGCCGGCGGGGTCACCCCCGGCCTGGGACTGCAGGCCCCGCAGAGGGGGCAGCTCCGGGCGGCTTCCCTCACCCAGCAGGCCTCCGCGGAGGGAGGCTGTTATATAACGCGGCTGCCACTCCTGACAGAGCCACGGGCTAATGACAACAGAGTCAGCCCGGATCGGCTCAGCTGCTAAGGGGACCACGGCGAGGCTTGCAGGTGATTCTCACACCCTCTGCTGGACAGATTTCACAGCTCCTGCCCCGGCCCGGGACCCACAAGCCACGGCCAAAGCCACAGGTCTGCCGACACCCCCGGCGCCGCCCACGGCCGCCACGGGCAGGACCCCGGCCGCACTCCCGCGGCTCCTTCCCGGGAGCAAGCTGGGGGCGACTTCTAGGGCTTCCTTCCTGGGCGGCCGGAGCTGCGGGCCTGTGGCCTAGGGCTGGGAGAAGGGCCGCCCAGCAAGGGGCCCCTCCGACTTCTGCTGGCCCGGTCCCAAAGCCGCTGCCCAAAGTCACAACGAGTAGGGGACTAACACCAAGGGCCTCTGCATCTAGTCAGTACTCAACCCAAGCTCTCCTATGGTCATTCCTCTGTGATGCTGCCCTTCCCCCCACTTCCTTCCCCTTCTAAACAGCGCTGGAAATTGATTATATAACTGTTTCACATATAGACATTTTTCCTTTCTTTCCCTTCTTCCTTCCTTCCTTCCTTCCTTCCTTCCTTTTTTCCTTCCTTCCTTCCTTCTTCCTTCCTTCCTTCCTTCCTTCCTTCCTTCCTTCCTTCCTTCCTTCCTCCCTCCCTCCCTTCTTTCCTTCCTTCCTCCCTTCCTTCCTCCCTCCCTTCTTCCTTCCTCCCTTCCTCCCTTCCTTCCTCCCTCTCTTCCTCTTGCCCTTCCCTCTTTCCCCCCTTTTCTTTCTTTTCTCTTTCTCTTTTTCTTCTTTGTTTCTTTCTCCCTCTCTCCCTTCCCTTCCTTCCTTCCCTCTCTCTCTTCCCTCTCCTGCCTTCCTTCTTTCCTTCCTTCCCCTTCCCTTTCTTCATTCCTTTGTTTCCTTCCCCCTCCCTCCCTTCATTCCTTCCACCTCTCTTCCTTACTCTTATTTTGTTCTTGGAAACATAGGAGGCAGAGTAGATAGAGCTCTGGGCTTGGAGTCAGGAACATTTAAATTAAAATTCCACCTCAGATACTTATTAGTTGTGTGTTGTTGGGCAAGTCATTTTATATCTGTCTCAGTTTTCTCAAATGTAAAATGGGGACAAATAGCACCTGCTTCCCAGGTTTGTTGTGAATATAACACTGATAATATTTGTGAAGTGATTGGCACCCAGAAGATACTATGTACTATTATCATTACAGAGTATGCTTATCCCTGGCTCCACCACACTTGGTGAGGGAGGGTCCCTGGGCCAGGTGAGACATATAAGTTCCCTCCTATCTCTAAGTCAACACCATCTTTGAACAAATGACTCTGCTCTTGAGGGGTATGCAAGGCAAAGACACCTAGCACATGTGATCCATAAGAAAGAGCCTTCCAGGATTTATGGTTGGAGGACATAAATTCTAGGACTGTCTTCACCACTCATTATCTATGTGAGTCTGGATATGGCTTTGTGCCTCAGTTTCCCCAGCTGTAAAATGGAGGGGTTAGACTCAATGGTTTCTAAGATGTTTTTCAGGTCTCTAAATCAGTCATCTATGATCTTATGGCTTATCTGCCAAAGGATGCTGCCTGCTGTGCCCAAGGTCTTGCCAGCCTGGGACTTGATACAGGTCTGTCTGTGTACAGCTGGCCAAGAGCATGGGTTATTTCTAACCACTCCCAGGAGAGGAGGGGGCGGGCAGAGGGAGAAGGAGAGGGAGAAGGAGAAGGAGAGGGAGAGGGAGGGATACTTATTATAATCTTTAGAGGAAAGTAATGGGAAAGAGCACTTGACCTGCTTCCACCCAGCCTGCCTGATATTACTGCAGTCCCTGAAGGGGAGGGAGCAGCCCCATCTGAGACTGAATAACTGAGACTAAGTTGGATGCAGCTCAAGGATAAAGGCTGGGGCTGGAGTGCAAAAAACAGGAAACTGTCTCTGGTTCCTGCAAATAAACAGGGAGCAAGATCAGGAGCTGGGATACAGTTTATAAATGGATAACTCATCACCAGCACAAGCTGTGATTTGGGAGGATCTGAAAGTGCTGAGTCTGCAGAGCTGGAAGAGACCTTGGATAGAAAGGGGGATTTATCAATAGTGAGAAATCTCTGTCGCTTTGAGTCTTGTTTCCTCCTCCAAAAGGAAATTAAGAGGGGATAAAGTTTTCCCAGGAGGTTTGGATCAAGTCAAGGAGTGGTCTAAAAATAGGATGGAACCACAGGATTCCAGTAATCAATTTCCTTCCCCAATAGCTGGGCTCTGATCAGTGCTTCAGCTTGCTAAGGATATTCCAGCTGGAATTGATTTTACATTCTGGATCCTTTTGGATGGGCAGAGGAAAAAGAATCTGGGAAAACCCAATTCTTCTTGGCAGGATGGAAAAGCCTGTGCCACAGATTTTGATATGCAGACCCAGGGACCTTCATTTCTAAGGACTGTGATGTTATATGTCAGGGTCAAAATCCAGAATGGCCAAATAGGGAAAAACACATAGAAAAAGTAAATAGGAAAGGACTTTAATGATGGCTCCAAGGGCAGGTAAAGAACCTAGGATGTGAGCCTAGGGGTAAAGGGAAAAGTGTCTGGGGCCTCAGGAAGGAATCACTGGGGAAACAGGAACTCATTCAATACATAGGCCCCCAGTCCCGAATCTGTACCACTTGGCCTTTTCATCTGTGACATAAGGGGCTTGAATTAGATGATGGAGATAGACAAGTAAACTAGAAATAGTACTGGACCCAGAATCCAAGCTCATTCATTCCAATGTTGGGCAAAGATCCTGAAAGTGGTTTGCTGTTTTTTTCTCCAGCTCATTTTACAGATGAAGAAACTGAGGCAAGCCAGGATCACAGAGCTGGTAAGCTTCTGAGGCCAGATTTGAACCCCTATCCACTAGGGTGCCGTCCAGCTTCCCAGAGTCCAAGTACTTTGGTTCAAATCCTGGCTCTGCCAGTTCCACAAAAACACAGTCCTTCACCTCCAGTCTGTCTCCCATGCCTAGGAGGTTTTGCCTCCTTCCATCTCCACCTCCTAGAGGCTCTGGCTTTCTTCAAGACTCAATTCAAATTCTGCTTTCCTCAGGAGGCCTTTCCTGGTTCCCCCTGCTGCTAATTAATGCCTTCCCCTTTCAGATTGCCTCTGCATACACTGTATGCATCTTGTACATACATTATCTGCACGTATTTGTGCATTGTCATAGAATTTGAACTGCTTGAGAGAAAGAACTGCCTTTGTTTTCCTTTGTATCCTCAGTGCTTAGCACAGTGCCTGGCACACAGTGGGTGCTTAATAAATGCCAATTGACTGATTTCTAAGGTCCCTTCCTTCTTTAGCAAACATTAATCCTATGATCTTATAATCAAAGGTTTAGTAAGACCAGGGGATGAGTATTTGAGTGTTTTTCTTTTTTCAGCCCCTTTACTGTGTCAGGTTTTTTTTTTTTTTGTTTTGTTTTGTTTTGTTTTTTGGTGAGGCGATCAGAACTTGCCCAGGACCACATATTAGTGTCATATAGCCTTTTAAAAGCTACTATCCTAAGAATATAAAAAAGAAAAAAAAACCTATTAACCTGAAAATCTTCAAGAATAGACTTGATTCTTGTAGTTGTGGGTTATAGTTTGGAGGTCTGCTGTTTTGAAGGTATGGGATAGTTTACATATATTGCTACAGTGTGGGGGTGTTCTGCAGAATCCAGATCCTTGGAGATGGAAGAGACCTCAGAAGATGGATAGATCAAGCTGTTTCCATAAAGAATTACTCTTTATAACACAACCGACATGTGGTCACTCCAGTCTTTAGTAAAGGTTTTTTTATGTACTATCTATGAAGGCAACCGCTCATTCCACTTTGGGTCAGCTCTGTTAGAAATGTTTCCCACGTGGGAGTCCAAATCAGCCTCTCTGCGACGCGACTATTGTTCCTAGTTCTGCCCTTTAAGCTGATGGTTTTTTACAGCTATCTCTGTCTCTGTCTCTGTCTTTGTCTCCCTAGGATGTTATGGGAAGCTAGAGGCAGGTAGCTTTGTGTGTACCTGTCTATACAGACGCATGAATTTCAAGTCTTCCTTTGTAGCAGCGGTAAGCATCATTTAGCTCATGGGAGCAAAGCGTATCAGTGTTCATGACTTTCTCTCCTGCTCATTAGGAAACTTAGGAGGTTCCAGAGCATGTTAAGCCAGGGACATCGACAGCTTTGAGCCTGCCAACCATGACCAAGTGTTTTATTTTTTGTTTTTGTCGCCCCTGTGCCTAGCCCAGTGCCAGATGCAAATAGATGCTCTTGGTCAACAGTAGTTGAATTGAAGGTGCACCAGGATTGCTGTAAAGATCTTAGCCAGATAGCTCCTGGTCTGTAGCCAGGATACCACCAGGGCCTTGGTGGTGGCAGGGAAGGTAGTTATAGTTTGTATGTGGTGTGTATTTGTGTGTTTGTGTGTGTGTATGTGTGTGTGAGAAAGAGAGAGAGAGAGAGAAAGAAAGAAGAGAGAGAGGGAGGGAAAGAGAGAGAGAGAAGATTTACAGCTCTCAGAGTCCCCCTCTGCAGTTCAACAGTTCCATGCCCAGTCATCCAGAAAGCTCCTTCACTGCCCAGACTGGGCCCAACTCTGTGTGGTTGCTTGACATGCTGTAGAGAAAAGGTTGGGGGGAGGTGGGAAAAATGAAAAGATCCCCCAGCAAGAAGCATTCATACAAAATGCATTCCCCAACATATCCCTCTGGCCTGTCGGAGCCCCTTCTGCTCACTGCTCTGTTTATACATGATAGACAACTAATTAACATCCAAACCTCTTGAAAGGTCTTTTCAGAGGTAATGTTCTGACAGATTATGTCAGCAAGGAGCACTGATTTGTCTAAGCACGGATCACATTGTTTCAGATTGAATGAGGTGAATATTAAACTGCTTTAAATGTACTCTTCATAAAGCACTAATTACACACTCCCAGGGGAGAACAGCTAAGGAATACTAAACAGCAGAGAAGTCAACAGAGGGTTCTTTTTATAGTATGTTGCTGGGCTCTGTGTTTTTCTGTCTCCTTCTCTCTTGCTCACTCTCTCTTGCTCTCTCTCTCTCTCTCTTTTTTTTTTTACAGTAAAATCACAGCACGCTAAAGAATACACATTTATAGCACAATGCTTCTCATCTAATTATATGGCAATCATTAGTTTTAAGCTGGATGCATTATATTTTCTTTGATATATTATGCCTAAGGCATAGTTTTGCATCTACTGCAGCTCCTGGCAGATTCTAGTCCTCCCACTGTTCCCCCCTCCATGCCAAACCCCAATCCTCTCTACCTCCCCCCCATAACAAGTGATTGTCCCCCATCTAGTAGAGTTTGCTTGTTGTCTAAAAAATATCACATTTTAATTGGCAGAAATGGGGAATGCACAACACACACACATACACCCTTCCTTAATTAAAAAAAATACATGTATAGAGAAAACCTCATGTGCTCCTGGGAGTTGTGCAATCTCTTTTTAACCAGGTTGGGTCTTGGATATATAATCTCCACTCCCCATCCCAAAGATATTCCTTTATAATGAATTCCATTGGATCATTCTGAATTCCTAGTTGGCTGAGCTTTATCACCTCAGGGAAAGAGATATTTATATGAATGTGTACACATATACACAGAGAAACACATACATATATGTATATGTAATATACATTCCTGTTTTATATATACACAAAATATATATTTATATACATATTACATATATATTGCACACACACATACATATGCGATGCTAAGGTGAAAAGTTATAAGACAAAGAGCATTCATCCAGCAAGAATTCAGATTGTCACCCTCCAAAGCCACCCTACATACATAGAAAGCAATGTGTTTCCCTGGCATTATTACCAAGAATTTCTGATATTGAGAAGTCAGCTCTTGACAGGCCTTGAGAAGAATGACCAAGCCTTGAGAAGAATGACTAGCCCTCGAGAAGCCTTAACTAGTTGATTTTAGAATTGGGCAGGGCCAACCTCAAGCCTTCTACCTTCAGGGAAGAAAGGACTAGAGGAACAGAAACTGCTTCAATTCAGCAAATATCTCTCAAGTACTTACTATGTGCAAGTCACTAGGGAGACAAGGCTAGGAACAAGACTAAGTTTCTGACCTCAAGCAGTTTATATCAGGTAGGAGAAGTATAGAAAGTAGGAATGATGGAAGCAAAGGAAAGATGCAGAGGAACGTTTTAAAGAAAACATAAGGAGGGAGTAAATACTTGTGTCAAGAGCAGGAGTATCTATCAGAGGGACAGGGGAAAGTTTTACAGAAGAGGTGGCACTTGAGTTGAGCCTTTTAAGGAGAAAAAGGATTCTGAAAGTCAGAAAATGAAGAACAAGGCCATCTTAAGTATGGAGGACTGCTTGCTTGAATGCAAGAATGATAATAGGAGAATGAGATGAAATTTTGGACCTGGAATAGTGCAGCTGACTAGATTGTAGAGCATATGAAGAGGAATTGTGAGAAATAAAGCTGCAAATGATGCTGAAGGTTAAGGAGTCCTTTTGAGGACTCAAAAAGAAAGGTCGTAGAATTTAGAAATTAAGAGTCCACCAATTATCTTTGAGGGATCAGTTTACCTTGGAAAGGTCAGAAGTCAGAGTGAAAGGGATTGAGGAGTGAGTGATGTTGAGGAAATTAAGGCAACAAAATAAGACTATACTTTCTAGGAGTTTAAGAAATGAAAAGGAAACGAGAAAAAGGATGATAGTTTGAGGGTGTGGAAAGGTCAAAGGAAGGATTTTTTAAAACAAGGAATGCAATGAGCACATTTGTGTATCATAGCGAAGGAGCTAGAAAAGTCAACAGGGAGATGCTGAAGGTGGAAAAGAGAAAGAATGTTTGATTTGTCAAACTTGAAAAAAATAGAAAGGGATAATCAATGACACCCAGAGAAAACTTAGCCTTGGCCAGAAGAAAGACCATATTCATGAGCCTTGAGCAAAGGAAGAGAGATGGAAGACAAGGCTATTTTGAGATGTGGAAGAAGGAAGATAAGAGGAGGGAGATAAGGTTTCCCATGGATAAAATGCAAAGGAGGAAGCCCGCTTAGGAGATATAGAGATGCTCGAGAATGAAGTTTTGGACACAAAGGGAATCAGTTCCAGCAAAGAAAGAAAATGGGATTTGTCTAAAGAGACAGATGTGCGTACATAAGAAACTCACCAATAAGCTTAATTTTAAAATGAAAGGCACACAAGATAGAAGCAACTCCTGGTAGTAGCGGATGCAGACAGGAGTCCTATAGAGTCTTGTTAAGTTTGTGTCAAGAGCACGAAGGTTCAGACTGACTGGTGGCTGATGAGCGAAGGTAGCAACAATAAAAGGGGTTCCCTTTTCAAGTGAAAGAACAGAAAACTGAAAGAAAAGGGATAAGATCTTGGCTTGTGTTGCATGGGATGAGGATAATTGACAACACAGAGAAGAAGATAGAGGAAACCCATTGTTATTCTGTTTTCTCCACCAAGGAGAACAAATGGCATTTGCACTAGAAATAATAGAACCCAAATGACAACAAGGAGTTGATGCCCCAGATAAGTTAGGCGATAGTAAGCTAAAGCCCAGATAAAGCATATTCTCAGATATTGAAAGGCTGGCAGATGTGATGGCTGAATTGCTGTCAGCGGCATGTGAAAGATCATGGAAAATGGTTGAGGTATCACAGAGCACCACGTGACTATGGAAATGTTGAACCAATTTTCAAAAAGAAGAAGAGAATCATCTTTAAAACCATAGATCGGTTGACTGTGACTCTTGGTGAAATTCTAGAAGAGATCATTAAAGAGATGGGTAGTGAAAGATGATGATAAAAAAGCTAGCCTGGCTTCATCAAGAACAGGTTATGCCAGACCAACCTCATTTTTTCTTTTGGGGACAGAATTATTAAATTAGTAGAGACTACTAGGGAAAGCTGTGGACAGAGTTCATCTAGATTTTAGCATTTTTTTGGGGGGGTGAGAAGGGATGAAGTACCTCATGCTATTTTTGTGGAGAAAATGGAGAGCCAGGGATTAGATGGGCAGCTAGGTGGTCCAATGGAGAGAGGGCCAATCCTGGAGTCAGGAATACAAATTCTAATCTGGCTTCAGACACTTAATAGTTGTGTTACACCCTGGTCAAGTCACTTAGCTCTGTTTACCTCAGTTTCCTCATGTGTACGACGAGTGGGAGAAGGAAATGGCAAGCCACTCCAGAACCTTTGCCAAGAAAACTCTGGATGGAGTCCTGAAGAGGTGGAAATGACTGAAAAGACCAAGCAATAGCAATAAGAAGGGAGTGGATGACAATACAATGAGATGTACTTAAAATATGTTAGATGGACTCAAAGAAGAGTTGTTATTGGTTCAATGTCATTATGGCAGGAGGTCCCTAGAAGAATGCCCCAGGGATCTATGCTTGGCCTTGTGTGGTTTTAATATTTTCATCAGTGACTTGAATAAAGAAATTTTTGGCATCCTCATTAAATTTGTAGATGGCACAAAGCCTGGAGGTATAGTCAACTTGCTGGACAACAGACTCCATATATAAAGGGATTTTGACAGGCTAGAGTATTAAGTTGAACCTAATAAGAAGAAATTCAATTGGTATATATTTATAGTCTTATACTGGAGTTAAAAATCACATTCATAAATGCAAAATGGGGGAGACATAGTTAGAAACCAATTGTTCTGAAAAAGACCTGAGAGTTTTAGTGGACTTCAAGCTACATATGATTCAGTAGGATGAAGTGTCAGCCAAAAAAAGCTAACAAGATCACAGAATGTATTGAGAGAGTCACAGCTGCCAGGAACAGGGAAGTGATGGATGGTCCCTCTCATGCCCTGCTCAGAGATCATCTGGACACCTGTGTTTGGTTTGGACACCACAAATGAAGGAGGACCTGAGTAAGTCGGGAGTATTGAGAAGAGGATGGTGAAGGGCTGGGAATCAAGCGCACGTGAGGATTGCTTAAAGGATCTGAGAAGGTTTAATCTGAGGAAGAGGAGACTCACAGAAGACTTGACAGCTTTCTTCAAGTATCTGAAAGGCTATCATGTGGAAGAGGAGTCAAGTTTGTTCTGTTTGGCCCCAGAGGGAAGAAACAGAAATAGTGTGTAGAAAGTGTAAATAGGTAAATGGCATTGTGATGTCGGGAAAATCTTCCTAATGATAGGAGCATTCCCAAAATAAAATAGACCGCCTTCTGAAGAGGTGGCTTTCTCATGCTGGAAGGTCTTTGGGCAGAGACTGGACTCATTATACTTTTTATTATACTTACTCATTATACTTTTCAGGTGTGTTGCAGTGGGGATATTTTACACAGTTAGGCTAGTTGGGTCAGTTAGGTGTCTTGCAACTTTTCAGTTCTGGTGAGTTCACCAAGGATAATCCATATTGTGAGAAAAGTAGAAGTCAAGGGTTACCTGCTGAAAACAAGGATGTGGTGTTGGGGCTGGGGCTGCCAGTGGGGAATGAAATTGAGATGCGCTCTTGAAACCTTGGTTCCTCCCTATCAGAAGAAAATATACTAATTGAATCTTAACTTGTCAATGATTTTCTGTGTCAGCTTCCAGGGGATTTTAAAAAGGGCTCTGGAGAAAAAGAGAATTTTGGTGGAATTTGAGTTATTCCTAAGAAGATAGTCGTAGGGGAATACTCTGGGATAGGGAATTTTCCCTTTCTACAAGCAGATGACTACCTAGCCAGGACACTGGCCCAATGTATAATTGAGGGGAATGGGCACTTGGTTGGGGAGTACACTTAGAAGTTTTAAGTATTACACAAATGCCTTATCTCGACAGTCCTTTTCTCAATGTCTGCCAAAAATATTACTCAGGTGAACAGAATCTATCCATGAGACTTAAGAGTTGAAAGATTCTTTAGAAATCATATAAATCCACCTCTGCAGGTTAATTGAGGCTTGGAAGAAGTGTGATCAGCAGTTGTTTTTACAGTCCCCTTTCAAAGCTCTCACAGAGCTGATGGCCCTTAAGTGGGCAGAAATACGATGATGTGGCTAAATTGTTCAAATTAAGAGCCTCTAGGAAATTTGGGATCTCTACCAGACTCTGATCTCCTCTCTTAGCCTCTACTGATCTTCACTGACATTTTTATCTTGTGAATATGAGAAGGGGAATGAGGCACAACAGTACTAGAAATGTTAATCTTGGTGGTGATGACTCTACTCAAGTTACCTCATTCTTTTTGACAAGAGTAGCTTTATGAGGACAAATAAAAGGATGAAGGACAGTGACAAACATCTTGCCTGGCATCTGGAGGGAGTCACAAGTGAAGTTTCCCATGGTCTTCTTCAGAACTTTCTCTGTCATGGGGGTTCCTGGGACTATTCCTCACATCACTGTTCTTGGTACACTTCTCCCTCAGTAGTTTCCATGGGGGGCTGTGTATCAGTCCATAGTTGGCCAGTTTGATAGAAAGCCAGTTTCGGGGAAAGGGGATGAAGTAGTGATATAGGAATTCAGGAGGATGGTGGGAGTAAGTGAGACTGTCAGCCAAGAAAGTTAGTGTCATGGAAGCCTATTGAGAGGCTGGGGAGCTTCAAGAACTGATGGCAAGTAGTCCAATATATGTAAAACATGTTAGAAATATATGTTAAATCTAATGTATGCATACTAAATATCTGTATTTTCTGTATTTCTGTATTTTCAAAGACAGATGTGGTATGTGTCTAGTCAATTATATTGTTTCTTGTGGTAGTTCTTAAAAGTGAGGTGGGACTCTAGGATGCACCTGGAGGTCTCCCCGAAGAACCTTAATGTAAGTATATCTCAAATTCTATTATTACTCTAATGGCAAGATATAAAGAATAAACTCCTTACCCTAGTTTTCATATCCTTCTACAGTTTATTTGCAACCTCATTTTTTTTAATCAATTT